>NC_134116.1:19416671-19719702 GCF_040939455.1 Microcebus murinus | reverse complement strand
TTTGCCACCTCTGCTCTCTGACTTCGGCCCCCCTCAAATCTCTTTCCTTCTTGAGATGCTAGGAGAAAACAAAAATTCCTATTATTTAATCTTAATTTTGCTCCTTTTGTCACTATCATCCCACTGCAGACTACCTCTGGGCTGCACCTGTTATCACCAAAGGGCCATTAACATGTGTCCCTAAAAAAAAAAAAACTTTTACTTAAAGTCTCTATAATTTGTAATACAAGAACAGAGGAACCTTTAAAATTACAAGTTGTTTTCATGGCTTTGCATATATTAGACCAAAAGTCTCAGAATAATTATATTAACATTTCCTCCAACAATGTGGTTACTGAAAACAGTTTAAGAATCTTTTTTTTTTTTTTAATTTGGCAGTGATTATTTTTTTCCTTTGGGTATATGCCACTAGTGTTAGACAATTTATTAATTGCTTTTTAAGGTCATTTGGAATAACTCTCCTCTGTGTGGTTTATTACCAAATGAATATACAGTTAAGGTCATTGATTTGATTTTACTTTCAATTCTAAATAATTAATTTTTAATTTATTTAAATGTTGTTTACATAAACTAGTTTACAGGGTTTCAGAGTGAAATCTACAGTGTGTGGTATGTGTCCTCCAGCTCCTCTCTTTCCCCTCACATCAGTCTGGACCTCGTGTTCATTATGGTCTTTTCAAAATAAGATCCTGTCACCCTGACCCGTTTCCTGTCCTACAAACATTTATTCGTGGCTCCCAAGGCCTGAGCACCCCCACCTGGGCTCTTCGTGAGCAAGCCCTTCCCTAACTCTTCGGCCTCATTCTCCAGCCTTACTTTTGATGTTCCAAGTAAAACTGAATTCCCCAGAGCCTCGGAAGTATTATATCAAACTCAGTAGCACTTTTGAGTTCTTGCCAATCTCTTTCCCTTTGCTTCAAACACTCCCATTGCCCACATTCCGTCTGGGAGTCTGACCGAACCCTACTAACTCCTCTGGTGTCAGCCTATGCACCATGGGGCCAGCTGCACTTCTTCCACCTGGGACCTCTTTCATGCACATGCGGCACTCCACATACATGACATCTGACATACTCACAAAACTGCCTGCAAATGTGTCTGCATCATCCCCTGAAAGGTAAGCTCTTCCGGGAAGGGGACTTTTGTCTATTTGGTTCACCATTTTCTCCCCAGACCAAAAAACTTGTCCGACTTTAGGACCTTCCCTAGCCCATATGGTTTCTTCGTGAATCGCCAGGTGCTTTTGTGCAGTCAACACACTGCACAACAGTACACGGCAGCCCAGCATGACACAAAGTATTTTCTCATTAAATATATGTTGAATTAATTTAATTAAATAATTCAACATATATTTGACATTTGATTTACTTCCTAATAGCTTTCTTGCTGATCCTCTTTTCCTTTTTAAATTTTATTTTTAGCAGTTTACAGCATTCTTTATAAATTAATTTTTGTGATGATAATGGCACTAACCATTTTGCAAACACAGAAATTGAGCCTTGCAGTGTAACTTCACTTCTTAAAGGCACACACTCCGCCCCTCCCCACCTGGAGGCCCACCTGATCCACCAAAAACAACATGTGCTTTTGATTTGAAATATGAACCCTTCTATTCTTGGTTCTTCGAAGGAGTGAGTGGGTGGTGTGGGAGAGGACAGGGCTGGAACCATTGCTGTTTGTTCTGCAGACCGCACGCCCTATTCTTCATCTAGTCCAAAGCTTAGGAGAACTTGGAAACGTGAAGTTTACAATCACGGCCGTGTGGTTTGGTCCCCCCATTACTCCTTTTGTTAACACACGTCACTGTGGCTAATCTGCCTGGTGGAACTCAGAACCGCCCCCTTCTCCCTGAATGCCCCAGCGCCCTGCCTCTCGCTGGGAGAAGACCGGCTCCACACGCAGAGAACCTTTAGAATAATCAAGGCAATTAGTCATTTGAGCACCAAGCCTCCTTTCCCCCACGTTGTTGAAAGAATTGTCAAAATACCACTTTTGTCATAATTAAGGTTCTTCAAAATACCAAGATACTTGTTCTGAATGCTTCCGCCCACGATCCCTCACAAGGCATCAGTGCAGCTACCAAGAGAGACACGTGCCCCTCCCTGCCACGTTCCAGCGACAGGGCAGCTGCTCTGTCAGCTCCCGCTTGGGCCCTTGTTAGGCCCTCTCTGAAAGACACTTCAAACCTGGAAAGAATGCACTGAAGTCTTTTTAGAACAGTGCCTTTTTTTTTTTCTTTTATTCTGTTTAAAGAACCCGTAAGAATGAAAGGAAGTGTTATAAGAGGAGGATCTGGACATAAATCTATCTCCTCTTCAAGTATTCTTTCTGAGGCTCCTGAAATATTGCTTCCTGAAATATTTATATGAGCAAATACCTTGACTTATCATAAAGAAAGTCTAGGATGACACAGTCAAGCAAACTCATCTCTAAAAGAAGATAAAAACTCACAATGGGTGTGGAGGTGGCCAACTCACATTCAACATTTAGATCTGTTAACAGTGATAAGTAAATATTGGTGAGAGCATTTTTTTTTGTCTTTGACTTCAAGAGCTGAGCAAATACGTAATCATGGAAATAATTCTCTAAAGAGCAGATTTAAAGATTTGTGTTGGGAAAGACTAAAGATGACTATTTCACACAGTACCTAAAGCAGGGACAGAGCTCTTAGGCTCTCCAGGAAATTCACTTTTCCTTTGCTGCACTTAGCAGTTATACAACCTGACTTTTAAAAACATTTCACATGATTTATCTGAAATTATTATATTTATTAGCTGTATATTTTTCTTTTTTGATATTTTATTTTTTATCTTTTTATTAATATTGTTTTTTAATACACAAATCATAATTATGTTTGCCCCACTAAAGTGTTAGCTCTGTAGTGAAAAACGTTTGACTACTATATTTTCAGCACCTGATTCATAGCAGAAAATCAGTAAATATTTGTCAAATAAATAACTTTTCAGAAGTGCTCACTATGAATTATTTCATTAAAATAGAAAGGGTTAACTGGGCTCTTATTACACTGTGATTGGTACATTCTGAGGGCTTTCCATGGACTCTTTTATCCAGTGCTCACAAAACTCTACAAGATAGGGGTGATTATTATCATAGGTTTACCGGTTGAGAAATTGGAAGAACAGAGAAAAACAGACACAGACACTAAAGGGCAAAACCAGTCTGTGAACCAAAGCAATTTAACTCCAGGATCAGGGAAACCATCATTGTTGACTGCCTTTGAAGACAGAGATACAACCAAGAAAAGTAATCAACCTGACAAATAACTACTCAACTCCTACAACATGGCAGGTGGAGTCCATCTCAGAATACTCCAATTACTTTTTCTTAAGCGATTGAGCATGTGTATATTGGTAGCCCTTACTGTGCATGATTTCAGCATGCAACATGTCCAGTCATCGTGGTTTAGTTGAATAATGCCAGTTCCCCAGTAACTTAGTTTAAATTTTAGTTCCTATGGCACATTAGCTGTGAATAATTAGATGAAGTGCAAATTTTACTGCAAGCCCTTCATTCCATAAATCACTTTGTGACCAGCAGATGTGCATAATGATCAGTAACCAACCTAATCACTTCTTTCTTAGTGTGCTGGTGATTGGGCACTTGCTATTTGTTCAGTTTCCACACAGACAACAAAGCACCTAGTTTTGTTGCTTCCTTGTCTCCTATTGATAAACCCATGTGACGTTTTACAAAAGTAGGTAATCGAGAGAGGGAATTGGCCAATAAATCTGTCCAAGAAAGAAGTGGAAAATGTTAGCATGGGATGTGAAATTCCAATCAAACATCAATGGAGCTGGAGATGCAAGAGCTGGCTATGGGAAAATTGATGCTGCTGCAGTTGAGAAACTCCATACGCAGCCAGAGGCACTTAGTGGAGGTGAACTTACAAACGTCGATGAGGAAAGTGGTTGTGAAGAGAAGGATGGAGATGTCCCAGAGGAAGTGAAGCTGGCAAAAGCAACTTCACATTGAAGAAATTCTCAGACACATTGCCGGGCATTGCACTGAAGACACCACGAATACAATGTTGCAAGCTGATCCAAGCTTAGAAAGGAGTATGGGAATTCCACAAAACATCACAAAGATGCAGTCTCCATGTTGTAAGTTTTATGATGGAAAGAATGTAGGCGCTGTCTAAACTACTCAATACATTTTTTTACAAATAAATAAAACTCGTTCTCAATGTGCCTAATGCTTTCAATGACAGTATATATAATTGTATATATAATATTAGTTTTACTATTTTCATCATTTTGCTATACACTTAAAATGACAATACACTTAAAATTGACAATAGGAGTCGTTAATGTTTTTTGACAAAGATTCTTAAAGGTTACAGAACAATCATAATTTTTCCCACTGCCTATTAAAACCATTTTGCTTGGTTTCAGCTTACCTACACAAAGTGAAGACAACCTGTATTCAAAATAATATCAAAAACTAAATCTCAGAAACTAATGAGTGAGTAATAAATGTGCTTTGGCTATGAAATTCATATCTGGGTGACACAAAGCGTTGCTATCTTTTTGCAATGTACTTCAAGGAAAAAGCTTTAAGGCTATTTAGCTATCTCGCAAGTCCCACAGGGAAAAGCTGATGCCATGAGAATAGGAAAATGCAAAGAGAAAAGGGCTAGCTTTGGAGAATCAAGAACCTGAACTAAATATTGGTTTATTGATTTTAGTCTTGAGCACTCATTCAATACCTGAGGCTTTTGCCTCATCTGTAAAATGAAGACGCTAATACCCACTTTGCAACATCAGGAAACAACAAATAGGTTTGTGTATGAGAAAAAATATGCATGCATGTGTGTATACATAAGAAAAATATTAGGCACAGTGCCTGGCAGATACTAGGGACTCAACAAACTGCTGTTATATTTTAGCTAGAATAAGAGCAGGAGAAAATCAAAACAGAACTTATAAAAGCAAAAATCCAATGGTGAGAATAGAGGCCTTTACCCCTCCAATGAAAGCAGAACACTACCATTTATTAAAGGCTTAGTAGACACCAAGGGTTGTTACAGACATAATCTTATTCAGTCTGTGCAACTATGTGGCAAAATATGGTAGAGAGCACTTCCCTAAGCAGCCTTGTGAGTTTGATCACTGTGGACTTCCTCCTACAGGGCATTGCCAGCTCTGGGTGATTGAGGTTAAGCCAACAGCTGGATTTGTCTGTGGGGCATCTTGGATTTTCTAATAAAAATTTTAGATATTCCAGGAAGAATTTTCAAACTCTACAGTTTCTTTTCATATCTCGTTGTTTCCCTGATTCCACATTCATAGAAAATAAACGTTAGCTTCTCTGATTTTTCCTTTTGTTTGAGTACAATACAAAAAGAATCAAATTTTAATAACTACTATTATTATGTGTTTACATGTAATGAGGCTATTTCCATGTTCGCACAGATGGTCTGAAATAACGAAATGTTATTATAACCAGTTCTTGTACATGCGATGCTTCTCTGCTAGTTTCTTTGATCTCTATCAATAAAATACTGTTATTCTGATATTCATTTTTGTAATAAACTTTATGCTACACTGGAAATTGGCTAGAACTGTAAATTGCTTGTGTTTCTTTCAGAGAGGAATCAGAATAAAAGCCTTTATGGTGAGCATGCATCCTCCTAGAGCTTGCATAAGTACATTTGGGTAGATCTTGAGTTAGCTGGGATCTGAAAGGGAGTTGAGTGGATGGCAAAGTCAGACTTGGAAAGAGTCTTGGCACCTGCTTGTCTTACCACTCATGCACATATTTTACTCTGACCACTCTGAGTTAACAATGTATTTTCCTCCTGTGGCATGTTCTTACTTTTACTCATCTCTGTACCTAAAACAATGTAATAGCCAAAAAAAAAAAAAAAAAAAAAAAAAAAAAAGAATAAAAATGATATGGTGTACTCAACTAAGGTAGCACCATAGAGGAGGAAGAGTAGGTATGAGTTGGAAAGGGGTTAGGGAACCACAGTAACAGACTCTGGTGCCCTGGGCTCCCATGTCAGCCCTTTACCACCATATGAAAAGACCCTTTGCCATCTTCTCCGGTATCCATCTGCCTATTGTCTTCTCCCACCAGCAGGAGGAGCTATAAACTTCAGGGACCTTCTATGCCCGTGCAGTTTTCCACTTGTTCTACAATCTTCTCCCATGACTCCATTTACATCATGTGCTTTTCTCCCCAGCCTTGCCTCCTTCATTGCCCAGAGAAAATGTTGCTCTACCTGACTCCTATGGATGGAGTGTTTGTGCCTCATCCCTCCAAATCCACATGCTGAAACCTAACCCCCAGTGTGGTAGTATTTGGAGGTGGGGCCTTTGGGGGGTAGTTATGGGAGTGGAGCCCTCATGAATGGGATAATTCCTTATAAGGAAAGACATGGTACAGTGAGAAGGTGGCCGTCTACAAACCAGGAAGAGAGCCCTCGCCAGACATACCACCTGGTGACACTTCATGTTGGGAGTCCCAGCCTCCAGAACTGAGAAATAAATACCTGTTGTTTAAACCTCCCAGTCTACAGTATTTCTGTTGTAGCAGCCCAAATTGACTAAGACACTGATCTTCCCTGGTAGAATTAAGGACTTTTACCAATTGTACAAAAGGCCCCTTTAATATATTTCGGTTGTGATACAATCTAGTGAAAAATACATATTATTTTTTTGTTGGTGGTACCAGAGATCCTGTTAGGAAAAGAGCTGTTTTTATTTAGGAAAATACAGAGAAAAGCAGAAGCCTGTTAGCCTCAAGGAAGGCCTCCAGGCGATGGGTTAGCAGGAACAGCATAGACACAGATTAAAGAACTGTGTCCCCCCAAAAGACAGCATGGAGCTAGGAGAAAAAAAACAGAGAAGAGGGAGGTTGGGAAATGCACTGAAGACATAAAGGGAGCATGGTGGAAATTGCCAGAAGGGAGAAGTTGCCAGAATTGGCTGATTTTTTCACGAAGAGAGAAATTCATCTCCTGTGTGGTCATGGGGCACAATCCTCCCATGCCATTACTCCCATGCCATTACTCCCATGCTGTTACTCCCATGCCATTACTCCCATGCTGTTACTCCCATGCTGTTACTCCCATGCTGTTACTCCCATGCTGTTACTCCCACGCTGTTACTCTGGCTTATCTCCAGGGAAAGTCTACTCCCCATGGCAGCATCAACTGGGTGGAACTTTGGGGTTATAAGGGAGAAAGATCTGTGTCCTGTGTTTCAGTTGACATCAGAACTGGAAGAAAGGGCCAGAGATAAAAGAAACCACAGATAGAAGAAAAAAGAATTCTGAAGAAACCAGGCCATCAGAGTTGACAGGGAAATTTAGCAAAAGAAATAGAAAAAGAAATATTACCCTGCTCCATTCCAGATCCCTGCCTCTACTCCACACTGTGAACCATTCCAATACCAGTAACCCCCCCACCTGTAAAGTTAGAGTGATAAACTAGATGGTCCGTCAGGGCCCCTTCTGCTTTATTATTCTATGTATCTAAGCTTTTTACTGAGCTGGAGAAAATAATAAAAGTTAGGTCCTATTGTAGAAAAATATTTGGTGATGTGAATTAGCTTGATTAGGCACAGGAGATGACACAAATAATTACAGTCATTTAACACCTAGGTAAGAAAAAAGAGAAAAAGTAAATTAAGAGAAGTATTCTCATGGCACCAAACAATGGCTTGTTTAGATTCTTCTGGCAGTTTTGTAGCATCT
Source organism: Microcebus murinus (assembly GCF_040939455.1). Lineage (NCBI taxonomy): Eukaryota > Metazoa > Chordata > Mammalia > Primates > Cheirogaleidae > Microcebus > Microcebus murinus. The sequence goes on along the minus strand of NC_134116.1, from coordinate 19,711,983 downwards.
GTTCTAAAAATTATGATGTGTTTTGAAATTACTACTTGAGTATATATACAATGTGTGTCAGACATTTATGTAATTATGTTATTAAAAAGTTCCAGTGTCTGTGGATTCAAACATGCTGATATAAGAAAAATATCGACTTCCCATTCTTTCCAAACCCAGCCATTTAAAGACAGTCAACTTAGGCTGTCAGGTAGCAACTGATGATGAGGGTTTGGTTCGATCAATTGATTAAAATACAATTATGTGGGAGGAAAATATTAAATATTTTTGTTTATCTCTAGAAGCAATTATCTGATTGTGTTTAAGTAAATGCAGTCATAACATGTTACCATGTGGAAAAACAGGAGTAAGTGCTTTGATTGGGTCCATCCACTTAAATGATAGTAGGTCTCCTTGTTTTGCAATGAGAGGCTGATACAAGGGGAGAGAGGAAAGGGTTGTAATTTTTAAAAAGAGCAGGTATTGATGGGACTAAGTCAACTTTCCATTAGTCATATGTTATCGGGATGTACACAGAACCTGTGGGGTACTCTACAGAGTTCCAGCCTGGGTTCAAATTCTGGCTCCAGCACTTATTGGTTATATAATCTTAGTTACCATCTGTGTTTCAGTTTATTTGTCTATAAAATGTGTGTGTGTGTGTGTGTGTGTGTGTGTGTGTGTGTGTGTGTGTGTGTGTGTATGATAGCTTCTCACTCTCAGGATTGTTGTAGAGACTACATGAATTAAAACAGATAAAGTGCATAGAACCATGTCTATATAAACATAAGCTCCATAAATGTAAGCTGTTATATTGTTTGCAAGATTTTGCCACAGGAGAGATTTGGAAAGGGTATTAATTAAGAAAGAAATAAGCAAGTATTTCTTTGTTGTGACATTTGGAGGAAAATTAAGAAATTTAGGGGTAAAATGATGTCATTGAAGAGTGAATACAGGCACCTGAGGAAACAGAAGGGAGCTACTATGTATTCATTGCCTACTATATTCCAGGCACGGGGGTAGGCCCATTACCTGTGGTAACTCATACAAGCTTTCTAACATTCTTAGAAGTAGGTATAATGATCTCCACCTTGGCACGTGAAGAGATTGAGGTTTCAGGGATGTCAAGTCACTTAGCCGGGATCACACACAGCGAGTAAATTGGAGTATCACAGTCACACTCAAGTCTGTAGACACTAACCCTCTGATGTTTGCACTGCTGCATGGCACCTCCCTCCTGATAAGGCATGGGGGTTGTGGCCACTATGGCTAGCTATCTAAAGCAGAAGTTCTTAAACTTTTTGGTCTCAGGACCACCTTACTTATATAAAAATGTATTGAGGACTTAAAAGAGCTTTGGTTAATGTGGATAATGTCTATCAATATCTAGCATATTAGAAATGAAAGCTGAAATTAAAAAAAAATATTTCTTAGTTTATTTTAAAATGACAACTATAAACCCATCATGCATTGATACAAATAATCTATATTTCTAAAAATAATAATAGTTACCAAACCAGAATATATTAGTGAGAAGAGTGGCATTGTTTTAGAGTTTTTGCAAACCTCCTTAATGTTTGGCTTAATAGAAGACAGATGGGTTCTGATTCTATCTGTTTTGATATGTTGTCTTATTTATATATAGAAAGAATATCCAGCCAAACCCAGATATGTGTTGGAAAAGAAATAAGTATTTTAGGAGACATTCTAGATAATGTTGGACATTATTCTTTGATACTACACCAAAACTCACAAAAAAAAAATAATAATAGTTTCCTAAAGGTTAGTTGCAATGTGAAATAGCTGAAACCATGTCAATAAACCTTCATGTCTTTCACATTAAAACACATTTGTTTCTCTCCACTTGGACTTAATCTTTACCTTTGTTTGATTATTAACATTATGGATTGGTCATTTGGAAGGTGTTGTTTCACCACGTTGTACAGTTTCCCAATATTGACACATTTCATTATTCAACATCAAAAAAAGTGTTACTATTACCACAAATCTCATCAGAAAATCCTCTGAGAATAGAGCAGCTGTCAAACTCATGAGGTAGGTATATAAGTTTTTCCACAATTCTAATTTTCACTTGAAAACTTACATTTTTATCATTGGAAACAAATATTGTCAGTTGTGTTTCTTGAAATGACAGGTGCATTTTGTTGATCGTCAGAAAATGCCTGTCAAGTCCTGAAGTCTGAATAACCACAGTTTGTCTGTCTGTCCTTTCAAAAGAAAAGAATCTTTTAGTAAAAAAAGGTAGCTAGTTCAGCTTGCAACTCAAACAATTGCACAAGTGATTTTGCACAAGACAGCTATGAACTGCAGAAAGCAGTACATATACTCCCAATTTTGTTACATAGAGCAGCTGTCCCCAACCTCGACACCAGGGACCGATTATTGTGGAAGACAGTTTTTCCACAGATGGGAGGGGTGGGAGTGGGGGGGCTCCGGCCATCGCCACCTGGGCTCCACCTCAGATCATCCATCAGGTGTTAGATTCTCATGGGAACCCTGCAACCTGCATCCCTCACACGTGCAGTTTGCAGTTTGCAGTTTTTAGTGGGGTTCGCCGTCCTGTGAGGGTCTGATGCTGCTGCTCATCTGACCGGGGTTGCAGGGTGTGGGTTGGGCGGTGATGCGAGCAATGGGGAGCGGCTGTGGGTGCAGATGCGGCTTCGCTCATCTCCTGCTGTGCAGCCCGGTTCCTGGTGGGCCAGTGACCACGAAAGTCCACAGCCCAAGGTTTGGGGACCGCAGAATAGAGCATTAAAAAGATGTGCACTTCAGAGTCTAGATATTTTTTAAAATTAATAATAAATGTCACTGCTTCATTAGGAACATTCTTGAGTGAGACTGGAATTTTCCTCCCCTCCCGCCCCCTCAAGTCTGTGAAGGTGAAGGATGAGATGACTGTTAGCAGCATTTGTTGCCACTGCCTTGCTCTGGGCTAGCAATTAGACTAGCAATTAGAGTATTACATCTGCACCAGCAGGGCGAATGACAAACAGTGAGAAGGGCAAAATACACCTTAGCAGTATAACGAAAATGGCTTTGACCTCCTGAACCCCCGGAAAGGACCCGAAGGACCTCCAGAGATCTGTGGATCACACTTTCAGAGCCAGGGACTTAAAGTATTATCTTAAAGAAATTATTTAAAAATTTCAGACGGATGCTCAGATAAACATGCTATGCAAAAGGCCTGAATGCATATGATTTGATTAAATATAAAACCTGTGTTTTAAATTATCTAATTTAGGGAGTAATACAGTAATAGCAAATGATGTTAACACAAACAGTGTCACATGCATCCTCCCTCAGTCTTTTCTGGTTAAGGAATATCTTTAGGTTTGATAAAAGTTGTAGCATTTTTTTTAAATTAAGCTTTATTTAAAAAATGTTAATGGGAGGAAAACTTAGTTTCCGAGAAAGACCCAACACTGCATGACATCAGCCCTATTAAAGTGTTTGAACCTCTTGGTGAGAGCAAGTTTTATAGAATCATTTAGTACAAGGAAAGGTCTAGAAAAGGAAGAGGAAGAAGTGGGAAGAAGAAAGAGATAATAAAGGAGAAGAGATGTCGAGCTGATGACCCCAGTGGCTGAACCTGCCTGTTTATATTGCTCCAAGGAACTCTTTACAGGTGTATAGAATCTGCAAAATTATGGAGGATTTCCTTGTAACATTGTCATAAGGAGATTTGTCTCCTTAAATTAATTATTTGAGGCACTACTGTATATTTTAAGATATACAGCCTGGATGATAACAAGAGACGACATCTATTTAGTGCTCACTGTATATGCGGCATTCTTCTTAACCTAAGTCAGGTGAACAACATGGGTTTCCCGGTTACTACACTGTATTCACACAACATTGAGTGTGAATGGACTGTAATGGTTGCAATAAAACTGCAACCAAAACATATCTATTGGCTAAAGAAGCAGCTCAAACAATAGTTAAAATTGTAGACCCTGAAACAAATTGCTTGAGTTCAACTCCATTTCCATCCTTTACGATGTGTGTGAACTTGGGGTCTGGCTGTGCTTCAGTTCCATCTGTAAAATGGGCATCATGATAACTTCCAATTCATAGGTTGTTACAAGGATGAAATGAATTAATATATGTAAAGTGCTTACAACCAAGCACTACAGTTTGCTGTTATCGTCACCATTATCACAATCATTACCATCATCACCATATGGTTTAGCGGCTCCTCTTAATTATGATTAAAATGTCTCCACTATAGTGCACTCCAAGCCAAGGAAAGAATTAAGAACACAAATTCTTAATTTGTGTTAAAAAAAAAAGCTAAAAACTGCTTTTTTGTAGGAAGGAACTTAATCCTCATGATTTCTGCTCACTTGGGATCCCTCTGACACCCAAAGAAATTTTAGATGAGTTTTCACTGAGTTCTCTGATCTCGAAACTATACCTGTTGCTGGAGATGAGAGTTTCATTCAAAAGCTTCCATTTGCACTTCCTGTTCCTGTTTCCAAGGATAAAACATACCAGCATTTTCCATGTTGAAATTTTCTCCACGTACACTCAATTGTAATGGGGTATCTCCTTTGATTCATTTTTCCTTCTAATCTACTGCAAACTCCACGTAACCAAAAAACTCACAAGAGAATCTCTTTCTTCTTTCTTGACAATTTCTCTCTTGACTTCCATTCTTCCTACAGATTTCAAACTAATGATGATCAGTTGGAATAAACAAAAATTTCCCTAAGCATCTCGTCTCCTGCCCACATACTCTGTTCCTCTCTTAACCAAGCAGGTGCAGCCTCAGGGTAGGTTATTTTTTTTTTCTTTATGCATCAGTGCTTATTCGAGTTCATTTGTAGCCCACAGTGATTTGGGTCATATGGAGATGTTTTGTACTTCAGCAGACACAGACAGAATCTTGTTGGCAAGGGAAGTTGTAGCATGACCTAGCAATTCATTTTTGTCATGAAGCGGGACCCCCAAAATGATACGTATTTTTTTCATTCTGGAGAGAAGGACACACGCATGCAGACACAAGGTGAACATCACCAGCAATAACGACCACCTGCCTCAATGCAAACAAGAGCTTGAAATTAACGTAGCCCCTAGATCATTACGTTAGATCCCAACAAGCCCAGGGCACGATAGGATTCCCGAAACTCAGGATCTTCCCACTCTCCAAATGAAATATCCACACGCTATACCCCACTGTCTCTTCTGCTTTCAGAGCTCCCTTGGAATTTTTCCTAAGCAGAGTAAGTTAGGAAAGTGTTGGTTTTATGAAGTGTAATCTTTATAAGTGTAACAGACACTACGTGACTTTTTCCAAAGGACCTTTCTGGATGGGAAATGTTTTTAAAACAAACAGATATCTATGGGCTAATCTAAATTATATGGTAAGTTAGGAATTATTCCTCATCAGTGGAAAAATATGTACATTGACTAATTTTGCCAGTATGATTCATGAGCCAGTGGAATAATCCTATTTTATAGAAAGAGATTGTATAAACAACGCATTCTCCTGTTGCCCTTCCCAGCTGCATTGGGCTGAAACAGCACTCCAAGCTTTCAGTTCTTTCAGGTGCTGATGGTTTTCTGAGGCACTTTTATGTCTAAAAAGGTTTTCTGTGCCCTCTAGTGGTTGTTTTGTTTCTGACAGTTGAGTCAAGGTAATGTACAATAGGGAGCAAAATTTTGCCTAAGGATTAATTATTAAAAAACAGTGCTTGATTTTCCATTCTTGTGATACTTCACTTAGAAGAATGGACTCCAGCTGCATCGAGGATAGTACAAGGGGTATTAGTTCACCATTCTTTTTATGGCTGAATAGTACTCCATGGTATACATATGCCACATTTTATTAATTCGCTCATGTATTGATGGAAACTTGGCTTGTACTCACCATTAAACTGATCAACGCTTATGTGCACACATGTAAGTAACGTTCATAAGGCAACAGGCAGATGGGGGGGAAGGAGGGGTTGGGTAAATTCACACCTAATGAGTGCAGTGCGTGACGTCTGAGGGTTGTAGCTCCAACTTGGGCGGTGCAAAGGCAATACATGTAACCAAAGCGTTTGTACCCCCATGATATTCTGAAATTTAAAAAAGAGTATAAAGAACATACAATAGATAATAAATAAAAATATTATATATTCATACAATGGAAAACTTTACAGCAATAAAAATATGCCAGTGAGGTCTTTGCTTAAAAAAAAAAAAAAAAAGAAAAGAAAAAAAAATGCCAGTGAGGTCTTTGCTTAAAAAAAAAAAAAGCAATAAAAATAAATTACACACACGCACACACACACGTGCTTGTCGTGCTCTCATGGTAGTATTTGAAGTGGTTTCTAGAAGGCCGTTGCAATACAGGGGGATTCCGGGATGACCTTATGTTCCACAAAGATAGATTCCAACCTCTGCTTTATTTTTCCAACTTCTTTCACTGTGCTGGGGAATTCTGCCTCATTTAGGCTCGTTTATTTTAAAAATTAGTTATTTCCATTTGAAAGTTAACAGAAAAAGAGCCTATTTCTGTCCTTAAATTCTGGCTCCTAGGGAAAAAACTAGAAATTCCTTTCCCCTGAAAAATGGAAAATGAGTCCCTTCGGTGTTTAAGCCTGCAGGGTAGATCCATATGGCATTTTTCGGGGCCCATCTTCCTGTTCTGAAGTCCAAGGAGCTCTGTAGGAAACCAGTGATACTCATGCTTTCAAAAAACAAAGGTGATTTGAAAAATATGTTGTGAGATGGAACAGCTGCAGCTGCGTGGTCAGAGACAGATTTATTTTTGTATAGCTGCCAGGCCTTCTGTAAATTTTAATTCCTAGTAATTATTGGAAGTGACACTGACTCTTGTTAATTAACCCCTTTGACACTACCAGAAGGTATGCTTCCTCCAGAGGCCTGGGTGGTGGGGTGGAAAAGATCTCATCGCTCTGCCCTCTCACTCCTTTATTCACCAGCCCCTGGAAGATTAAAATAATGAGGTGGGTCTGTTCAGAACCGGTGTTTCATATTCATCACAGAAGTTATGCTACCCATTGCTGATACGGCAGAAAGGAACGCTTCTATAGAGGTAGGCCAGAGTGAAGCAGCAGCATCGTGTCACAAAATATGTCCAGTGCAATGACAGTGTGAGCTCAAAACAGCTTTCCTGCAATTTTTATGTCCTATTTTCAAAATATTATTGTTTTAAACATTTATAATTGTGGAATAGATCATAACAGCGTGTGTACGTGTGTGTATAGTTTAAAGAATAATGAGAAAACAAATACCCTTGTGCCCACTACCTTTATGAGGCAGCACCAAACTTCTTTCCAAATTGGTGTGCAAATGTCCTTTCCTCGCAGAACTGTAAAAAGAATTTACCGTTCCACACCTCCTTGCCAATTCTTCCTATTGTCCAACTTTTAAACATTCACCACTCTGATAGATGTGAAACAGTAGTTCACTGTAGTTCAATTTTGCATTTCCCTGGATGCTGGTGAGTGTAAGCAACTTTGCATATACCTATGTATTTTTAACCTATAGTTTCTACCAAACTGTGTGTCTTTTTATTCATTTGTAAGAGCTCTTTATATATTCTAGATATGTAAGATCAGCTGTTTATGTTGCAAATATCTTCTCCCAGCTTGAGCCTTCTCTTTTTGCTTTCTTTCTGGGGTATTTTGATAAATAGAAGCTCTTAATGTTTTTGTATAGTTGAATTTAGCAATGTTTATGATTCGTGATTTTTTTGTGGCTTATTTGAAAAAAATCCTTTTCTTTCCAGATTCTTAAAATAGTCTCCTACATCTTCTAAATTATTGCTGTACTAGCTTTTGTATTTTTGGTAAAGAAGGCTAATTGCCCACTAAGTGCTCATGCCTCTCCTCTTCAAAAGGAAGAATTGTTTTTGGGAAGTAGCTGCTTGGTCAATGATTAGTTAACCATACTTTGCATTTAGATGATACCATATGACTAGTTCTTGCCAATGGAATATGAGTAAAGTGATGTAGCACTTATATCACTATGTACTTTCTTCTCTCTTTCCCCATCTATACAGATGCAAGGACTCAGGGATCCTAGGATCTGATGAAGCCACAGGTGGAAGGAACATAGAAGCTCGCATCACTACATAGGTAAATAGCCTGCTGCTATAGACTGAATGTTTGTGCACCCGCCCTCATTCATATGTTAAATCCTAACTCCCAATAGAATGGTTTTGGGAGGTGCTAAGTTCATGAGGGCTCTGCCCAAGGGGATTCATGATAGATACCCCAGAGCAGACAATAAGAAGACAGTCATCTTGAACCAGGAAGCAAGCCCTCTCCAGGACTCAGCCATGCTGGCACCCTGATCTCAGAGTTATTACAGCCTCCAGAACTGTGACAAATACATTTCTGTTGTTTATAAGCCAATCTATGGTAGTTTGTTATAGCAGCCTGGAGTGACTAACATACCTGCCAACCAGGAGCACCTACATTTAGCAATCACTTTAGCAAGAAAAAAAAATTCTGTTGTGTTAGCCACTGAATTTTTGGCTATTTTGTTACATCGGCTTGTACCATTCTAACTAATACAGAAATAGAATCTTGAAATGGGAAATTACCTTAACAAATTTTAACATATGTGGCATTGACATAGTGAATGGGTGACAGGCAGCAAGGACAAAGATAAAGCAAGATAGAAATATGGAGAGCTCTATGATGTAGTAGCATAAAATATTGCCTGCTGTAATCCTAAAGGCAGACTAAGTGCCACAGTAGCTGTGTAGATATGTAGCTAGCAGATATGTAGCTCTGCAGGAAGTAGCTGAAAAGAGCTAGAACTGTTGGTGTGCATTTCTACTCACTGCTTATATCAAGCTATAACAAGGAAAGAGATGAGTAAAAGCAAGAAGTGACTGTCTTGAAAAAAAAGAGTTAGGGGGAGCAAGATGGCGGACGAATAACACCGCCAGACAGAGGGTCTCTACAGAAAAGACCAATTCTAGCAGAAACTAGAGGAAAGAAGCAAGAAGACGAGCATACAGCGGACAAGGGCCGGAAGGAGGGGTACCTGAGACCCCGGGAGACTCCACGGGAGGAGGCTGCGGAGGAGAACTGGAGGCTGAGACCACCGGAGCAGCCCGGAGACCAGCGGCAAGGGTAGGTGGATCGGCTGTTTCCCCTCCCCTGCATTCGGGACTGCTGGCGGGCTCCCCAGTGGGTGGAGAGACCTGCGGACATCAGCCCAGAGACTGCCGCCGCTTGCCAACGGTGAGCCTGTAGCAGACGTGGCACCAGGTTCCCAACTTCCCCCGGGCACCTCCGTGTGCACGGACCCGAGCCGCGCGGCAGGCGCCATATTGCCTCCTCCTCCCCTCCGCCGACCCTACCCGCGGCTGCCCAGAGAGACAATACAGCCACCAGCCGGAGGCACCTCCAGGGAACGGGACCTTCCCGTTTGGGACTCCGCCCGCCCTCCCAGGTGCTGCTGGCACCGTGTTCCCAGGAAAACGGCGCCGACTCAGAGGCTGAGAGACATAGATCCAGCTTGGGCTCCCTGTGGGTGAATTAGGACCAGAAATCCTCTCCCTGGTGGGAATACAGTTTGAACTCTGGGACCCAGAGGTCGGACCTGCAGACCAAATCCCCTGCACCGAGGGCTAGCATTGCCCCGGGCACAGAAGGATTATACGCGAACAGCCTACTGAGGGCTGTGTGCCTCCAGGGGCGGATCGGCGTCCTAGAGGGCAACCCTCCTCCCAGGAGGAGGCCTTGCACCCAACCCAGGTGGCGTTCCTGTGCAGGGAACCTCCCCGCCGGCACCACAGTCCGGGGAGGGGAGGCCTGGTGGCTTGTGGACTGGCCTGCTGGCAGAGGCCCAGGAGTAGCTGCAGAGTTGGGGAGGGTGGAAAGAAGCGAGGCCTGCTGCAGACTGCGGGTCTCAGACAGCCCCACCCCCACCTCCAGACTTTCTGGCTGAGCGGGACCATTCCAGCCCTGCCCTGACAGCTTTCCCTGTAAGCTGAGAACAGAACTTTGACCCCTGCTAACGGCCTGAGGGCAGGCTTACCCAACCCAGCTCCGCCCAGAACGAGAGCTGATAACAGGACTCAAAACCAACACCATAGCCTGTTCCTCCAAGCAAACGCCACCTACTGACAGGGGCGGCATCTTGCACAGCCTTTCCACGGCATCCACTGACTCAATATACAGGGAGTGGTCCAATTTCACCCACAGGCACCACCTAACGCCTCAGAAACTAAACAAGGTGTGTGAATACCCAAACAATAACCTAAGGAAAGAAACAACAACTGATCGACATGGGAAGAAGTCAGCGAAAGAACTCAGGAAATATGAAGAACCAAACGGAAAACACACCCCCAAGGAGGAGCACCAGCCCCCTAGAAACGGACACCGACCAAAATCAGGCAACCAATATGACAGAAAAGGAATTTCGTATGTGGATCATAAGAACACTCACCCAGCTGCAACAACAACTCAATAACCAACACCAAGAAAACACAAAAAACCTCCAAGAAATGGAACAAAGGTTCAACAAAGAGATTGACACAGTGAAGAAAACTTTAACCGAAGTCCTGGAGATGAAGAATCAACTCAGAGAACTACAAAATACTGTGGAAAGTCTCAAGAACAGGGTAGATCAAGCAGAAGAAAGAATCTCAGAGCTTGAAGATAACACCTTCCAATTAAATAAATCAGTCACAGAAATACAGCAGAGAAACAAGAGAAAAGACCAAAGCCTACAAGAGCTGTGGGATTATGTGAAAAAACCTAATGTGAGGGTCATAGGTTTAGCCGAAGGGGAGGAAGACAACACTCAAGGGCTGGACAAGCTTTTTGAAGATATAATAGAGGAAAATTTCCCAGGCCTTGCTCAAAATCTCGATATACAAGTTCAAGAAGCCCAGAGGACCCCTGGGAGATTCAATGCAAACAGGAAGACGTCACGTCATGCAGTCATCAGACTGACCAAAGTATCAACTAAAGAGGCCCTTCTAAGAGCTGTAAGACAAAAGAAGCAAGTGACATACAAGGGAAAGCCAATTCGAATAACATCAGACTTCTCTAATGAGACTTTACAAGCAAGGAGAGACTGGGGCCCCATTCTCACTCTTTTGAAACAAAACAATGCCCAGCCTAGAATATTATTCCCTGCAAAACTAAGCTTCATATATGAAGGAGAAATAAAAACATTCTCAGACAAGCAAAGGCTCAGAGAATTCACCAAGACAAGACCAGCCCTACAAGAAGTACTTAAAACAGCGTTACGCACGGAACATCATAATAATAATCCACGGATATAAAAACAACCAAAACCCAAAGATATTAAAGGCCAGATATTACAATGGCTCAAGACAGAAATCATAGCAACAACATCCAACCCAACAGAATGATCAGTAATCTACCTTACCTATCAGTTCTCTCAATAAATGTGAATGGCTTAAACTCTCCACTCAAGAGATATAGGCTGGCTGAATGGATAAGAAAATACAGGCCAAGTATATGCTGTCTTCAGGAAACACATTTAACCTGCAAGGATGCACATAGACTAAAAATAAAAGGGTGGAGATCAATATTCCAAGCAAATAGAAACCAAAAGAAGGCTGGTGTGGCAGTTCTAATTTCAGACGATTTAGTTTTTAAACCAACAAAAGTAGTAAAAGACAAAGAGGGTCATTATATAATGGTGAAGGGCACAGTCCAACAAGAGGAGATAACAATTTTAAATATATATGCACCCAACTTAGGTGCACCCAGATTCATAAAGCAAACCTTACTGGAGCTAAGCAAATGGATTAATAGCAACTCCATAATCGCCGGAGATTTCAACACCCCACTGACGGCACGAGACAGATCCTCCAAACAGAAAATCAATAAAGAAATAATGGACTTAAACAAAACTCTAGAACAATTGGGTCTGACAGACATCTACAGAACATTCTACCCAAAATCCACTGAATATACGTTCTTCTCATCAGCTCACGGGACATTCTCTAAGATTGACCATATCCTAGGACACAAAGAAAATCTCAAGAAATTTAAAAAAATAGAAATCATACCATGTACTTTCTCAGATCACAGTGGAATAAAACTAGAAATCAACCCTAACAGAAACTCACATTTCTACACAAAAACGTGGAAATTAAACAACCTCCTACTAAATGATTACTTCGTAAATGAAGAAATCAAGACGGAAATAAAAAACTTCTATGAAGAAAACGACAATGGAGAGACAAGTTATCAACTCCTCTGGGACACAGCTAAAGCAGTTCTGAGAGGAAAGTTTATCTCCATAAATGCCTATAACCAAAAGGCAAGAAGATCACAAATAGACAATCTAATGAAACAACTCAAAGAGCTGGAAAAAGAAGAACAGACCAACCCCAAACCCAGCAGAAGAAGTGAAATCAACAAGATCAAATCAGAACTAAACGAAATTGAAAACAGGAAAGCTATTCAGGAGATTAATAAAACAAAAAGTTGGTTCTTTGAAAAAATAAACAAAATTGACACGCCATTGGCTAAGCTAACAAAAAGCAGAAAAGAGAAATCTCTAATAAGCTCCATCAGGAATGAAAAAGGAGATATCACAACTGATCCCAAAGAGATACAAGATACAATTTATGAATACTACAAAAATCTTTATGCACACAAACTGGAAAATGTGGAGGAAATGGACAAATTTCTAGAAACACACAGCCTCCCTAGGCTCAACCAGGAAGAAATAGATTCCCTGAACAGACCAATCTCAACAGCTGAAATAGAAACAGCAATTAAAAATCTCCCTAAAAAGAAAAGTCCTGGTCCAGATGGCTTCACACCTGAATTTTACCATACTTACAAAGAAGAACTAGTACCTATCTTGCAGAAACTATTCCACAACATCGAGAAGAACGGAAACCTCCCCGACACCTTTTATGAAGCGAATATTACTCTGATACCAAAACCAGGAAAGGATGCAACAAAAAAAGAAAACTACAGACCAATATCCCTAATGAATATAGATGCAAAAATTTTCAACAAAATCTTAGCTAACCGAATCCAGACACTTATCAAAAAAATAATCCACCACGACCAAGTGGGCTTCATCCCAGGGATGCAGGGATGGTTCAACATACGTAAATCTATAAATGCAATTCACCACATAAACAGAAGCAAAAACAAAGACCACATGATTCTTTCAATAGATGCAGAAAAAGCTTTTGACAAAATTCAACACCCTTTCATGATACGAACACTTAAGAAAATAGGCATAGAAGGGACATACCTAAAAATGATACAAGCCATATATGACAGACCCGTAGCCAACATCATACTGAATGGGGAAAGACTGAAATCATTCCCACTTAGAACTGGAACCAGACAAGGCTGCCCACTATCTCCACTTCTATTCAACATAGTGCTGGAAGTCTTGGCTACAGCAATCAGACAGGAAAATGGAATCAAAGGTATCCAAATAGGGGCAGAAGAGATCAAACTTTCACTGTTTGCTGATGATATGATATTGTATCTAGAAAACCCCAAGGATTCAACCAAGAAACTCCTGGAACTGATCAATGAATTTAGTAAAGTCTCAGGATACAAAATTAATACACAGAAATCAGAGGCATTCATATACGCCAACAACAATCTAATTGAGAACCAAATCAAAGACTCAATTCCCTTCACAATAGCAACAAAGAAATTAAAGTACCTAGGAATATATTTAACCAAAGAGGTAAAAGACCTCTACAGGGAGAACTATGAAACACTGAGGAAGGAAATAGCAGAGGATGTAAACAGATGGAAATCCATACCATGCTCGTGGATCGGCAGACTCAATATCGTCAAAATGTCTATACTACCCAAACTGATCTACAGATTCAATGCAATACCTATTAAAATCCCATCAGCATTCTTCACAGATATAGAAAAAATAATTTTACGCTTCGTATGGAACCAAAGAAGACCCCGAATATCAAGAGCAATTCTAGGCAACAAAAACAAAATGGGAGGCATTAATATGCCAGATATTAAACTATACTACAAAGCTGTAGTAATTAAAACAATATGGTATTGGCACAAAAACAGGAATATTGACCAGTGGAACAGATGTGAGAATCCTGATATAAAACCATCCTCATATAGCCGTCTCATCTTTGACAAAGCAGACAAAAACATACGCTGGGGAAAAGAATCCCTCTTCAATAAATGGTGCTGGGAAAACTGGATAGCCACCTGTAGAAGGCTAAAACAGGACCCACACCTTTCACCTCTCACAAAAACCAACTCACGCTGGATAACAGACTTAAACCTAAGATATGAAACTATTAGAACTCTAGAGGAAAAAGTTGGAAACACTCTCCTAGACATCGGCCTGGGCAAAGAGTTTATGAAGAAGTCCCCAAAGGCAATCACAGCAGCAACAAAAATAAATAAATGGGACATGATCAAACTACAAAGCTTCTGCACAGCCAAAGAAATAGTCATGAAAGTAAACAGACAACCTACAGAATGGGAGAAAATTTTTGCATCCTATGCATCCGATAAGGGACTGATAACTAGAATATACTTAGAACTCACGAAAATTAGGAAGAAAAAATCAAATAACCCCATTAAAAAGTGGGCAAAGGACTTGAACAGAAATTTTTCTAAAGAAGACAGAAGAATGGCCAACAAACATATGAAGAAATGCTCAACATCTCTAATCATCAGGGAAATGCAAATCAAAACCACAATGAGATATCACTTAACCCCAGTGAGAATGGCCTTTATCAAAAAATCTCCAAACAATAAATGCTGGCGTGGTTGCGGAGAGAGAGGAACACTCCTACACTGCTGGTGGGACTGCAAACTAGTTCAACCTCTGTGGAAAGCAATATGGAGATACCTTAAAGCGATACAAGTGAATCTACCATTTGATCCAGCAATCCCATTGCTGGGCATCTACCCAAATGATCCAGTGACACTCTACAAAAAAGACACCTGCACTCGAATGTTTATAGCAGCACAATTCATAATTGCAAGGCTGTGGAAACAGCCCAAGTGCCCATCAATCAAAGAATGGATTAATAAAATGTGGTATATGTACACCATGGAGTACTATTCAGCTCTAAGAAACAATGGTGATATAGCACACCTTATATTTTCCTGGTTAGAGCTGGAACCCATACTACTAAGTGAAGTATCCCAAGAATGGAAAAACAAGCACCAGATATATTCTCCAGCAAACTGGTATTAACTGAGTAGCACCTAAGTGGACACATAGGTGCTACAGTAATAGGGTATTGGGCAGGTGGGAGGGGGGAGGGGGGCGGGTATATACATACATAGTGAGTGAGATGTGCACCATCTGGGGGATGGTCATGATGGAGACTCAGACTTTTGGGGGGAGGGGGGGAAATGGGCATTTATTGAAACCTTAAAATCTGTACCCCCATAATATGCCAAAATAAAAAAAAATAATTAAAAAAAAAAAAAAAAAAAAAAAAAAAAAAAAGAAGTGACTGTCTTGAGGATAGAGATGCGAAAGGATGGAGAAAATTCAGAAATTTAGAGATTTAAGCATTGGCAAAGCTACATCCATACTCAAAACCAGGATTAAAAAATTAGAATGAAAAAATACTTAGAGCAACAAATGCCCATTAGGAATTCTCAGTTGCACAGAAGGATTAGGCCCTATGGCACAGATCAGATTAAAGTTGTTCCTTTCCAACTCAAGGTAATTTTATGAGATGGCCTCAGGGTACCTGCCATGACATTGAGAGAGGCAATGGTGGGACGTGGGGAGCAAAAGGCAAAAGTATGAATCAGACTGAGAATTATGTCTAGGGAAGAACTAATGTGGATATTCACACATGGAATCTACTGGAAGCAAATAGATAAGAAGTCTACTAAGTTTCTCTGGGAATAGTATTGCTAAATACACTGCAACCTGGCTTCAAAAAGCCCATCACTATAAAAGAGCCATTGTGACTTCAAGCTTGCCACTACAAGAAGCTGGCAGTGAAATCTGAGCCCCCATAAAGAGGACATACCCTTCAAAGCCCATTCCAGATGGGGTGTTAGGCAGTGGTGCTCTCACCCATCTGTGTGGTCCCCAAACCACCAGCATTCAGAGTCAAGGCAGGAAAATGTTAGAAATGCAAAATTACCCAGACTTACTGAAGGAAAAATTCTAGGAATTGGGCCGGGGGAATGTGTGTTATAACAAGTCCTCTACTCTGATGTTCACTAAAAGCTTGAAACTGCCTTGGTGGAGAAAGAATAAGGAAAAGCCTCTTGGAAAGGAAGTTTCTCCTAAAGAACAGAATTGAGTCCAGTCAAGGAACTTCCTCCATAGCTAGGGAACAGAGACTTCCCAACGCATGCGTGGCAGGCAGGATTTTGAAATTCCTGTGACTATTGTTTCTTGTTCTTTCCTTTTCTTCTGAAGGAGACTTTATATTGCAGTTATCTTTAATCTGTTTTGCCATTATGTTTTGCAGTTGGGAACGATAGCAAGATAGCTTGTCTTTTAGTCCCTAAATAGCTAGATCATGAATATCTACAACTAGACCGACTGGAGAGAGCAGTGACCATTGCCAGTTGAATGGGAGCAAAGTGGTTAAGAAGAAGTAGATTAAAAAGAAAAGTCTGAGATGCTATAAGCAGCAGAGGAGCCATGCAAGGAGTTGGGTCCCTGAATCACTGTGTGGACAAAAGCTACCTTCTGACAGGAACACTCATATTGGTTTTTAAAAGTGAATAATAAACTTTCATTGTGTTAAGAGACTAAAATTTTAGAGTTTATATTTTTATCAGGAGTGTATAGTTCAACATTTAGGTTATCAATCCTCTTAGAATTAATTTTGTGAAAGGAGTGATATGGAAATCTTCATTTCCATATGAATGATCAGATTTCCCAGCACTATTTGCCGTTTAATCAATCCTTTCCACACATACCTGTAGTGATGACTCTTGTCATAAATCAAATTACCAAATACATGAGGATCTGTTTCTTGGCTTTCTATTATATTGCATTGTTTTATTTTCCTATCCCTTCACCAACACTGTACTGTTGTAATCCATATAGCTTTGTAGCAGAGCTTGATCACCCACACTTAATTATGTTCTTCAGACATATCGTACCTATTTTTGTCTTTTGCAAGTTCTGCCTTTCAACCTTATGCTTTGTCACTTCTACCTCTGGTCAGGATAGAGTAATAGGTATGTATCCTGAGAACTACAAAATCTTTCTGAAATAAAGAAGACTTAAATAAATGGAAAGGCACACCATGTTCATGAATTAGAAGACTAAATATTGTTGGGGTACCTATCCTTCTCAACTGATGTATTGGTTAAATGCAATCTCAGTCAAAATGCCAGCAAAATTTTTGGAGAAATTAATAAGATGATTCTAATATTTATATAGATAGCCAAGGGATCTAGATTAGCAAAAACAAATATTATCAAGAAGAACAACATTGGAAGACTTTAAGTAATTTCAAGACTTACTATGACTACAGTAATAAAACAGTGTGATATTAGACAAAAGATAGATTATATTAAACAATATAACAAGATGGACATTTCATAAATAGACCTATGTGGACAATTAATTTTTTACAAAGATGACTAGGTAATTCAGAAAAACAGGTAATGTGTTCATCAGTTGTTGCTGTAACAATTTGATATACATATGCCAAATAAGGGACCTTGACCCTTACCTCACACCATACACAAAAATTAGTTTGAAATGGGTAATTAAACTTAAGAGCTAATTAAATGGAATAAAATGTAAAAGCTAAAACTAAAAATTCTCAAAGAAAATATAGCAGAAAATGTTTGTGACCATTGACTGGGCAAAGATTTCTTATAGAGTTCAAAAAGCACAAACCACATGTATTAATTTAACTTTATCAAAAGTAAAGGCATTTGCTTTTCAAAAGACAATTTAGAAAAATGAAACATCAAGTCACAAACTGGGAGGAAATATTTGCAAACTATATATCTAATAAAAGACTTGCATCCAGAATATATAAAGAACACTAACAACTTAATAATAAAAGACAGATAACCCATTTAAAACCAGGCAAACTTTACAAAAGAAGATAAACAAATAGTCAATATGCATGTAAAAAGAGATGCATTATTAGTCATGGGGAAGTGCAAATTACAACAAACTGATACCACTATACACCCACTGGAATGGGCCAAATATAAAAATCTAATAGTACCACGTTCTGGCAAACGTATGAAGCAACTAGAATGCTTTTCATTGCTGGGGAGAATTTAAAATTGCACAGCCACTTCAGAAAATGGTTTGGCAAATTCTAATAAAATTAAACACATCTTTACCATATGAACAAGCAATTTTACTTATAGGCATTTACACTGGGGAAAATATATATTCGCACAAAGATTTTATTAAAATGTTTATAGAAGGTTTATATACAACAGCCAAAAATGGAAACTACCCAAGTGTTTTTCATATGGTAAAATGTAAAAATAAATTATGGTATTTCTGCACAAATGGAATATTAATTATTAATAGGAAAGAACTACTGACACAGCAAAAATGCTGATAAATCTCCAAAGCATTGTGTTAAAAAGAAGTCAGAAAAAAATAGAATATACAATTATATTTACATGAAATTTTAGAATATGAAGAAAGAAGATGGGTGATCTCCAGTGGCTGGAGGTGAGGGAAGAGAACTGATAGCAAAAGAACATGTGAAAACTTTTTGGGGTGATAAAATGTTCTATATCATGATAGTGGCGGTGAGTACTCAAATGTGTACATTTTTCAAAACACAATTAATTCCACATCTTTGTGATTGTGAATTGTACTGCAATAAAGATTTGAGTGCAAGCGTGTTTTTGATAAAATGACTTTTTTCCCTTTGGGTAAGTACCCAGTAGTGGAATTGCTGGTGCAAATGGTAGGTCTACTTTTAGTTCTTTGAGGAATCTCCATAGTGTTTTCCATAAAGGTTGTACTAGTTTGCAGTCCCACCAACAGTATGTACATGTTCCTTTCTCTCCACATCCATGTCAGCATCTATTGTTTGGGGACTTTTTGATAAAAGCCATTCTCACTGTAGTTAGGTGATATCTCATTGTGGTTTTGATTTGCATTTCCCTGATGATTAGTGACATTGAGCATTTTTTCATATGTTTATTAGCCATTTTTCTATCTTCTTTTCAAAAGTTTCTGTTCATGTCTTTTCCCACATTTTAATCAGGTTGTTTGATTTTTTTCTTGTTGATTTGCTTGAGTTCTATTCTTGATGATTTGCTTGAGTTCTTTGTAGATTCTGCTTATTAGCCCTTTGTTGTGTGTATGGCATGGGAATATTTTCTCCCATTCCATAGGCTGTCTATTCACTCTGTTGATTGTTTAATCAAGTCCCACTTATTAATATTTGTTTTTGTTGTTGCTGTGATTGCCATTGGGGTCTTCTTCATAATTTCTTCACCTAGGCCAATATCTAGAAGAGTTTTTCCCTACATTTTCTTCTAGAATTCTTATGGTTTCATGTCTTAGGTTTAAGTCTGTTATCCCTCTTGAATTAATTTTAGTGAGTGATGAGAGATATGGATCCTGTTTCAATCTTCTACATGTGGCTATCCAATTTTTCCAGCACCATTTATTGAATAGGGATTCTTTTCCCTAGTGTATATTGTTGCCTGCTCTGTCAAAGATCAGATGGAAATATGTGGATGGTTTTATATCTGGGATCTCTGTTCTGTTCCATTGGTCTATGTCTCTATGATTGTGCCAGTCCTACGCTGTTTTGGTTATTATAGCTTTGTAGTGTGGCTTACTGTCTAGTAAGTGATGCCTCCAGATTTCTTCCTTTTGCTTAAGGTTTGTTTGGCTATTCAGGATTTTTTCTAGTTCCAAAGGAAGCATAGAATTATTTTTCTATAGCTATGAAAAATGAGGTTGGTATTTTGATGGGGATTGCACTGACTCTGTAAATCATGTCATGTAATATGTACATTTTAACAATGTTGGTTCTGCCAATCCATAAACATGATATATTTTTCCATTTATTTACATTCTCTGAGATTTCCTTCCTCAGTATTTCATAGTTCTCCTTGTAGAGGTCTTTCATCTCCTTGGTTAAATATATTCCTAGGTACTTTACTTTCTTTGTTGCTATTGTGAAAGGTATAGAGTCTTTGATTTCACTATCTGCTTGACTGTTGTTGGTTTATAGGAATGCTAAAATACTGATTTGTGTACAATGATTTTGTAAGCTGAGACTTTGCTGAATTTAGCACCTCAAAAAGTATCTTGGCAGAGTCTATAGAAAGATCTTATATCTTTCTAGATATAAGATCATATCATCAGCAAAGAGTGATAGTTTTACTCCTTCTATCTCCATTTGGATACCGTTGATTTCCTTTTCTTGCCTGATTGCTCTGCCAAGGACTTCCAGCACTATGTTGAAGAAAAGTGGTGACAGTGGGTAACCTTGTCTAGTTCCAGTTGTAAGTGGGAATGCTTTCAATTTTCCCCTGTTCAGTATGCTGTTGGCTGTGGGTTTGTTGTATGTAGCTTTTATAATTTTGAGGTATGTTCCATCTATGCCTATTTTGGTGAGAGTTGTTATTATAAAAGGGTGCTGAATTGTGTCAAATGCTTTTTCTGCATCTATTATGGTGATCATATGGTCTTAGTTTTTGCTTCTGTTTATATGATGAATCACATTTATGGATTTATGTATGTTGAAAACCCTTTGCATCCCTAAAATAAAGCCTACTTGGATGTGGTGGATTATTTTTCTCATATGCAGCTGAATTCAATTTACTAGAATTTTATTGAGAAATGTTGCATCTATATTTATAATGGATATTGGACTGTAGTTTTCTTTTTTTGTTGTGTCCTTTCCTGGCTTTGCTATCAAGATGATATAGCTTGATATAGCTTCATAGAATAAATTGGGGAGAATTCTTTATTTCTCTACATTATGAAATAATTTCTGCAGCATAGGTACTACTTCTTATTTGTCTAGGAAAATTTGGCTGTGAAACCATCTGGTCTAGGATTTTGTTATTGTTGTTGGAAGAATTTTTATTGCTTGTTCAATTTCATTGCTCAATATTGGTCTGTTCAGAAGTTCTAATTCTTCCTGATTGAGTGCCTGGGGAAGTTGTATGTCTCCAAGAATTTGTCCACTTCCTCAACATTTTCAAGTTTATGTTCATGAGGTTTTTATAATATTCAGAGATGATATTTTGTATTTCTGTGGTCAGTTATAATATCTCCTTTTCATTTTTGATTGAACTTATTAGTATCATTTTTTCTGTTTCTGGTTAATCTAGCAAGAGGTCTGTCAATTTTGTTTATCTTTTTAAATAACTAATTTTTGTTTTATTAATCTTCTGTATATTCCTCTGTTATCTATTTCATTTAGTAAATGTTTTTTGAATGTTTGATAGAAGTTACTTGCATGTTATTTTGGAATTAGAGTTTTTTATTGTAATATATGAAATTTCTAATTATATTTATTTTATTGTTATAGATTTATTCAATTATTAATTTCTTTATAAATTAATATGTTGTTTTATATTTTAGATGGATCTAAAATCCATAGACAAAATCTACAAATGTGTCTAAAATCTATAGTTATCTCTTCAAAAGAGTGTAGATTATACTGCTTTTAAGTTTACAATCTGAAAGTCTGAAAGTTGTTATTTTTTAACTGGATTATTTAGTGATTTTACATTTATTGTGATTACTAACGTATTTTTATATTTTTTTCTATCTTATTTTATGGCTTCTCCTTGTCTACTTTATGTCTCTTTTTCCATCTTCTTTCTTGATTTCATTTCAATTAATCAAAGTTTATTTATTTATTTATTCATTTATGCATTTATTCCTCTTTTAAAACTCTCAGGTAAACAGAATTAGATTAATAATAATCCTTGGTTCTTGACAGATTTTCATCACTGGTCTATGCAAAGTTTTCTTTTGCCTAATATATTTGTTTGCTTGCTTATTAATATAATAATTAATACTTGTGACTTAATTACCGAACTGAAGAACAATAATATTAACACTAACTTGCATATGTAATCTGTGCTACTTCCCCTGTTTTCTTTTTCTTGTTCGATGTTTTCCTTTCATTACTTGGATTTTAAATTTTTTAGATCTATTCTCTTAGAGGTTTCTTCCATGCTGTTCTCACACTCCCAAAGTTGTTCAATGTGTTTCTCCTCCTCCCAAACTATGTAAAGATCTTCTTGTATTGATTACAGTATCATCTACCCTAAAGTAAGTGCTAATGGCTCTCAGTATTGCCATTTTACCTTCTTTTTCACACCCACAAATTAGACATTATCATTATTATTTTATTCAATGTTTATTTAGATTTACCTAGATAATTATAAACATCATTACACTCACCATTGCTTCTTGCCTCTAAAATTATCCATTTTAGGTAAGAGTCTTTCTTCTTGAAGTACATTCCTTAGAATTTTCTTTGGTGAAAGTCTGTTGGTAGTAAACTTGCTATCTTTTCTTTTATTTCAAAAGGTCATTTACCCTTTATTTTCACAAGATACTTTTTGTGGATATAGAATTTGAGGTATTTTCTTGAATACTTTCTCTCAACACACTGAAGATATTGTTTTGCTATATTATGACTTTTATTTTTGCAATGAAAAGTCAGACTTCGGTCTTACAGAGCCTCCTCTGTAGAAGATTTAGCATTTCTCTCTGGCTAACTTTAAGATATGTCTTTGATGGTCCGTGGTTCCATCTGATATATCTAGTTGTCAACTAGTTTTGATTTATCCTGCCTGCTTATGTTGAGCTTCCAGTATGGGGCTTGGGAGCTTTCAATAATTCTGGAAAATTATCAGCCATTGTCTCTTTAAATGTTGTTTTTTTCTCTCATTCTCCTTTTTATCTCCTTCTGAAAAACTGGACCTAAAAGAAAGAGGCTGAGGAAAAGTTAATATAGAGAGTTTATTTGGGTCAAGGTTGAGAACTGAAGGCCAAGACACACTTTTAGGTTGCCTTGAAGAGTGATCAGGGGAACAAAGGAGAGGATCACATTTTTAAAGAAAAAAAGGACAAATCAGAAGAGGAGGGTGACTACAAAAGTTGTTCATCAGCAATTTTCATTGGTTTAAAGAAATAACACTGGTTAGTGATTGGGTGTACATTGTTGCACTATAAGATGTATCTATAAGATATATGGCATTTTGTGGCTATTTGGCGCCAGCTATTAACAGTCTAGTGCCTGCATAGCAAGTGTCTTCAAAAGGTAATTGTTAGCTCACAGGAGTAATCAATGCCTCTCTGGGACTGATAATTTAAAGGGGCTCATGTTCCTCAGACAACAAGTTTCTTTTGTTGTTTTTTTGTTCTCCTCATCACTTCTTACTCCAGGTCTAACTTGTTCTTTTTTTTCCATTTCCTTATTTCTTTGAGTTGCATTCCAGATAGTTTTTTCTGATCTCACTTCCAGTTTATTGTTTCTCTCTTGCTGCATCTAATTCCTATTCAATCAATGCACTTTTTAAGTTTCAATTTATTATACTTGTTATTTTTAGAAATCTGTTTTTGAAAAAGAATTGAAAAATTCACTAAATCATTTCTATAGTGTCATTTTCATTTCATTGCTCCTTTCTTCAAGACTCTCTTTTATTGTTTAAAACAAAATAAACACCTTAGTTTACAATCAGGGTCTGATATCTCTCATTTATGAAATCTTTGCGAGTCTGATTTTTCTGTCCCCAAATCCTGATCTATGTCTCTCACTGTGTCTTTTTGTTGATATTTCTTGTGATTTCATTTTTAATGTGAGTTTCTCATTATCCTTGGAAACTTTATCAATAGGAATCCTTTGAGACCTAGGTTAAATTTGTGATATCTTAAAGAGGCTTCACATATCCTTCTGCCAGTTGCCTGGTATACCACCCATCTGGAAATTACTTTAAAATCAATTCTCCACTTGAACTTCAATTTTTAACATGCAGGTTACAACAAATTTACATGTAAGCTTGATGCTGACCATGATTCTCAGGAGCATGTTCATTTTGCCTCTACCCAGTGTCTAAGTAAATGCAGGCTAGTTTACATGCTGCCCCTCCTTTTCCACAGCCTTTTTATCATTCACCCTAACATGAGCAGGATAGCCCCTTGACATGCAGATTTCTGCAAGAGTCTCCTATTAGCATCCCCACCTTTATCGAACTGCATACTTAATGTCCTATCTCTCATGCTTAGGGTGACTATATATCATTCCAGACACTTCTGAGAATTAGAGTAAGTGCTATTAATAATTACACAAGGGCAACTGGCATTAAGTAATACTATCTTGGACAAATCAGGATGTGTTATCACCATACATATCTCAATGTAAGTATCAAAATTGACACTAAAAGCCACCAGGATTTTGCAGATACTATTGGAAAAATTGCTGCTATTGCTGCCTATTGACTTCTTGGTTTCTCACCTTTATCTTTATTTTTCCCTTTGTGGATTCTTTAGTTTTTTTTCCCCAGCTCAGTGAACATTTTTATAGATGTTATGGAAATCTTTTTTTTAGCAACTTTCATTGTTTTTAACTGGAAGATTGTGCAATAGATTTAATCTAACATGTTATCAGAAGCAGAACTCTTTTCCCTCATCATCAAAAGCAATACAGAGACTCAATTTAAGCATGAATTTTTCATAATCAACAAGTGGTTGAGTAAGAATTGGGATTAAAAAGCAGATATTTCTCATTCTAAAAGAGGCTCATTTTTGTTGTTCTATATGTCGTACCTTCTAGTATATTTCTAGGTTCTGAGAACACAAATAAATATGATCATGTGTTAGAGAAGTTAATAATCTCACAGGGGAGGAAAAAGACTGCATTGACATGGAAGAGTGATAATCCAAGTCCTGTGTGATAAAGTGTGCAAATGCTTCAAGAATAAAAAATAGAATTGGTGGTGCTGCCTACTCCGAGCTAGGTAGTTAGAAAAAGATTCGCAAAAGCTGAACTTTAGCAGTGCTTTCATGAATGATAAACTTTGAATAGGGAATTTCATATTGCACTTGTTTTAATTCTTTAATATGAATACTGTCTGCATTTGCTCCAGAATTTAAAGAATAAAAAACAGCACTGTTATTTAAACTTTCAGATAGATAATGTGACTCAGAAAATGTTTTGCAAGAAGAGGGCAGTTTGTTGTCTGAGCATCACTTATGGTACATGTGTAGATTTTTTTTTCTTGATTTTCTTGGTGTAAGATTCAAATATTTATAGTGTTGCCTCTGATAATGGGATAATATTGCATATGTAATACCAAATACTGTCATATTCATCTGCTAGATAAATTTAAACAGAAAAGTGGGGCATTTAAACATGTACGTTTAGAACCCTAGGATATGTCTATGTATACTTAGAACACATTTTAGGATTATTGGTGAGGGATTTAGATAGCTACGTATGTTATGTAATGCACCCTTTGGGAGAGCTCTTCAGAATATAACTAGAATAATGATAATCTGAAATGTCTGAAAGAACTGGTTAAACATTCCATTGACTTTTGGTAAGTAAATGTAGCTTAACACTCAATCTAAAAGGCATGTCTGAATAATGCAGTTAGTTTGCCATAATGTGGTATCTTTGAAAGTAGAACTGTTTTATTATTTATTAAAGTTTATGTCTCCAGGGCATAGCCAGTACTTTGTATATAGTAGGGGTTCAAAAGATGTTGGCATTCGTTTACCTAAATAGATGTTAACACTGACACTGTGATCCTAAAGATATAGGCCATGCATTCCTCTGTTCTATAAATTCCTGTGCTCATCAAACAAACATACAAACTAAAAAATAATATTTTCTGCATTTGTGTTTTATTTTTCAAGTGTTTGTATAAGTTATTGTGATTAATCAAATAAATTTAAAACCATTAATGTACTGTTAGTGAGCATTTTCGGAAAGAAAAACAATGTGTTCAGGCTATAGTTATATTTCTAAATCATAGAGAATAAATAGTATGTTATTATGAAATCATACAAAATATATTCATATGTTATATAATATGTAGATGGAGAATAAGAATGGATATATAGAGCAATTCTAAGAAACATAGTGTTTTAAGTGCACTTTAAAAAAAACCCACCCTTTGGCCGGGCGAGGTGGCTCACGCCTGTAATCCTAGCTCTCTGGGAGGCCGAGGCAGGCGGATAGCTCGAGGTCAGGAGTTCAAAACCACCCTGAGCAAGAGCAAGACCCTGTCTCTACTATAAATAGAAAGAAATTAATTGACAAACTAATATATATACAAAAAATAGCCAGGCGTGGTGGTGAATGCCTGTAGTCCCAGCTACTCGGGAGGCTGAGGCAATAGGATCGCTTGAGCCCAGGAGTTTGAGGTTGCTGTGAACTAGGCTGACGCCATGGCACTCACTCTAGCCTGGGCAACAAAGTGAGACTCTGTCTCAAAGAAAAAAAAAAAACAAACCACTCTTCTAAGACCTTTGAAATGCATACAAAACAACAAAAATCAGAGACTACTTTACCTGTACTAAAATCAGACATGAATTCTAGCATCACACAACCAGCCCCTAAGACTTCCTTTTAAGTATTAGTTAGAATAAATGGAAAGAAGCTGCCTGGAGTACTCCCAATTCCCTGGTGCAAAGCATGCATCAAGTGGTAGGCAGTTAGTAGAGGGGATTTGCAATAACCCTGCTAATCTAACCTGGATTACTAACCAAGAGCTCTTTTTTGTTCTTTAAAATTCATTCTTTTGGAGCCTCCTGGTCTCTTTTAAAGATATCTTGGAAAGCATTATTGGTTTTTTGAAATGTTCTTATGTTTCCTGCAGTGTTTCTGCTTCCCTGAGTGCTTTTGTTCCTTTTTCTTGTTTGCTCATTTGGAGTTTCTGATTCCTGCCATTGGCTTTCCTCAGTTGCCTGAGGAATTCATGGCTGTTCACTTATACTTAAGAGCAAGGTACAAAGAAGCTGTGTTAACAAGGCAAGTCAATTGGTGGGCATCATTATTGGGTAAGCCAGCTGAGCTACATTTCAACTGCTGGTATCTAGAATCATCTCTCCTTTCTTGGAAGGCAGCATAGTGTATGGGTTCTGCACATGGGCTCTGGGCTCAGACTGCCTGCATTCATGAAGAAAGCAGTGAAAACAGAGCCCACTACATCATTAGTGCTATATAAATTGTACCTCTCATTGCTGTTTTTCCCATTTCCCTAGAGGAGAATTCACCAATATTCTGCTAGGAAATGTAAGCAGGGGGTGCCAATGTTATCAGACCCAAGTGCTTATATCCAGTATTTAGGTCCCCACTTTTACTCTGCCTTTAATTATATCTACTGTTCTTAGGACAAGAATATTTCGATTCTTCCTTCAACCTCTGCATAATGAAAAGACCAGAATTCTCCTGGTATTGAAAAGGGGCAATCATTGGTTTGCATAGGACAATGGAAAGTACCTAGGGGTCTAATTTTTTTGCTTTATTTAGGCTTTAAATCAAACTTCCTATTGTCAGTTTTGCTTGTAACCTCCTTTCAGAGGTAGCTGGTAACTCTAATTCCTAAGCATTTTGGAGTTAAGCACAATGCATCACCTGTCTCTGAATTTTCTCCACTATCAAATCACCGTTCGTGTATGAGCTTTCAGTTTCCAAAATTTCCAATATCTTTATAGTTATATTCCCCTTGTTATTTTGGTATCATTTTAGGGGTGAACACTTATGGTTAAACTGCCATATTTAAATTGAAGTTTCTCAAGCACTTTAGAAGGGTGGATAGTAAAAACACTAGTGGTAAAGGCAGGAAACATTCCACATTGGTTTCTGCTCTCTCACCTGGGACAGATCATAGTGGAACATAAGGGAGAGACTCTCCCACTGGTAACAAAATGAAACTGGACAAAATGGATTTATCAAGTATTTTCAGTCATGAGACAATAGAGTAATGCCGTGAGCACCATAATCACCCCCACTCTCTTCCTATGCATAATTTCCTAACTATGGTGCAAAGATCTGGAGTCTAAGCATAACACAACAGTCCCTTTTGTGTGTGTTTTCAAGGAAAGACCACTTGAGGCTAATGAGAAAAAGGCTATTATAAGAACAGAGATACTAGTGGTCAAGCAGTGATAGAGAACATTGGAGTTTTGGCTCAACCAGAGGGAAAGAATCTCATTAACATTCCATTAATTCATCTAACTGAGGCAGCAGAGACCTATGCCTTAAGAATAAAGACTATGCTCTAGAGTAGACCCTACTCTAGATCTACTTTGAGAAAAAAATAGGATAAAACCAAGTCTGGACAAGACTACAGGAAGAAATGAATTTGGCAATTGAGTCATACTGTGTTAGAAAGGCTTGTTCAGAAAATCTTGGCCTTTCACAAAAATGTTCCTAAATATAATAAAACCAAGACAACATAGTTTTAAGGTAATTAGCAAGTAATTGATCTCTCTACTAGAAAAAAAAAGCCAACAGTTTTTAGAGGACAATACAATCTCTACAATGATTTATTCACAATATTCAGTATTTAATAGAAAATCATTAGACATGCAAAACAGAAAAATGTGTGCCATAGCCAAGAAACTAAAGTCGTTAGAAATTGACCCCAATTGACCCACTATGGTAGGCTGAATAATAGACTTCTCAAAATGTCTATATGCTAATCCCCATAATCTGTGAATATGTCACCTTACATTACAAAAGGGATTTTCCAGATGTAATTAAGTTATGGATTTTGAGATGAGGAGATTATTCTATATTGTCTGGGTGGGCCCAATATAATCACAAGAGTTACAACAAAATGAAAACAGGATGATCAATGTCAGAGACATTCAATTAGAATTCAGAGAGATTCTATGAAGAATCAGAATTCAGAAGAATCTATGATGCTAGCTTTGAAGATGGATGAAGAAGCCACAAGCTAAAGAATGAAGGTGGCCGTTAGAGGCTGGAAAATGCAAGGAAATGTATTCCCTTTTAGAGCCTGCCAAAATAATACAGGTCTGCCAACTCCTTGACTTAAGCCCAGTAAAATTGATTTTAGCCTTCTTACCTCTAAAAGAAAGTAAAATGGATTATATTTGTGGTAATTTGTTACGGTAGCAAAAATAAACTAATATAACCAGATGCTGGATTTAATAGACAAAAAAATGTTAGAGCAACTATTTAAGTAAGTTTAAAGAGTTAAAAGAAATTATTATCGATTTAGTGAATAAGGAGGAAACTTCAGCAAAAAAGTGGAATTAGAAACTATAGAATCAAAAAGTAAAATAACTGAAATAAAAAATTCAGTTGAATTTAGCAATAAATTGGAGAAAATAGAAGAAACAATTATTTTGAAATAGATCTGAAGAAGAGAGGGCCATACGATTGAAAAGAAATGAAGAAAGTCCCAGTGACTTGTGCAATAATATCAAGCTGTTCAATGTAAATGTAATTGGAATTTCAAGAGAATAAAAGAGTGAAGATAGAGCATAATACATATTTGAAGAAATAATAGCTGACAATTTCCTAAATTTGATGAAAAAGATTAAATTATAGATTAAAGTATGTTAGTTATTTCTAAGCATTATAAATACAAAGAAAATTACACCTAGGTACAGAATAGTCAAATTTCTTTAAACCAGAGATAAAGAGAAAATCTCAAAAAAAACAGAGGAAAAAGAAAGCATATTACATATTGAAACAATGATATGAATTACAGCTAACTTTTTATCCAAAACAATAGAAATGAAAAGATAATGGAACAACATCGTTAAAGTGCTGAAATTAAAAGTGGCAATCTTCTATCCCGTGGCAATTCTATGCCTAGTGAAAACATTGTTCTTTAAAAAGGTAAAAATAATGACATTATCAGATAAACAAATGCTAGAAAGTTTATCTTCAGCAGTTTATTACCTGCATTATAATAAATGCTAAAGAATGTTTTTGGGTTGGAGGAAAATGATATCAGAAAAACACTCCTACTTATAGGCAGGGCAACCATTGGTATTTATAAATAAGTATAGAAATATAAAAGACTATCTTCTTTCTTATTGTAATTTTCTTAAAGCTCAACTGACTAACATAAAAATAATAACAATAAAAAGTGGGGTTTATAATGTATTTTTATTAGAGGTAAAATTTTTGACAGCAATAGCATGGAAGTTAGAGTTAGTAAATGGCATGATACTGTTATAATGTTATTACATTTTGAAGATGGAAGTAAGAAGTGGGAAGTGAAAAGTATGAGGTATCAGGTATCAAATGAGAAGAGAGAAGTAGACAGTAAGAAGTGGAAAAATTTAGATGTTGTAAAATAGACATATTTGACTCTACTTCAATAATTGAAGTTGCTTATTTATAGCCCTAATTACTATAGAATAAAAAAGATATAGAGCTAAGAATCCAATAGAGAAAATAAATAAGAAATCAAAAAATATTTTATTCATCTAAAAGAAAATAGAAAAGAAACAAAAAAGAAGGGATGAATGAAAAAAATAGCAAGATGGTAGACTTGAACCTGACTATACCAAAACTTACATTAAATGTAAGTACACTGGATACTCCAACTAAAAGGCAGACATTTTTAGTTTGGGTAGAAAAAAGGACTTAACCATATGCTATCTACAAGAAATACACTTAAATATAAAGACACATATAAATGGGAAGTATCAGAAACAAAGGCAAACCAGAAGTACACTGAACCTTATGAAAGCTGCTGCCTAGTCTCAGCCCAGTCCCTATTTAAAATTTAAATTAATACATTCCCAAGTCTAATTTCCTGGCTGAAGAAAATGTAAACCTCTCAGGAAGCCTCTTTGATGCTTTCATATGTAATTTCTGTTATTCAATGAAAAATTAATAGACATGCAAGAAGACAGGATCATGTGACCAATCAATAGACAAACTAAATGCCAGACAATAGAAGTAGATCCAAAGATGCTTCAGATACTGGAAGGAGAGATAAGAACTTTAAAATAATATGAATATTCAATTCTGGAAAATACAGGAAAAGGTTGACAAAACAGATTAAAAGACAAAGAAACTCACTGAAATAGTGGAATAGAACCACACATACATTCTATAAATGGAAAGTATAGTAAAAAAGTAAATAGGAAAATATTAAAAAAAAACCACACATATATTCTATAAATGAAAACATATAATATCTGAAATTAAGAAGTTAAGGATGGGTTTAATAGCAAATTACATACAGTACAAGGCAGTATAATGAAATGAAAGACAGATCAATAGAAAATATTCAGATAGAAGCATAGAAAAGAAATTAGAATTTAAAAAACAGATAGGTGGATATTATAATTTACTTCTGGTAAATCAATAATGGAAGGAGCTCTAACTCTTCAGGCATTTTTATGTTGCTTGCTTTGTATCATTTGATAACTATTTGGCTTATTGTATAATACCATATAGATATTATTGAATGATGATGTTAGATAGAATTTAAGAATAAAATTAGAGCAGGAGTGAATGTTTGGCTTCAAGTGCTACATGCCCTTGTAGGTAATTAATGTCTTACCTTGTCCCTTTTGGGACCCTTCTGGAAGAAAGCTAAAATTGCCTTTACTGGTTCAAGAGGGTATGCAAAGGCACTAAGGTGGGTTTGGAGGAGAAGCCTGGGAAGCCCCAACCTGAGGATCATAAGCTTGGCTGTTAACTCCAAAAAGTTAAAAGAACAAAAGCTTTGGCCCATACTGAGAAGAAATTCTGTCAAAATTTCTGTTAATACTTATAATACTGTCATTGAGGAAGTCCTTGGAGGCAGCTTCCACATCCCTTCTCATCCCTTGCTTCTGCCTCCCAAAGGAGGAAGAGTAGTAGCTAAATCTGATAGGTGGAAACTACATTAAGAATGGAAGGGTTAAAAATATTTGATAGGTCAAAGAACTTTTTTCTAGAAAAGCCATAACTAATAAAAGCATAT
Organism: Microcebus murinus; assembly: GCF_040939455.1. NCBI lineage: Eukaryota > Metazoa > Chordata > Mammalia > Primates > Cheirogaleidae > Microcebus > Microcebus murinus. Next base: position 19,680,130 of record NC_134116.1, on the reverse strand, counting down.
TTAAAGAGTTGAATATGTTTTAGAGTTTTAAAAATTACTTATTGGATCAAGACAGCAATAAGCAACTGATAAAACTAGACATAAAACTAAGAAGGCAATGAAAGTTGGGAAACTTATGATAAAGAGATCATGGTAACACATCCTGAGACCCCTGCTCAACTGTTAAGCACAGGGCAGTCAGACAGTGGGCACCTTCTCAGGTGGATTAATATTCCTTAAAAAGAAAAGAAAGGAAGAATGAGGGAGGGAGGGAGGTAAGAAGGAAGGAAGGAGGGAAGGAAGGGAGAAAAAGAAAAAAAAGCATCTGCATGTACTCTAACCTCTAGTTCTACCATCCAAATTACCCCAAATATGGGGGTTAGAGGAACATGCTAAATAACAAAATGAAATTAAAACAGCCAAACCCTCAATGTGGAAAATTCTACAGGACAAATAATTTGATTTCTTCAGTAAATAAATGGCAATTTGGATCCTGAATTGGGGGGAAAAAACTGTAAAAACACACTTTTAAGGCAAAGAGAAGAAATGAAATACGCTGAGTATTAGATAATATTAAGGAATTATTTTTATTGTGTTTTGGTTTTGCATGTTTTGAAAGAAATCAGTGTTGAAGCATTTCTAGGTCAAACTATCTGTTTCCTAGGATTTTAAATAGTCTAGAAAAAAATGTACGAAGAGAGATGAAAGAATGATGGGACGTTGACTATTAGTAAAATTAAGACATGGGTATATGAGGTTATTTTGGGACTTTCTCTAATTTTGTGAGTATTTGAACGTTTCCATGATATAAAGTTAAAAACAAAATAGAGGGGTACTGTGTCTCAAAAGTTCAGAGCAGGCTTTTCTGGCTTTCTCTGACTCAGACGCAGTGACCCTGATTGAGTTTCCAGAACTTTCCCCGAGAGCAGACCTGGGCAGCTAGCTCAGTCTCTGGCAGACACAGTGAGAGCACTGCTCTTTTGTTCTCATACTTTCTCTGCCGGTGATTGAGTGTGGGAGACAAGGTCACACGGGTCCCATGCTAGTCTGGAAAATATCATCAATCCCTTTTTTTTAGTCTCAATTCAAAACTGCAACCTCCAGCACAATTAGCTGAGAACTCTTTACTTTGGAAAGCAAAATTGACCCTTTGAATTCAATTTAGCGTGGATCTCTGTGATTATGTTCCCTCGGCAGAACCCTGGAGGGCAGACGGTCATCTGCACCTAACCCGTAACTGCGGGAGGCAGGTCAGGTAACAGGATGACAGAAAAGCTGAATCAAGGGAAGGCATTTTGAGGGTAATGGAAAATTATGCATGCTCCCCGGCGAAGGTCAATTATCCAGGGTAATAAAAATTTTAAAAATTTGAGAAAGTGAGATTAAGTGTTGGAGCGAGGTCCCTCAGGGAGCAGCACTGGGATCAGAGCTACAGTGGAAGGATTCGTATCAGAGAGATGATTTATTTTTCTATGCGTTGGTGGGAACAAGAGAAAGGATAAAAGAAACTACAGAGACAAGTCGAGATAGACATGAAGGAGGCTGAGGTGGCTTTTCTCTGGTGGGAGAAATCTTTGAAATAAAAAAGGAATAGGAGAAAAAAAGAGAAGGGTTTGTGCCCGGGCTAGAATAACAACAGCAATGGTATAAAAGCTAATCTGGCTTTACGTTAGAGACAGCCCCGGGGCTTGGCTGAGCATTAGGGAGAGGAAAAAGGTGACCTAGAGTGCTACCCAGGGTCCAGGCAGACTTTTGAATACTGCTCCGTGCTGTATAGATAGTAAGGGTGGGCAAGTTGGGGTCCTCTCACGCAATAACTCGTTCCATATATTATAGAAAAGCCCAGAAGAACATGGCTCAGAGGTGGTGGATGAAGAGAGTGCCATTATCCAGAAAAGTCCATGTTCAGAGCCACTGACTTTCTTCTTTCTTCCCATTGCATGCTCTGTAGAGGTTCTTGATGAAGGTACTTGCTTTGGTCTAAGCCAGATGTAATGTCCTAGAAAAACTGGGAAATCATAAAGAATTCCTAGAGTACCTTTTCCTCTACTTAAGTCATCTATTCTAGCCTTATTCTATAACTAGTTCTTAAACTTATTTTTATTCTCCTACCATGGAAAAAATAAGTCTCGTGTAAATATAATAGCAATAAAGCTTCGTTTTCACAGAAAAAAAATGACCAGCTTATTCTGTGATTTTTAAACAAGTTTATTAACTATATCGACCCATTTGCTAGGGTTTTAAATATCCAGACCAGGCATTTTCTCAAATATTTATACTTACTGGTAATTAAGTACAAATACAGCTCAAAAATAGCTTTAGCTGTTAAAATAGATGTCTGTTTATTTTAGTCATAAAAGAGCAGGATATCTAAAGAGAATTAGCATTTCCTAGAATGTTCACCATAGAAATCAAAACAATGTAAAATTTGATTTAACACCCAATATGTACATATTTAAAAGTACTTCCATTCCCCAAAGTGTCCCCTCCTTCCTCAAGACATGTTGATAATTACTAATATAACTTAATAATCTTTATAAAGTCAATAACAACTTTTAAAATGGTCTACAACAATAAAGACATAGTATCCCAAATATTTTACAGGTTCTATTAATAATTTCAGCTATAAGTATTGACATCTTTGAATTATTTCACTGGCTTGCTTTAATCTACAGAATTGACCAAAGCCTTGTGAAAAACCCAGGTTAATAATCTCAAAGCAAAGCTTGAAGGAAAAAAGTTGGAAAGATGTGAGATGTCAAAAATCAATTTTATGAAAGGTATTACAAGTAATACCTTTTAATAGTCTATTGGTTCCATACAAATAGGCCCCAGAGTATGGAAAAGCAAGAAACTATAGCAAAAACATTGGTTTCCCCCTATCGTGCCACTAATTTACTGAGAGATCAAGGGCAAGTGTATGAACTTGTTTCCATGTATATGTATTAAGCAGGTGGGAATAGGTGATCTCTAAGATGCCCTGAGTTCCAATAGTTTGTAATTCTCTGTATGAATACTTTATTGATAGGCATGCATCCCATTCTTACACCCCAGAGAGGATCTCAATAAAGGGATTGCACAGAACTGTTCTGGCTTTGGCACATAATTACCTGAATACACAGTATATACTAGGAGTTCCATGGAGGGAGATATTCTGGACTTATTAGGAGTGATAGGTAAAGTATCAGCAGTCTCTTATTTTTGGTGGAGTAAATGCAGTGTCTCAAGGGTTGTTTGAGTAGCTGACTTTTTTTGCTTGCTCGAGGTCCCCAGTTGCTTTGCATCTCCCTACTGAGCAGACGGCCTGCTGGAAGTTGTCGCTGACCACCACATACAGTAGCAGGTTACCAAAGGTGTTCAGGGCAGCTAACGGTCTGGAAACGATGTAAGCTTCATGGATCTGATTCTCGATGGAGCAGCTGATTGAAAGCAGGCGAGATTCGATCCGAATGACCCTCAAGATGTGGAAGGGTAAAAAGCATATGTAAAACACAAGCAGTAGCAGAATGGTTAGCCTTCGAGCTTTCTGCTTAAGGCAGCTGCGAGTCTGAGGCCCTTGGGTGAGGGTGTAGATGATCGTGGTATAGCAGAGTGTCACTATCACCAAGGGGAGGCAGAAAGTGGTGGCAGTCAGAATCAGATTGTACCATTTAATAGTAGTGAGGTCGTCTGAACTGGTGAGGTCAAGGCAGGCAGATCTGTTGGTCCTGGTGGTCGAGGTGATCAGGAAGGTCATGGGGATGACAGCCACCAGTGAAATGATCCACACCACAGCACAGGCCACCACCGCCCACCGAGTTTTGTGAATGGAAAAGCAGCTCATCGGGTGAATGATCACGCAGTAGCGGAAGATGCTGAAACAGGTAAGGAAGAGGATGCTGCTGTACAAGTTGAAATGGAAGCCGAAGCGGATAAATTTGCACATGAAATCCCCAAAGATCCAATTTTCACCGCTGGCATAGTAGTGAATCAGGAAGGGGAGGCTGGTGAGATACAGCAGATCTGTGCAGGCAAGGTTCAGCATAATGATGGTGCTGCTTTTCCAGGGTCGCATTTTGAAAATGTAAGTGGAAATTGCTACCGCATTACCTGGAAAACCTACGAGGAAGATGATGCCGTAGATAACAGGGAGGTAGTGCATCTTGAGTGGGATTTTTTCATCGGTGCAATTTTCGAAAGTAACCATATAGTCCGGGAAATCAGAAGCATTTGCTACATTGTCTAGTGACTCATACATGGTTGACTCCTTTCATCTTGCAAGAAAGCAAGAGAGTTCAGTTTGGCAATAGGAATCGAACGAACGAGAAGGAACTCGCTGATAAAGGAAAACAGAAAACATTAATGATAGGGTAATGACAACAATGATCTACTTTTAAATGAAAATTGCTTGAATATTAAATTGGCCACTTCTTTCTCTTTAATCTCAAAAGACAGCCTGTGGAGAAAAGGTTGAATTTCCAAGAAAATGATTGTAGGGTAAGTTACTAAATGCATCTAATAAAAATAGAAAAGTTAAATTACCATGAGAATTAAAATGAAGGATTGGTTTTTTTTAAAAAGGCATGTGTAGCTGTAGAAAACAATTCAGCGAGGTTGTTGTTTGGGCACGCAGCCATAAGGTATCACCATTAGAGACTTAACAATGAGACCCACCATTAATCAATCTGAGTGCACGTCATGATCATGTCACTTATAAATTTCGTGAAATGCCGAAAAGTATTTCTCATTATCTCTGTTTTACAAAAGAGACTAAGACTGAGAGATGTTTTGAAACCTGTCCTTGGTAACATATCTAGTGGCTTAGCTGGGATCCAAACTCACATTTGTCTTGTCTAAAAGCCATTCTTTGTCTGTTTACCTCTCGGTGCTGCCTCTCAATCTGTATTTTCTTGATTTGCTTCAAGATTACCCTAAATAACTGAGGGAACAGGGATTGTGAAGACAGGAAACAAATCAAATGCAGTGAATTTTTAAAATGTAGATTTCATGCATTGCAACATTGTATTTGCAGTAGATTTAATTTTAAATTTCCGCTCTTTCAGTTCATTTTAGTAGCTAACATAATTCATGTAGGATGTGTGTTTGTGTATGTGTGTGTGTGTGTGTTTGTGGGGACAGAGATCAACAAGTATAACAGCAGTTAAGAGCCTGGGCTCTGAAGCCAGATGGCCGGATATTGGCCGGATATTGATGCTCAGTTTAGCCATTTAGTACTTTCATGTCCCTAAATAAGTTACTTAAGCTATCTCGGGCTAGAAGAAGTTCGATTTTAACTTTCTTCTTCTTGCTGATCAGTATTTTTAAAAAAAATTTGACAGTGAATTTCTGCAATGAGAAAAGCACAAAGACTATTTAAAAGTTACTTATAATCAACTTATTATTTGGCTATAAATAGCTGTTGGTTAAATGCGTCCACTTACACATTTATGGAGTGTCCACTGTGTATTAATTAGGTACTTTGCCAGGTCCTAGGGATACAAAATGAATAACACACACAAATGTGCAAGCCACTATGACAGTCTACTGGGGGAAATGAATGTGGAAATTTATTTTGACAAAATTTAACCCTACCTCATGGAGCTGTCACTGTATCAAAAATTAGCAAGAAAAACACTTGGCGCACTATTGGGCACGTAACAAGTGCTCGGTAATGTTAGGTAGTTGTTAATTAGTAAGTTGTTTGCTAGATGAGTGGTATGAAATTACTGAAATCACAAAGAAAAGAGGGAACAGCTACCTGGAGAATAAGAGACAGCACTAAAGACAGGTCACTGAGGAGAAAACATTTAACCTCAACTAAACAAGAACGGGGATTGTTGTAATCGAGGAAGAGGGAAAGGCATTCCAGACAAGGAGACTAGCATGTGCAAAGTCACTGAGATATGACAGAGAGGTCTAGGGGAGTCCTAGGTAGCTCAGCATGGTTGCTGTTTTAGGGGGCATTGGGAGATGAAGCTGGAAAGAAAAAATAGCTAATAATAAGAACAATAGTGCCTCCTGTGTACAAAGTACTGCTCTAAGTGTCTTACATATATAAATTCATTTAATCCTCACAACAAAGGGTGAGATAGTGTTGTGATTGCCCCCATTGTACAGAGGAGGAAACTGAGGCACAGAAAAAGTAGTGATGTACTCAAGGTCACATTCCTAGTTAGTGGTGAACTAGAATACAAATAGGGGCAGTCTTGTTGTAGGACTGGGTTACCCTTCACAACGAGTAGACAAGAGGGCTATCATAAATGCCCTATCATAACCAAGATGAGTTAGATGTTATTCCAGAAGGCTCAATAAATCAAACATGTACAGTCCTTCTTGGTGTCCTCAGGGGATTCGTTCTAGAACCCCCAAGGATACCAAAACCTATGGACGTTAAAGTTCCCTATATAAAATGGTGTAGTATTTGCACATAGCCTATATACATCTTTACATATACTTTGAATCATCACTGCATTATTTATAATACCTAATGCAATGTAAATGCTGTGTAAATAGTTGTTGTATTGTTTAGAGAATAATGACAAGGAGAAAAGCTCTCATCTTACCTATCAAAAGTGAATGCTTCTCTCCTTGTCAGGCGAACTTACTCTGCTTAGAAGAGCTATCCGTAGCACTATCAGCTGCAGGGCACTGGAGGTGATAGGAGTCCGGGTATTGCCGGCCAGCATGAGTGCACTGAAGCCAGGAGGCCACAGTGGGCAGCTTCTCCCTGAGCCAAACACCTTCAAAGGGCTCAAGCATGAAGAGCAGGCAGTGACTTAAACCCGAAAGAAAGTGGCCACGGCCAAGTATTCCCAGAGGCAGCACTTCCCGAAGTCAGCTCTTAGTACACATCAAGAGGACATCAACTTGCTCATGTTACTTCTGGGACAGAGATGTAAGAATTGTTTTGCTAACACCCAAAGAATTCTCAAGAATATTTCATACTCAATGGGACTTGGCTCAACAGAGGTGTGAAAGAGAGAAAAGGGGAGGGAATTCAAGTCCATACTGCTTGTCTGTTGAGTCCTGAAAAGTAGAAACACAAGTCACCTTGGATCCCAGGGGCTGACACACAGAAAGCACTCAATACATACCTGCTGAAGACATTCAAGAACAATCAGTAACAACAGCAAAACTCATCAGATGTGCAAGGGCTAGTGAAGTGGCAACTATATATATATGTATATATATATATATATATTTTTTTAAAAGCTCAGTTCTTTAATGACTTTTAAAATAAGGAGCAAAATTACAATTCCTGCCATTGCCAAATAAACCCTTGGTCATGTTATGGGGGCCATTTTAAACAATCATTATGTCACCAAAAGACAGGTTGTATGTAGAAACAACCACTTTATTGTTTTTGAAAAGCAACAGTTCAACTTGGGATTTAATGAAGGCTGACTAACCATTTGCAAGGAAGGAGGGGTTGACTAAGAAATGTAAGTTCTCTTCCATAAACCTCACCAAAAGTATGGTTTGAGTTTACAAAACATGTTTGATGTTGAAAACAGCACACAAAAACCGGTCTGGGCTATGAGCAAGGTAGGATGAAGCAGTTTCTTTCCTCCCTAGCCCCAGAGTCCTGTGTGATTCTGTGCCACAACCCAGAACACCAGATGGTCCACACACAAATCATTTAAACTCAAATGACATGAAAGCATAATGTGGTAGAGCCCTGGGTGTCTTCCCTGTCTTTTACTGCCACACTAGTTTTCAAACATGAGGAGGTTACGAACCACCTGGAACGAATGGGCTCTTTATAAGCTGGAAATAATGATGTAATATGATTCAACATAACCAAATATTTAAGCTTGAACAAAACTAGGTGCCACATGAACAAAAGCAAGCATCAAAGGTTGGGGTAAGCTCGTGAAGGAAAAGCTATAATTTCAACTATCTTTTTCTCTGAAATCGTGAAGTGATTGTGATTGTCTGAGGCTAGCTGCAGGGTGTCATTTTCTGGGAACACACAGTTTGAGGACAGATCTCTAACCTAATGCCAGCACACCCGTGAGCATCACAAGATTGAGATTCCAAGATTCTGTAGGCAAAGAAGGCATCATCAGAAAGGGTATCTATTTAAGTGACCACAGATACTGCTTTACATCCACAGAGTATTCCTGCCCATTTGATGTGAACAAGTAAGGTGGGATCAATGATGAAATGTGATTTTTCGAGGACATCTGTTAGCTTTGCAAGTAAGTTTTTGTTGAATGAGTTAAGCTCCTTATCCAGCAATCTCCCCACCTCTCCCAGCCCCAGTCTCTCTCTGTCCCCTTCCCTTCCTCTCTGAGCTTTTCTGGTGCTGCTCCAATGCTGAGTTCACTGTCGATTTTCTCCTCTTTTTCCCAAGCTCCAGTGGTTTAGGGAGGTATAAACTTGGAACACTCCATCGCTCACCTTTTCTCAAAAGTCCTTGGAAGATCCACAGCTGGGGTTGCTTTGGGTTGCTAAGAAGAAACTTGAATAGATCTTTCATTCACCAAAACCCTTCTTGGTTTCCTAGTCTACATGTCTGAAAACTAATTTGACTTCATACTGTTGGAAAACAGACCAATCCTTAACCCAGACAAATTTGTGATTAATGAGTGTTGTCTGCCCAAAGCCTGAAGGAATCCTTCCTCTAACCAGGCGTCCTCAAACTACAGCCAGTGGACCACATACAGGTGTTTTTGCCCATTTGTTTTCTTACTTCAAAATAAGATATGTGCAGTGTGCATAGGAATTTGTTCATAGTTTTTTAAAAACTATAGTCCGGTCTTCCAATGGTCTGAGGGACAGTGAACTGGCCCCCTGTTTAAAAAGTTTGAGGACCCCTGAACCCTTCTAGGGGCCTCCTCGGCTCTGCCCTCAATCCTCACCTTCAAATAAGAATCTGCAAGTCAGTTACCCTGCAGATTGTTAGGACTTGCCATGTTGATGGCGCCCACAGCTACGATTTCAGCTTTTCGATCTTTGGGAAAGTCAAATGAAATCTGTGGAAGCTCGCGGAAAAATACATATGTGGACACACAAAAATTTTATATTCAATTTTTAGGTTTAGAGACAATCCTAAGCTAGTTTGCTAAATCCAGAGCAACAAAACAAACAGCGCAAGGCAGGAAAAAAAGACATGCCAGGGGGGAAAGTTTTGTTTGGTTGGTTTTGGGGGGCTGAGGGAGGGGGTACAATGTCCTTGGACGTTGCTAACACCATAAAGTCCAGACAGATGCAGATTCAGTGTGAGCTTTGAGCGCATCCGGCAGGGTAGTGATCAGTCAGGGCCAGACACGAACTCTCCGCTTGTCCCCAAGAGTATTCTCCCACCCCCAGTCCCCAGAAATACCCCATGCTTGGTCATGAAGAAAAGTATGAGATGGGATCGGTAGTCCAGAACGTCTCCTGGCCTAAGACAAATCTCTGCCTCCTCTAGGCTTTTTGTTCCCCACAAAATGCGCCCCCATTTACCGCCAGGATCAAGAGTGCACCTGCTACTTCCAAAAAAAGAAGGAGAGGGCGCTGCTCTGCCTTCCTCCACGGCCTCTCTCACCCCGTCCTGCTGCCGGCGAAGCTGGTCCTCGTGCACCCCGGCCACCCCGCGTCCCCGCTCCTGGGTCAGCGCAGGGTCGTCAGCACCCAGCTTCCCCCCAGCCCACGGGGCCCCGCTCCCCGAAGGCGAACGCTCACCTGGCAGCGCTGGCGCGGCGACTTGCGCCCCGCGTGGCGGTCGCAGCCCGGCTGCAGCAGGACTGCAGACCTGCTGGGGTATAGGCCGCGCACCGCCCCTGTCCCTCCCACCTGTCTGAGCAGGTGCGTGTTCCCTGGTCCCCGCCCCGGGGGCAGACTGGCGGGCAGCATCCTCCCTCGCCCGCTTCGGAGGTGACACCGGGACCGCGGCTTCCACTCCTGGGATCTCTGCACATCCTCTTGTTGCGCGCGAAACTGACCCAGAGAAAGTGTTTGCGAAGGTGCCAGAGCAGCCTGGCAGGAGCGTTCTTGCCCCGGGAGAGTTATGGTACCTGGTGTCTGAGTCCAGAAATATCACCTGCTCTCCCACAGTTCGGTGCCTCTTATTTATTTAGCATGAGATGAAAGCAACTTACTGAAGCGTTGTCTTTTCACTGTGTTCAATTACAGTCCTGCCCTCCTCCAGTGCCTAGCAAGCTGGCTTAAAAACAGTTTCTATCTGTGTGCCAAGAGCTTTTGTCTAGATCTCCAGATCTGGGATGTGGCCTTTTTGTCACATAACTTAGGAACAGCCTTCTTTTAGGAACCCTTCTCTGAAACTCAGCTGCATCGTCCAAGATAACAGGGGCCGAACCACTGAACACTACATCACAGAGGAGTTCTCTGTGTTAGGGAATGGGGGTGCTTGGACAATGCCCCTTCTACACTCTACCATGGATGCACATTGAATGTACCTTCTGCACTTCCAGGTTGACGGGCATTGAGAGTCCATCAGAGTCCAACCTTGGATGGATCAAAGTCCAACCTTGTGGAGTCCATCCTCTGAGAATGCCAGCCAGCAGGAGCAAGAATGCCAAGCCAGGTGTCCCAGAGCCCATTGGAAAGATTCTGCCCTAGCTGATGATTGAGATAGCACTACATGAGGCATTTTTATTATTATGCTTATATTGTTATTATTTAAGTCTCAGTCTCTCCAGGGAAATATTTTGCATTAGGAGAAAAATTTTTCTCCAATTAGACTATTTTTATCGCATCTTCAATCGTCACTTGGAAATATCTGACCCTATTTTGTTCCAACCCATATAATGTCATCAGACACTTATTCGTTGTTTGATTATTTTATGTCAGGGACTGAAGAGATAACAAAGAATAATATGTAATCTCTGCTTTCCAGGAACTTGTGTTCTATAGAAAAATAAGAAATAAATTAAAAACGTGATTGGAGCTTGACACTGGTAAATAAGGGTGTTATAAGCGAGCACAACCTGAATGAAGGCTTTCTGGAGTGAAAGACATCTGAGCATTTTTCCGTGGTGGGCAGGCTTTCCAAGTAAAGAGGAAATGGCTTAAAGAGGTTATTTAAAAACAAGCTTTGGGTCCTAGAATTCTATACATGGAAAGGACATTTAAAAATATCCAGTCCTAGAAATGTAAAATGGCGCAGGTGCCATGGAAAACAGCATAATGGTTCCTCTAAAAATAAAAATAGAATTATGACATGACCTAGAAATTTTACTTCTGAGTATATACCCCAAAGAGTTGAAAGCAGGGACTCAAAGAGATACTTGTACACTCATGTTCATAGCAGCATTATTCACAATAGCCAAAATGTGGAAACAACCCAAGTGCCTATCAATGGATGAATAAAGAAAATGTGATATAGACATTTAATGGAATATTATTCAGCTTAAAAAAGAAAGAAATTCTGACATAAGCTACAACATGGATAAACCTTGAGGACATTATGCTAAACAAAATAAGCTAGTCACAAAGGAAAAATACTGTATGATTCCACTTATATGAGGTGCCTAGAATCATCAAATTTATAGGGACAGAAAGTAGAATAATGGTTGCCGGGGTCTGGGAGGAGAGGGAATAAGGAGCTATTGGTTAATGAGTATGAAGTTTCAGTTTTGCAAGATGAAGAGTTCTGTGGGTGGCTGTTGGTGATGGTTGCACAACAACGTAGTTGTATTTAATTCCACTAAACTGTAAACTTTAATACAGTTAAGATAATAGATTTTTTTGTTATGCTTATTTTACTATATTTTTTTAAATGGTTAAAAAAAAATCCAGTCCTATGTTTTCACTTTACAAAGGCAGACACTGAGAATTAGAGAGGTCGAAGTGGCAATCCTGAGGTCGGTGCCACGGGGGACTGTATAAAACCAAAACATCAAGCCTTCTGTGCCTAGTACCCCACTCTGAGGATGGCTCGGCCACTTGATCGAAGCCAGTGCTTTGTCAAGCAACAATGTACTGTAATGCAGCACTCCAAATGGGCTCTAACAATATAATTATAATGAACTAGTTGTGTTTTTTAAATTTTTAGTGTTTACCTATAAATATTACTTCCTACTACAACTCAAAATTCTCACCTATGTAATACTGCTTTGCGGCAAAAAGAAAATTAAAATATAATACAAACCAACACAGATCTTAGTTTCTGTATAAAGGGAATAATGTAATTTACATATCTTTAAAACTGGCATTAGAAAATGATGTCACTATTTGAAACTATATATTAAGCTTCAAATTTAGGACCTTGGGGTTGTCTTCTAACAATACTAATTCAAAGACTTACATGAGGGCGAAATTGAACTTCTGTTGAAAATTGGTCTCTTGCCCAGATTCAGAAATGCATTTTCTTCTTTAAAAATGAGCACTCAATAGAATAGTATTCTGGCACTTAAATTCACAGCTACCTGAGCAGCACAGGTGCCACCCGTCATGTGCTGCAATTGTTCCTTTGGCACAGGAAATAAGGTTTATCTCCATGATAATCACAAGACTCAAAACCTCTCCAACTAGGAAGCATTGACATCCTAAAGCCTCCTGCTCCACAAAGCTCCCGTGAAAGTCTGCATAGAAGGCAGAATCAAGTAGCATTCTCCAAAAAAACCATTGCTTATTGAGTTGGGGATTAGCAGGGGTAAAATATTATCTTAGGAATATCTTAGTTCTTATTATCTTAGTTCTTATTCAGAGTTTTATTGAGAAAGAAGCAAAGGGTTGGTGACAACATGGACCATTCTGTTTCTCTCTCCCCTGGTTGTCATTATCCAAACTTTAGATGATCATGTTTCCAGATAGTGTTCCAGCTATGACTGATGTTATCATTCTTGAACATTTATGACCTTGTCAGACTTTTTTGTGATTTTGGCCACAGTGATATGTTTGGTATAATAGCAATAGTCTCATGGGATGAATTGTTTTGATTTTTTTAAATGGTTAACTTATTTTCTGATGCCTTTAAAACATTGCACAATCAAGATGTACTGATTAAATAAACAAGGCTTTGGAATATATTCTACTGGGCAACAAATTTCGCTATTGTGATGCCTTGCAGATCATATGTCTTTGATAAGAAGGGTGGCATTATGGTATAGTGGAGGGAGAAAGCACCAGAAGTTTGAGATCTGGATTTTAGTTTTAGAGGCAACTCAATTAGCTGGAAAAGGAAATTCTTTTCATGTGTACTTTCATAGGAAAAGCAATGGTTGGGCAAATCACTCTCTCAGGCCAATTCTATATTAAAGAACTCTTAGTTGAGACAATTTAAGCTTTCAGCTTAAGTTTTCAGCTTTGTTTCTTAGAAAAGTAAGTATGGTCTTGCTGTGCCAATGTTAGTCACATGGTGTGCTTCTATGTGAATGTCATTTTATGATTTTTAAATGTTTTCAGAATGACGTGTCATTGTGGGCCCTTCTTTGAAAAGGGGCTCCTCTGGGGCATATAGATATTATAACTGTTGGGAAAGAGATCGATTAGATTGCCAATTCTTAGATCCAATCCCATCACAATTTGGGAGATGGTGTTAAGGTCTTCTAGAGGTGAATAAAAAGCCAGGCAGCTAGTGAATCAAGACAGGATGGCCATTGCCAAGGATGGGATTTCCAGTCTCCCCAGGAAGAGGTGGAGTGTGAAGTATGGTGAACAATGGAAGCAGGGAGAGAAGGAAATTGGAGACTAAAGGAAATGTGGTATAGAAAATGAGCGTACAAAAACCAGATAAAAGAGGTAACCATCATTAAGAGAAATTGAGCTCTTTGCCTTTGCTGGTGCAAGTCCCCCTGTTTGAACTAGCCTTTCCCCCCACCTTTCTGATTTGAATCTTATCATTTCTTTAAGGTTTAATAAAATACTCTATGAGTGTTTTTGCCCATAAATGCTTTTTTTCCTCTTCCTAATACTTACTATACTTGTAGTTTGTACCATGCAATACAGCATTTATTCATCTTTAAACTACTTAATAATTCTTAAAACTATAATAGTTTAATTAACTTGAGTCTAGCCTATTCAACAAGATTGTCTACATCTCAAGAGAGAGCAGTTTATGTTCTCCTCTTTGGATATTACACAGCACCTTAAATAGGTGTAGCGTAGGCAATAACAATGGCCTATTGTTGGCAGGCAATCATTACTAGAACTGTAAATCTGATTCATCATTTGACCTGAATTAATATTAAGTTCTTCAGATTTTATTTTTTTATTTTATTTTTTTTTTTTGAGACAGAGTCTTGCTTTGTTGTCCAGGCTAGAGTGAGTGCCATGGCATCAGCCTAGCTCACAGCAACCTCAAACTCCTGGGCTCCAGGGATCCTTCTGCCTCAGCCTCCCGAGTAGCTGGGACTATAGGCATGTGCCACCATGCCTGGCTAATTTATATATATATATATATATATATATATATATATATATATATATATGTATATATATATATATATATATCAGTTGGCCAATTAATTTCTTTCTATTTATAGTAGAGACGGGGTCTCGCTCTTGCTCAGGCTGGTTTTGAACTCCTGACCTTGAGCAATCTGCCCACCTCGGCCTCCCAGAGAGCTAGGATTACAGGCGTGAGCCACCGCACCCGGCCAGTTCTTCAGATTTTAGTTACTCGTTGAGACTAAGCTGTCTCCCACTGGCCTCCATTCAGTCAGGTGAGCATCTGAAGCACATTCTGGGGAAAAAGTGGTCAAGAATTTAACAGAGTGAAAACTAAGGAGAAAAGATTGAATTGGGCAACTGGGAAAACATTAGTGACCTTAGAAACATTTCATTCATGTGGTAGGGGCCAAAGTTGGTTTGTGCAATAAGATGTGCAGTAAAATGGGTAGTTACAAGTTGTTGGAAAGAAATAATGATGTAGCTTAAAGGCTGGAAAACTTAAAAGAAAATTTCTATGTGTTCTTTGTTTAGGATAGAGGAAACCTATGCATTATTGCCGACTGAAGCAAATAAAAAAGCCAATGAAGACAGAAAGATTGAAGAGGGATAATTAAAGAACAAGGGACAGGACATAGTTGGGAGGTATGACTCCATGAGGGATAAGCAGGTGTTTGAATCTGGTTCCTACTTTTACAAGCTGAATAACTCCTTTCCCTCAAAGCCTCATTTTGCTCATTCTCCAAAGTATGATTGTTCTGAGTCTAAATAAAATAATATATGAAAATTCATTAGCATATAGCAAGAATTCATGAAATAATAGCTATTATTAGGTCAGGAGCACCAATGGAAAGGAGAAAGGCCACCAATTCTTCAGAGATGGGAAGAAAGACTGAGGGAGCTCTTCGTGGACTTGGGTGGAATTCCATCGTTTCTGGGTAGACCAGAGATTCTGAACCCTGGCAATCTGGCAGAGCTTTTGAAAATACCAATGATTATATCCTACTCCAGACCAATTGAATAAAAAATTCTAAAGGTAGGCATAAGTACCGGTATTTTTTAAAAAATCATCAGGTTATCATAACATACAGTCAAAGTTGAAAATGATTAGGATTGACAATTTTCATGAGAAGTATTAGCAAATGCTACATTTCAAAAAGGTACACAGCATGCATTTGAGATGGACCTTTGGTAGGACTTAGACAAATGTAAATGTTGTGAGAAGGGATTTTAAGGAGAAAGGTCAGTTTTTGCAAAAATATAGAGAATTGAAGAAAATGTTTAGGTAATAGCATAAGTTTCAATTTTCCTGGAATTATTGCATAAGCACACCTAAGAAAACAGATAGGGTAAGTCCTAAAACTAGAATGGGGCATGTTGTGGAGAGACTACATCTTCTCTCTCCAATCCTGACAAAGTGCCATGAATCCTTCAGCCTATTAAGAAAACTATTTCTGACAGCAACCTAAGGGAGCTTTGAGGCACATCCTTCCACACTGAGCCTCTGATGAGAATGCAGCCCTAGCCAATAGCCTGATTGCTGCTTGGTGAAACCTTGAGTAGAGGACCAGCTAAGCTATGCTGGGACTTCTAACCATGGCCTCACAGAAAATGTGAGGTCATAAACGTGTATTGTTTTAAGCTATTGAATTTGTAGTAGTTTGTTATACAGCAATAGATAACTAATAGAGAGTTAGAGATAACTAATAGATAACTAATAGAGAGTTTGCTGAGTCATATGTATCAAATTACACAGACCATGGGGAACCACTGGGAGTGTTTGAGGAGGGAAGTGTAACAAAAACTATCTCAAATGTGTGTAGCACCTTTGCATCCACTTGTTTTTCTGTTAGGCAGTATTTAACTGAAATATTTTATCAGCAAGTTTCTTCTAAGAAAAAATAATATCCCAGGAAACTATTTGAAGAAAGAAACCAACTTGTTGGTGTAGTCATTGTTACCTTAAAGATTAATCTTTCATATTTTTGTGTTATTTATATATTGAGTTATATTAATTATATATTATATTTTGGCCATTTGCTCAGGTTTTCATTTTCTGGTGCTTATTTATGTGGTTGAGGTTTTATTTCCTTGTTTTCTTTTTTGGCTCTTCAGAACTATAAAAATAATTTTCGACCAGAATCACATGGCTCCTTAAACTATATTCTTGTTTTACAGAAGACAAGTAGATTCAAGGGATGACACCAAGCCTATTGGCAGCATAAGGAGGCTTTACTATACCACTATATCACACAAACACCCTCTTTCTCTTTAACTCTTACGATCATGAAGAACTTCCTTCCTGCACTTACACACACATGCAGATACCCACTATGGCGAAACCACCCCTACATTCCCTCCTGGGCCGAGGTACCCATAATGCAGCTGTGATTTTTGTAGACACCATGTGGCATTACTAACGACCAGAATAGGATGGTTAAGGGGGATGTGAATAGAAGAAAATTGTTCCAGCACTGCTGTCAACTTCTGTAGCCCTACCTTGCTCCATCACTATGCGAACAAAACATTAATCATACTTACACTCTGACAGAAGTTCAGAGATTCAAGTTGTTCAGTGCTAAAGTAATGATTATTTGCATTTTCTATAGCAGCTAATGCTGATTTCATTAACTTCACCTGGCATTAAAAAAATAATTTGTTGACAGAGATCCCTTTCCTATCTCTGCTAGCATTTCTCCTCTTTCATAAGGTGTAAGTCTCTTTAGAGTCTTATACCTTAGGTCAGCAGGAGCTGTTGAGATTTGTTTTCCCTGCCCTGCAAATGTCTTTCATCACTTTTTCCTTTAAGCAACCACAGTTGGGCAGTATCATCTTGCTTTCTTTGTCATGCTTCTGCATTTGAATTAAAATGCCTTAGAAATATACACAACAGGTTGTGTGATTTCTTTATTATAGAATTTTAAATTTCTTCCTTTTGACCTTTTATATTGCTTTCATGATTAATTTTTTTCTAGGGCCCTGTTGACACAACAGGCCACTGTACTAACCCATTAACCTTTGAAAAATCAAAGTCGAAATCTGGTTTGAATAAGAAACCCAAAATAGTTTTCAATTGGCCTGGAGTTTATGAGCAATAAACCGGACAAGTTCCTTTCTGTGAGGGACGGGGTCTGAAAGTGGAGGAGTTGGTGTGAATCAGGGAGGATTGGGATGGAATGTGATGAAAGGAAGATGTAAAGGAGGCATCTTTTAATCTTAGAGTAGCTCATCTTAGTTGTCACTTTTAGAAAAAAATTAAAAACCCAAGTAATTTAATTGTAGCAGCTATTTATTCCTTTATCCAACTTTTCATGGACAATCCTAAGGACAATCTTTTCCTGCTTTGTGTGGGATATATGATTGTTAGTTAAAATCATTAAGCTCTTTATGGTTCCTCCCTTCCTAATTATACTAGATTGATATTTCATTAAGTTCAATTTTTTTAAAAAAAATTGTCTTTAATTGTAAATCCTGTTTCAGTCCAAATTGTTTCACTATATCCCGACTTTTGTTAAAGCCTTACAACTGTCTGTCCAGCAATAATTGCAATGCCAATGTATGCCCCATTTGATTCATCTACACTTTGAGAACGGAGTGACTCACTCCTCTCTACTTCATCCCCAAAGGTGGTTTATTCATTGGCCTTTGTACAGCTCCCTAACTCTCTTCCTTACGTCAAAACAGACAATCACTAACCTATGGCTTTAGGAGTCCTTTAAGACTCTGTATCTGAGCTTTCTATTTTACTTTATTTTTAACTGATAATATTTTTATTTTTAACTAATAAGGTCACCATAATCTCAAAGTGATATTCTTTGTAGAAATACATCTGTATTGGGTTATTTTATTATATATTTATTTGAAAACGCAATATTGCCACTCTGTGTGCCCATAACTTCTTTACAGCCTGGTTATCTTCAGTCTCTGTGGTTTTATAGCCCAGTGACTCGAGTGTGAGCAGATAGCAGTGGGTGTGAGTGTGTGTAGATGGAAGTGAAGCAAGTGCTGAAAGACATTCCTCCTACAAACCAAACTTCGAGACCAATTATGATAAAAGAGCAGCCCAGGGAAGCCTCATTTTTTATCATATTAGTCCCCAGTGGCTTCAGTCACTTTTCCATTGAAATTGCTGAGCCCAGGGAGAGTGTTCTCTGTGGACATTACTACCTGGAGTCGACACAATGCAGCGTCTTTTTGCAACCGTGAACCAATCTATGCGCTTACTCAGGCTTTGAGCAGGGCCAGCTGTATAATTTGCAGGTCCCAGTGCAAAATGAAAGTGTGAGGCTCCTAGTCTAAAAATCAGAAGAAAAGTCATTTTAAAGGTGTTAAAATATAAAGCATTTCCCTTTCTTCCACAGTCTTTCTCCTTATCTGTCTCGTTTTATTTAAATTTGCTACTTAATATCATCCTAAGTTAAAGAAAAATTAAAATTTTTGAATATTAGCATAAAACTCACTGTTCATCTTTATATTATGCAATGCCAATTTTAAATGAGAATATAAGAACATTTGATTTATATAAAGCCTCCTTAAAGTTATGCCATACTTCAATGCCATAATTCAAAGCTCATACATGTATATGTATTTTGTTTTTACCAGAACAATGAAAACACTGCACAAAACTAACTCAGCTGTTTCCATGTCACTTTTTTTATGCACACACACTCTACCAACACTCTGTCTTAGTCTTACTGATGAATAAGGAAAGACTGAAAGGAAAATAAACTACAGATTGCCCTATCTTTCCCTAATTCTATGTCACCATTGTCAGTTTACGTCATTGGCTTATTCGGCGAAGGAACACGGGTGAGAAAGGAAATGTTAGGGTTCTTTGCTCATTGGCATTTCTTGGGATGCCATTGCTGTCTTATTACCTTCAAAGTTTTGGTGCAAACAGAAAGCACAACCTCTAGGGACCTTCTCACTCAGTCACAGGTATCGCACGCTGACTTAGTACTTGCTCTGGTAACACCGAACTCCCATGCCTAGTGGGTCCACCAGAATTCTCCGCTCATTGAGCATTGTGGGCATTATTTGTAAACAGGGCCTCAGGGAATGGTGATGAGAACAGGTATCGCACGTAACTCCTTCGCTCACGTACACGCTCCATGGTTCCATCATATTTCACTTACAAAACACAAGTTCTAAGATATCATTCTTAAGAATTTCAAGACAGCTGCAGCAGAACATTAAATCAAATGAGGGACCCTTTTAAGTGTGGGACCCTGAGCTACCGATCAGGTTGCATGTCCATGACGTGATTCCTAGCCTCGAGTTAGGAAATCATGTGTTCAAATGACTCAGACTCGAGGCCCTGGAAAAGTTATCCAAGTTAAAAACATTTTCAGAAGTGTCAGTTAAGAGGAAGCATTTAAGTCACTATTTTCTTATGTTCGTAGACCACAAGAGACATCAAACGTTGATTAATTTTGATTGAGGCCATCCGGATGGCTTCTGTTACCTCCGGTTCCCAGTTTCTATGCCACAAAAATGATTTCACGAGTTATGAATGAGCTGGATGATCGCTGTCTTCTGGTACAGTTGTGCCCCTGAGTCACTGCATGCACATGAGTTTCTCAGCTCCCATAGCCACCATCTTTTGGTGGCTTTTGGTTGCAAAGCCACCATCTTTTCTTCATTCTGGGTCATTCTAGCTCAGAGCCCTGAGTGGTTATATCTTTTGGACGTTGCATTTGTACATGTGTGATTTATTCAGACTTTCATCAAAATGGGCTCCATCTGCAGTGGATGGCTCTCCATAGGCGGACAATATGCAGACAATTATCTCTTAAGAAACAAAAGGGGAATTGTGAAGGTCTTTGCAAATTTGCCCAAAAAGAACCATGTAGTTATTTTATAACATTGCGCGTGAATGCATGCACTGATCATTCAGCTCATTCATGCACACGCACATGCGTACACACACAGAAAAATTCAGGCGTGCAGGAGAAAGAGAGAGAAAAATGAGGAATAAACAATAACCTGGTTTCTCTTCTCAAGGACTTTGAAATGGCAAGTTATCTGTTTGTAACTGACATTTTTTTAAGGTGGCTCTGTGTACAATTCAAACTTTTGTTTCATTAAGATACTGAAGACAAGGAGGATGCTAGGACTTTTCAAATAACCTGTTCTGAGACATATCAGGGCAGTTGCCACCACTCCTTCCTTCTCTCACTTACTTCGGAGAGTGATCTTGTTGGGTATCAACGGACACAACCGTGGGCAATATGTATGTGTTTCCCGAGTGAACTGCGTCCCAGCCACATTCTCTTTGTGGACTGTGGAGAGCTTATGAAGAAAGGCCTTGCCCCTCAGCCATTTTCCTGGAAGCAAGGCGTGAGCAGCAGACAGTCTGCAGCGTTCAGGAGCACAGTGTGCTGGATTCCAAGGTCGGAGCAGGAGCAACGCCTTGCCCTTGTGCGCTGACCCCCGCCACACGTGTGTGCAGGAATAATCAAAGACCAGTTTGGGCCTGTCTCCACTGTTGCTGTCAGTCTCTTTCTGTGACCTGTCCTCTGCATGTAGCAGGTGCCAAAGACACTGTGCCTGAAGCTCAGTGAGTCTGGTGGGCAGGGCTGAGGATAGAGACTGTAGAAAGGTACCACGTCCTTGGTGTCTCTTAAACCCCCACTGAGGAACCTCCACAGGCAACCTAGCACTCACCATGACCAGTGTTCCCATCACCCAACCCGGACAGGCCATGCGTACTAACAGGGGGCCTCGCAAAGAATATCCCGCTGACATGGGCAGGGAAGCCACTGAGTTTGCAACAATAGCCACTGTATTTCAGAGTCCAGCTCTGGGTATTTCCAAATGGGTGGCATTAGACAAGTTGTTAAATTCTATGGCCTTCCATTTTCTCACCAAAAATACCTCCCTGTCTACCTCATTCTTTGTGGGAAGAATGGACAAGTTTTAAAACTGCACATATGTAATAATGTACCCTCAAAGAAACTGTTAAGGTCTATTGCAATGCTGGGTATCATTGCTGAGTGCCTAATACCATGCAGGGCAGCATGGAATAAAAATATCTAAAATTTCATGTCCACAGTCTAGTTTGGAGGAAAAGCTCAATACATGATATAAACATGCTATTTGATATCTACACATTATTTATTACTAATGACAAGGAACACCTCCCCCTATGGAGTTGGCTCTACTGTTGTTCCCATTTTATGTATGAGGTAATGAGATGCAGTGAACTTGAATGACCCCTGAAGGTCAAACAGCTGTCAGAAAGTAGCAGATCTGAGATGTGAAACCCACGAAGTCCACCTAGAGCCCAAACTCCACCTTGACATCATGCCATCTCCTTTGTCCGTACTAAATGTAAACCACAGACAATAATTAAGTGGACTTAGTTATGGAAGAGATCGATATGGTAATCCTCTCAAAGATCCTATCTGAGCATCTTTTCCTTAGAGCCCAATTTTTAGCTATATGATAAGCCATGGTAATAGCCTAAACATAAAAGTTAAGCCTTCTTATGGTGCTCTCAAAATCTCTCAGCCTGTTTACAACGTAAAGCTCTTTTTGTAGGCCTTTATAGAACATTGAAGATTGGATACTCTGACACCTAGTGGAGACAGCATCTTCCAGAAAATCTTGAAGCATGTCCTATAGATGCCAATGGCTCTGCCCACACGTGGGGCAGGTTTTGCCAATGGACACTGTGTTTACTGGCATATTTTATAAGAACTCTCTTTCACTGGGCCCCCTTGCTCAAAAGTACTGGCCTGTTGCATAGTTCCTATGAAGTAATATTGGTCTAGTGCTACACGTGCATGACATAAAATTTAATGGCATTTCTGACACTTCATGGCAGGGGTGTCTCAGAAGGATATGTAAGATTATAAGGAACAGTTTTTAGTACACTAAGGGGCAGAGCAATTCAGAAAAGATGAACTCCTTGTGAGAAGGCAGGAATGTGACAACCTTAGGAGCCATCCCATAATCCTTCTTCTAACATCTGTGAGAACTCACTCACTGGTCCCTGAAACTTTGCTCATAGTTTTTGGTGCCTTCCTCTAAAATTAATAGAATCTTGATATGACTGCCTCTAATTCTGACCCTGTTGATGAGCATTTTGTGTTCATTTCAGCTCAATCACCCCATGCTGCCAATGAAACCTCGAGGTCGTATCGTCAAGGATAGTAAAGCTGAAACTCTATAGATCTCTCGATATCAGAAAATGGAGTATTTTTCACTGGATGCCTTTTTAATGAGTTTTTTCATGAGTTTTCAATTAATGTTTAAGTATTGAAGACTAGTCTGTTCAATCAAGCTTCCAGCATACTTTAGTGGATACCAAAATTGCACAGTTTTCCTTGGTGTTCAGGTGAACACTAAGTAGACATCCATTCATCTCCCACCTCTTGGAGGAGCTTTGCTTTGACAGGGTGGTCCCTCTGAACCAGATATCACAGTGGGGTGACTCAAAATCGGACAATTTCTGAGCCCTTTCTTAGGTGAATTTCTAAGAGCTATAGAGCAGGTGGACATTTGACAATCCAGCCAGGTATTTGGCCGAAGAGTTCCTGGAGCTCAGCAGAGGTCAAATAGCTTTCCGTGTGCAGTGAGTTTTGAATGCTCGTGCTCTGCAAGAACAAGTTTGAGCTAACATAGGCCCTTAAGGGTCTTACAAGGAACCACAGGCCCTTCCCAGGGTGACCTGAACACAAATGCTTTCAGGAAGTTCCAAACACAGAGAGATGTAGAGAGATCATCTCGCATGAATTATTTATCGGTCAGGTTTGTCTTCCACACTAGACGGTAAGTCTGTGTCTTGTTCGACTGTCTTCCCTGTGCCTGGTACAGAGTTTGGTGCATAGTGGCTATTCAGCGAGGTGGCATGAGTGATTTCGGTGGGGCGGGGGCTGTCTCTGGAGGCCAGGCCTAGTGAAGCATTAACAGACCTCGAACTTTTCATGCTGCCTCTCTCCATGAGGTCAACGCTTATGAATTCTGAGCATGAATATGCTGAAGGAAAGCACAGTGGAGTCTGTACTTCTGTAGGCTCCTTAAATATTTCCTGGCGCAAACTTATTCCAGCTGTCTTCTACAAGGAGTCCCGATTTGCTTTCAGGTTTTTTTTTTTTTTTTTTTTTTTTTTTGCTGTTTTGTTTTAAAACTCAGCTTGTTAACGTGAATGGAAGAGAATAAAACAGGTTCGCCAATGACCCTGAGCTTTGTGAGAAACGTGCTGCGTGTCCAGACAGCAATAAAAATTTCTAACCCAGACGAGTTAGAGGCAGTAGGAGGCACTTTGTTGCAGAACTAAAGCAGCCCAGTATTTTTGGTACTGGCATTGTTGATGTTTGTTATATAACATTCTTTTCTTTTTTTTTCATTGGCTACTCTGTTTGCCTCCTCAGATTAATTTGTTAATAGGGATGCCAAAAGGATTAAGGATTTATGTTAATTTGGATTTTGTCGGGGAGTTATTCCAAGTGTAAAGTCTTTTGGCTGGATGGATTTGTAGGGGTTACAAACGTTTCCTCTCCCAGCTCCAGGCGCAGGGGCCTTAAATTGTGATGAGAATTGAAATTCCATCATGCTGCTACTTCCCCCAAAGAAGAGTGGGCATACCATAAACTCCCTCAGTGAATCAGAAAAAAATGTCCTTTTGTTTCAATTTATGTTGAACACATTAAGCATATGAAGGGGCATCTTATTAAGTGCTTTCTTTTTTGCAAGAACAAAGCAAAGCCAACGGTGTGCATTTTCTCATTTATTCTCATTGCAATATGAGGCACCACAATATTGCTCTCCCTACTATTTTATATGTGGGGAAACTGAGCATTGATGAAGTTTTCCACTTTTCTAAGATCACACAGGTTGTACCGGTTATTATTTCACTCCCTCCAAGCTCCACACTCACCT
The DNA here is from genome assembly GCF_040939455.1 of Microcebus murinus. Taxonomy (NCBI): domain Eukaryota; kingdom Metazoa; phylum Chordata; class Mammalia; order Primates; family Cheirogaleidae; genus Microcebus; species Microcebus murinus. Next base: position 19,655,950 of record NC_134116.1, on the reverse strand, counting down.
TTCTTTATCTTGTCTTGTGAACTGGACTCCACAAACCTCCTTTCTCATTTGCCTGCCAACAGATAGCCCTGGAGGGAGGTAGCGAGACTTGTGCTAGTTTCCTAGAGTTCTCTAACAAAGTGCCACAGGCTCTGTGGCTTAGGACAGCAGGAGCTTATTCTCTTTCTGGTCTGGAGGATAGAAGTCCAAAAACAATGTGACAGCAGGGCCACACCTCTGGGTATTGTGGAAGAGAATCTGTTTTATGACGCCATTCTCTTTGCTTCCAGTGTGGCCAGCAGTCCTTGGTGTCTCTTGGCTTATACACACATTGCTGTGATCTCTGCATCCATCATCGCACAGCCACCTTCCCCCTGTGTGGCAGTGTCTTCAAGGAGCTTTCTTCTCCTTGTGTGCACCTGCTTTTGTGTCTCTTCTCCTCTTCGTATAAGGACACCAGTCCCCTATAAACTCATCTTAACTTATATCTTAATTACACCTGCTAGAACCTTATGTGCAAATCTGGTCATATTCACAGGTTATCAGTTAGGACTTCAATATAGCTTTTTTTTGGGGGGGTTGCATAATTTAACCCACAACAGGACTGTACTTTCTCTGCTTCTGTTTTCCCTGTGAGACCACTCAAAGAGCTGGTGATAGTCTCAGCAGATTTCACAGCAGTGGCTGTGGCTCTTAGGGTTGCAAAGCAGGTACACTCCAGTGAGTTCTAGCAGAACCGACATTATTCCTCCATCCGCTATTCCTTCAGCCCTGAGGTCTGGATCTCAGCCATGCACAGCCCTCCTCAAAGTTTCCAGACTCCTTCCTTGTCCACTTTCCTCTCAGCCTTCATGTAGGTAGCTGCTTTCTACAGTTGCTGCCCCTTTTAAACCTTAACTTTCTCTTTTGACCCTTCTGGTAGTTAAACACCTTTTCTCTAGTCAACAGTCCTTTCCATCCAATTCCCTCCATCAAAAAAAAAAAATATATATATATCAAGTGCCTAGCAGAATTCCAGGAAAATGTAAAGAAGACCAACAGGTTTTTTAAATTTGCCTTTTTTGCCATTGTTTGGAAAGTTTCCAGTGTTATGGTTTATAATTAATGCATGGGCAGTATAGAAAAACATCATTTTCTTTCTTATTGTGTATTTGTTTTAATAAAAGAATTTTCATTATCCATTGTGTACCTAAACCCTTTTTGTATTTTTGTAACATTTCTGTGTGATGTATTTAAAAAATGTTTTAATTGAAATTTTAGAAAAGAAAATTTTTAGCAAACCAAGAGAATAAAACACTGAATCATGGCACAGGGGTGGTGGGCTGAGAATATTTACCTGAGGCAGTGTGGTGTTGTTCTTAAGCATCTGAACTGTGTCATAGGAGAAAGCACTGGAACTTTTAACAATTTTTTTTTCTACTGTCATTGTGAAACAACAGAGAGGAAACAACAGAGAGGAAAGGCACCCCTCCTTGCTAGTTTTGGAGTCCAGGGGAAAGGCAAATAAATCTCACAAGCTTCCTAAAATCTTTTCTAAGTGTATCCAAGTGGTGAACAGGACCACTGTTCTCCTACTTGTACTTATCACCAGCACCCCATTGCATGAAAGTCATTAGAGCTGTTTACAGGTACCTATTTTCATCTCCTTTTGGGCATATAGTAACATTGCCCTTGCTTCTTGTACAAGACCAGTGCTCTAACCCCTGAGCTATAGGGCTACCCTTGCCTCTTTTAAAGTGAGCTGTCATCATGACTTCCTTTGGCTGATGAAATGTGAACAGTAGTGGCCCATGTCATTCCCAAGCAGAGCTAATACATGACTCACCATATCCATTTTCCATGCAATCATGATACATATTGCAAAACAGAACGTCCATCAGCCTATGTCCTTGAGTGACTCCAATGAGCAGAGCACCCAGCCAACCTGCATTGTACATGGAGCATGGGTGAGAAACACATGCTTGTTCGACCATTTGTTCAGCAGTGTGTCAGTGCCTATCCTGGTTACTACACACAGATTCTCATGTCCAGGGGCATTCCCCAAGCTCACTCATGTTTGATAGCTCACTCATTTGTCTTCTGGGGGCTTCATTGTCTTTCATTGAGCTTTCTGGGATCCTTTTGCTGTTCTGTTTTGTAAATGCTGAAAAGGCTCAGAGCCCAGTCTTTAGTCCTCTTTTCCTCCTATCTACATTTTCTTCCTAGAAAATCTCACTTAATCCCATGAAGTAATGTGCCCAGAAATCTCCTTTGATCACCAAACACATATAATGAACTATTTATTGATAATCTCCATCTTGATGTTTCACTGACCACCTTAAATCTCAGATTCCTAGTAGAATTTTTGATTCTTCTCCACATCTGCGAAATCTTCTGTGTCTCATATAACTGTACCAACATTTGTCCAGTTGCTCCAGCCCCAAACCTAGAAGTCATTCTCGATTCCACTCCTTGAACCACCTCCCTCCAGACCCCCTCCAATCTATCAGTAAGTCCTGTTGGCTCCAATTCCAAAATACTTCCCAAATCTGATCACCTATGACCACTCTCCCCCATCTTCCCAGAGTCACTGCCATGTGACTCTTTGACACCTAGTGACTGTCAAAGCCTCTTATTAGTTCTTATTGCTTTCACTCTTAGACTGCTAATATCTATTTTCCAGATTGCAGCTATAGTTTTCATTTTAAAATATACATATTAAAAATGACCTAAAAATATATCCTATTGTTCTCCTTTTTCAAAAATCTCCAATGGCTTTCTGCTACTCTCAGAATAAAATCAAACTTCTGTGGAAAAAGTGAATTATAATGTTTATATTTGTTAATTCAAAAACTGTAACTGAAGTTAGAAGCTACAAGCTTCCTTTCAGAGTTTAAAAAGGAATCTTGAAAAAATGGAAGACTGTTGTCATGGGATTTGAGACCATGTCAGATCAACTAGCATTACTTGTTGTTAGATAAATAAAAGAAAAATATAAGTAATATATGCATGCTAGTTACTCACACATTTAAGTAAAATCTTTGCTTATTCTTTTGTCCTCACTGGGTGATTTTCCATCTTTTTGCTTACAGAAAAGCCCTTTGACCTTCTTAGCAATCTTCAAAGTGTTCTTACAAGTTCCAGGGACTGTTGACATGTGTCCTTGAGACTAACGGTATCTCCCAGAGGAATAACATAAGTAAGATTGTTTTGTTGTAGAAAAACATGTTTGTTGTTCACCTGAAATTATTAGCTAAGTTTGTTGGGGGACATTTTTACCCACCAATCTTGTGATAACTATTTCACTCTGACCTCCCTCACCTATCTTTAATCAAACCAAGCCGGGTAAAAGAACTATCCAGATTCTCTTAAAACCGAGAACAAATATGAGAAGTATTTTCTTCCTTGTAAGTAATAATAAATGGTTCTTAAAACACATTGGCATCAAAATACATAGTAGAATCTCACACTTCCCCGGCACTCTTTACTTTGGAGCACAAAGCCTTATGTCATTGCATCACCACCTACTTCTCTGGAATCTTCTCTGTTCCTCTTTTCCTCATTCACTAACTTCAGCCACCCAGGCCTGTTGATGTTTCTGGAATACAGAAAACTCACTTCAAATTCAGAGCCTTCAGGCTGGTGGATTGCTCTGTCTGCTCACCCATGACTGGCACCTACTCAACATTCAATGTTCTTCCAAATGTCACCTCTTCCAAGAAGTCTTCCCACAACACTCTATGCAACTTCCCTGCCAACCTCCCGTAAATCACTTTCTCATCTCCTTGTTTCTTGCCTTCATTTTATGTATTATCTGAAATTGTGTTATTTGTTACATGCTTATTTGTTTTCTTTCATTAGAATATGAATTCCATAACAGAAAGTACTGCTGTTCATCCATTTCTCCCTGGCATCTTGAAGTCTGTCTCGTCTATAGCCGGCTATATACAAGATTGTGGAATGAATGAGTAAATGTTTAGAGCCTCAAAAGCTTCTTAATAGATATAACTGCACGGTATTATCGCATATAACTGGATGACTTAGGCCCAAGGAAAATTCTATAAAAAGAGCATTGCCTGATTCAGACAGTTTAGGACATACGTTTTGTGGGCCACAGCTGTGTGTAGGTTTAACTGACATGTTTCATAGTAAAGACCACTTGAAAATTGTCTGTATTGATCCACCTGTGAACTGGCAAGAACAGCCCATAGTCCCAAGGCTGGCAAATGATTTCAGCTGCCGTACGGTGTGAAAGTTAGGCTGAGCTGCTATTGTACATAATTTATTGAAATAATTAGGATTCCATAAAACCCTCTTGCTAAGAAACTTATTAGCATGTCTATCTGCAGATCAATAACTGTACGTGAATAAAACCGAGGGAGTGCAAAAGGTCGTGGTCTCATCTACTGGTTGCAGCTGGGTCAGAAGCTAGTCCAGAGCATGGCCAAGGACTCACCCCTTCAACTGGACCAGGTTTGTGTAAAGGAAACACAAGCCTAGGCTGGTGGTAGACTCACAGATCTGGATGCATCAGTCAGACTCTGAGACCAGTTGTAGGGCAAATTAGGGTAATCCTTCAATATGAGTTGTAATTTATATTGTTTGTTATTTCATATAGAGATCTAAAAATGGCTGCATGGCACAATGGAAAGAACACTTGACTTCTGTTTGTAGAAGACATTGTTAGCTGTTCCTTAAAAGCTTGCTGGGATACATCTGTACAACATTTTGGGCCTGGGACTTTGAGTTATTACAGCGTCAGTTTTTTAGATGGTTTTTTGATCTTTTTGTGTTTTCTATTTCAAGTTTTAAAAATCATTTTTATTAGAAATTTATTTTTTCACCTAGGTTTTCAAGTTTATGGTGATTTGGTTATATACATACTTACATATAAACTTGAAGAATCTATGCTATATTTTTACTTATTTCTCTGTTTTAATTCTGCATTTGGTGTATATGCATCTTCTGTCAATATCCTAGCTCTCTTTTGGCATCTTCAGGGCTGGCCTGCATGTGCCAGGAAACTGGCAGCCTGTGCTTAGTTGACTATATCACCTAGGGATATTTTTTCTTGCTTTTAATATACTGAAAATATCAAGAGAGAGATTTTCTGATGAAACACTGACTGTTGGAGTGTTTTGACGTAGGCTTTGCTGTCACTGATGAGCCCTAATGTATACATTTCTGCTTCCTTTTCTTTCTCCCGATTGAAGATGAGTTTAATAAGAATCAAACACAAACTAATACACTGGTGTTTTATTATAAAACTCTTTATAAATTAATTGAAATTGTTTCATATTTAAAGCAAAAAAATAAAAAACCCAGTAAAGCTCTAAATATTTTATTTCCATGTTTTCATCCAAATATTGTAAAAATAAGACTAATTTTAGTTTATCAGTTAGCTGTTCAAGTATGTCCTTGAAGTACATAAAATGCATTGAGTTTTTTGGTGGGGCAAGAATTTTTGATAGGTTACCTCTTTTTGACCTAAAATAGATTTGAAGGCACGAAAGCACAAAATTTCATCAGTTTCTGTCCTCTTATATGAGTTTAATTATTCAATGTGATTCTGAAACTGAGTGAATTATTCCTTCATTGGATAACAAGGAGAAAATGCAATTCTGCTAATTTTGCTTGTATATATTTTTGATAAAAACTGAAGAAAACGGAAAATAAATTTCCCCATGTCATTGATTTAAAACAAAAGTCAACAGGTTGCTGCTGTATTTCTCTGTAAATCTGTGTCCCTCTGACATAATATGGCCCTAAGGGGTGTATAAACCCCTCCCCCTTTAAGCAACAAAGCAGTACAGGCTGAATCAGTACTGACTAGAGGCAAATTATTCAGTTATTGTCATGATTATTGTTGTTAGTGTTGCTTTGAACCTCTTGATATAGAGAGCAAGGTACACTTAAGAAACATACTTGTAGTGGCTGTTTGTATTAGGTAAAGTTTTGATTAATGTGATTTGAATGATGCCATATAATATATGCCGGTCTTCAGGATCTGCTTATATTTAATTTAGGATTTAATGTTTGTTAATATTTTTACAATATAGCTATTTTAAAATTATAAAAGAAAACGATTAATTTGAAATCCTAAAAGACTCTATTTGAATGCAAAAAAATGACTTCTTATTTCTTTTCTCTTGAATTTTTCAGTATATTCAATGGCTAATAAAAATAGAATAGCTTGTAAAATTTTTAGAACAGCAAAAATTTTCTGTTTTAAATTTGGACGAAGGTTTGAAAATTTTAGAGTTGCCTGACAGATTCATTTTACTATAAAGTTGACTTTGATGAAATATCTGATATATCTAAGGTTCTTTGTTTCATTTATTTCACTTCCACTTCTCCAGATAATGGTTCAGGATTAATATGAAACATTTCATCACGGTCTCTAAACATAATAATAACATTTAAATGTATAATACTTAATAATCAAATAATACTTAAATACTTATTATGTAACAATACTCATAAAGTACTTACTATGTGCTAGGGACCATGCTAAGCACTTGCACATATTAGCTCATTGAATCTCTTACAACCTTATAAAGTAATTATTATTATCTTTATTCCCATTTTACAGATTAAAAAACTGAGTCAAAGAGAAATCTGGTTACTTGTTCAAGGTTATAGCTGTTAAGTGGCAGAGTTTAGATTTGAACCCAGCTATACTCTAGAGTCCACATGTCCAATCACCATGGGATACCACCATAGTTGACTGTGATACAGGATTGTTGTTCATTTGTTTGTCTTGTGCCATTATATTATGCAACTAGAGTTTTAAACTTGCTGTGTACATAACACCAAAATAACTAGCAAACCAATAGTTTCAATTTTCAAAAAAATCCAGAAATATGGGGTCCTCTAGATCAGTGGTCCCAATCTTTCTGGCACCAGGGGCCAGTCTCATGGAAGACAATCTTTCCACAGACCAGAGGTGCAAGGGGGAATGGTTTCAGGGCGATTCAAGCACATTACATTTATTACGTTTGCAGTCACTCCCCAGTGCCTCAGCTCCACCTCCAATTATCAGGCATTAGATTCCCATTAGGAACAATGCAGCCTAGCTCCCTCGAATGTGCAGGTTACAGTAGGGTTCCCACTCCTATGAGAATCGAATGCCACCACTGATCTGACACGAGGTGGAGCTCAGGCGGTGGTGCGAGCCATGAGGCGTGACTGTAAATACAGGTGAAGCTTCACTCACTTGCCAGCAGCTCGCTTCCTGCTGTGTGTCCTGGTTTCTAAAAGGCCACAGACAGGTACTGGTCCATGGCCCGTTGGGGACAGTAGCTCAAGACCATTTTCTGTCCAGCTTGCCTATTTTGGTTAGAATCTCATATATACAGTTACTTACATAATATATAACATATACGCAGCAGTAAGACTATACAGTGCAACGCTTTAAAAATAAAATAATTCTGGTCAATCAGGGATTAGACCTTTTCTTATTGGTCAGTGTATGTTTGACCTAATCAGAGTTTCATAAACTCTGGCAACAAGAAAAAAAAAAAAAAAAGTTGTGGCTGAAAATGCTTCTCTTTACCAGCAGGTGTCACTGTTGCCTCCTCGCTGTGACTAGTGTGGCCTGAAGCTAAATGTGATGGAAAGAGAGCTTATTTTGCTAACATCTCTGCGAGGCGCTGGGTACAAGCAACATTACTTTGGCATGAATGTGAAAAATCACACAAAAGGGGAGGGAGTCTGTCTTTTTATTTCTACAAGAAGCACAGTGGGTTTCAGGCAACCCAGTGTCCCTCTGACACCTCAGAGGCAGCGGTCCCTGGACAAAGGAGAGGAAAAGTGGAAGGCGCTCGTGTGAGCCACATACATCCACTGCCATTCCACGCAGCCTGCAGGACTCAACGGTGGAGTCCACGGGGATAGAAAACAGAAAGCCGGGGCCACAGGGTGGTAGTGAACAAAACTTGTTTATGAGCACATGCGAGGCACTCTGTTTTGCAGAGGCTGAAGGTCCTATAATAATGACAGGTAGCCAAGAGCAATGGAAATGAGGCTCCCTAGAGATATTCCGAGCAGCTCTGCCAGACTCTGGGAACATAGAAGCAACCCAGACACAGCGCTGGACCCTGTGCTTCCCCTGAAGACAGCAGGAATGTGAAAGCTCTTCTGGCAAACCAGCAAGATGTGGCTATGGCCTCTGTGCACCTTTACTCCCCAAAGTATCCTACTATTTCTTGAATTTAGATTTAAGATAGAGGTGAGCCTCTGAAAAATCGCCATCATACTTGCTTTCCTTATTATTGGGACTACAATCATCAATTATTTGAATGATTTCATAATCCATTAATAGGATATCTGTTCAATTACATTGCCTGCAGATGTATCTATTATGTGGGTTTTTAAAAATATCTGCTGCTCTTAAATGTTTACTTGTATTCTAGTAAATTCTGTTGCCTAGGGTAGTCAAGAAATATATTTTGTTTACATTTGAAGATGCTGTTTTAGGGTTGATTATGAAAATGTTTTCTAAGATCAATCAATACACCTTTTAACTTGGTCCTGTGATTTCAGAAACTCATTTGGCAAAAAGACGTCACTCCTTGCATCTGAATGTGGGCTGTATCGTGATCAGATTGGTTGACAGTAACAAGCCAGCTGAAAGGTGGCCTACGCTTAAACTAATATTGAAGATTATATCTTGTCAAAAGCACTAATTCCTAGGTCACAAATAGTTTGGGACTAAATGGTGATGCTTGCTTTGTGGAATGATTCTTTAATAGAATAAAAAATTCACTGTGACTGTCCTGCTCTGGCCTAGATCTTTCTCCTGAGTTTCAAGCCCATGTATCCCAAATGCTTAAATAACATTATCACTGGAATGTCTTCAGGCATCCCAAACTCATAAAATGACCAGAATACCCATTTCAAATTGGATTTCAGATAAAAAGAAAAGAATATTTTCTTAGTGTAAGTATGTACAGTGCATAAATATTCCTACTTGAGACATACATAAACTAAACATTTATTCATTATAATTTAACCAGAAATTATAATTTAACCAGATGTCCTATATTTTATCTGACAACTTGACAAACTCAATATGTCCAAAATAGAACCTTTCATCTTATTGAAATAAGATGAGCTAATTCTCTTTCTCTGGAATTAAGATATGGAACCACCATTCACTCATTTGTCTTTCTTGCCCTTCAAACCTAATCACTCACTAAATTGTGACATATTTGTTAAATTACAACATTTCTTACAATGTAAACAACTCTGCCCAGTTTTCTCAACCTCTACTGAACCTCCTCCCAGCCCAGTTTAGTCATCAGCATATCTTCTCTTTATTATTGCTTGGGTCTATTTATTTCTCTACACCACAGCCACAGTGGCCTTCCCAATCTACAAACCTCAGCATTCATGAAAACTTCTACATCAAACCCCTAGATCTCTGTAGGGTGAACAGTTGTTCTGATTTGCCTAGGAAGGTTCCAGTTTAGCACTGAAAATCCCATGTCTTGGGAAAGCACTCAGTCCCAGGCAAAATAGAATGATGGTTGCCCTACTTAAGATAAAGTCCAAGTTCTTAGTTTGGTTTATGAACTTTTATGCCTTCTCTACCCTCCTAATTACTTCATTAAATTCTAGCCCTTGTTTCTTGCCTACTCACAATCTATATTCCAGTCATATTAGCTTTCTGCCAATTAAAATGAAATCTATTTAATAATTTGTGTCTCCAGGCTTTTGAAAGATATTTATCATCTGGCTTCCCCACCACCTCCCCTGCTCCCTGTCTACACCACCACGCATCTGCCTGGTTCCTACATATTGTTTAGGTTGAAATTTAGACATTGCTTCCTCCAGAAAGTCTTTCCTGAAAACTCAGTTTGCTTCAGAGTCTCTCTCATGAGCACCCAAAGCTCTTGGGACTTATGGTCATTTCACTTACTGTTCTTTATTATCATATTAATATATATTTGTCTTCTGCAATAAATTGTAAGTGTTTTTCCCCTTGCCATTAGATTACATAAGGGAAAGAACCATGCTTACCTTGTTGCACCATTTGTGTTCTCAGTGCCTGGCAGTGTGTCTGGCATAGAGAAATGGATCAATATGAATCTTTTAAACCAAACAAAGGGGCAATTGGATGACAGCCCACCTGATAGCTTTACCTGGCTGTCCCACAGAGGGTTCGTTTTTAGCTATCTCAACCTCAACTCCTCTGCTCTGGCACCTCCACCCCTCTCGCAACTTCTCAACCTGCTGCTCTTTCTGGGTTCTTTCTCTTGATAAAGATAATGCATCTCTTTCCCTGCCCAAGACAGGCCTCTAGCAGGTGTGCTTTTTTTTATCTACCCGACCATCTACCTCCACACAACCACCGTGTTCAGTCACCCCTTACTCTTCTATGCCCCGATTCACTCACTTGTCTCCCACCACCCTGCCTCTCCCCTATCTGGGACAGTGTGCTAACCGCCTCCCACCTGGCATTTTACCTTTTATACTTTAGCCTTTTTAGACATCAGTTTCCACCCTGTGTCTTTTGAAATTCCTGCTGACCTTTTCAACTACATCATTCTTCATGTCTTCCTTTGCTGACCTCGCTTAGAAGCCTTCTTTGATTATGCATGCTCGGTCTGGTGTGTTCCCATGGTATGTGGTACCTACCTGCACATTTTCCATTTACAAAATTGTCATGGACTTTCCTGATGATGCTTTTCAGTTTCCTTCTCTCCAAGGCTGGTTCTCTGATGGCAAAGTCTGCAACTTAGAGTGCTCAGTAAATGTTTGCAGCATGAGTCAGTGGATGGTCCTTTAATATAGTGCATTCATTGCTTATCAAGGAGCTAGTCACATATATTCAATGGGGAAAAAAGCAGAAACATTAATGAGATTAAAAGAAACATCTATCATATTCTTTAGAATTATCAGACCTATTATTCTGATTCAAGTGGAAATAAAACTAGCCAGTCAACACTCACATATTTACAAAAGTACAAAACACAATATTATTAAAAAATTTTTGTGACTCTTTTTTTCTATCTGATTTAAAAGACAATTATATAAATCAATAATTATATATCTGCTTTGATGGGCACACAGTGTATAAAGATGTAATTTGTGACGACAATAGCATAAAGGGAGATGGAACTATATAGAAGCAAAGTTTTTGTATACCGTAGAAATTTAAGTTATTTGTTTTCCAGGTGGCAGTTTAGGTACATGTGTTACTGAATTCAGGGGTTCATAATGGAGGTAAGAAACAGAGAGGTCAGACTGTAAGAAAACTAACCTAACATGGGGTTGAACGTGAATCTTTCCCTAGCTATAGCAGTACCACTGATGTGGGTTTTGCTATGGAATAGAGAAGGAAACTTCTAAAGAGGAGAAATCCTCTTGTCCAAGGCTGGCATTCTAATAGCCAAGCACAGCTAATGCTATAATAATATATTGCATATAGGAGCCAAATCATTAATATAAATGACTTGCTATATTGCTTTCAACTATTTGAGATTTGTTTTATTAGAGTATTTTACCTGTTGTGCCAGTAGGTACATGGTTTTCACAGTCTTTGTGGATTTTTAATTTAAGACATCAAAACTAAAGTCAAGAAGACATATCTAATACCAGAAGAAAAGCACAGTCAGATGTCTGGAAGATAAGTCAGGTTTCCACGTCACTGTCAAACACTTAGGCTTTTTTGAAAAAATGGGTAAAAACTTCACAGAGCATAATTTTCTCTACTTTGAACTTTTCCATGAACCCTGTAAGACGTGCAAACATCCTAAGATAACCAATATTATAATAAAGAAATTTTGTCTAAAGAGAAAAAGGACATCTACATATGATGATGCTAAAAAATTAATAAATCTGGAAAAATATATGACATTTATCTCTTCAAAGAAAGAAATTTCAAATGAATTTTCTACAAGAATAATAATTTTAAGAAAGATCTGCATGCAAAAGATGCATTTGAAGCAAAATGACATAGGAAATTTAAAAATAAATGGATAAAAGAATATGTAAGAAAATCAAAGCAAGCCAATATAGAAATAGTTACAGCAGGTAAAATATAATTCTTGATAAAACCATTTATAGTAGGTAGAATAATGGGCCCCCAAAGACTCTGTCCTAATCCTGGAAACCTGTGAATGTGTTAAAGAGAAACTTTGAAAGTATGATTTAAGATGTAGAGATGCAGAGATTATTCTGGATGAGTTGGGTGGGTCCAGTAAAATCATAAGGATCCTTATAGAGGGAGGCAGTGGAGTCAGAGTTGAAGAAGCAGGTTCAGTAACAGAAGCAGAGTCCAAGGTGGTGTGGACCATAAATCTGGGAATGCAGGCAATGTCTAAAAGCTGGGAAAAAACAAGAAAACAGATTTGCTTCTGGAGTCTCCAAGAAGAAGGCAGCCTTCTTGACTCCTTGGTTTTAGTCCAGGGAAACTGATTTCAGACTTCTGACCTCCAGAATTGTGCAGTAATAAATTTGCATTATTTTAGCCTAATAATTTTGTGGTAATTTATTACAGCAGCGGTAGAAAGCTAATACATATTTCAGTACTTAGAAGTGGAATGCTGCTAAAACAAATACCAAAAATGTAGAAGTGCCTTTAGAATTGGGGAATGAGCAAGAACAGGAGAATTTTGCAGAGCATGGTTAAAAGAAAAAAAGCCTAGATTGCCTTGAACAATGATGTTAAAGACTGCTGGTGAGGATTCTGAGGAAGTAAGGTGCATTTCTCCATTGTCTTAGAAAATACCTGCATCGTCACAAACAGACCTTTAAAAGCATTGCTAGTGAGTGAGGATTCAGAAGGAAAGGAAAATTGCATTATTGGAAATTGGAGGAAGGGATGGATCCTTGCTAGATATGGCAGAAAGCTTAGTGGAATTCTGTCCTTAGTTATGTGGGAAACAGAATCTGTAAGAGTTGAACTTGCACATTTAGCTGAGGGATGTCCCAGCAAAGTGCTCAAGGTATGATCTGGTTTCTTCTTCTTGCTTACAGTAAAACGCAAAAGGAAAGAGCTAAATTGAGGGAAAATTAGTGAGCAAAATAAAACCAACACTCGATGATCTGAAAAATTCTCAGTGCATGCAGATTGCAAAAGATGCTAAAATTCGGAGATTTGCCATCAGACAGTGTGCTCTCGAGAAGAAGCCAAGGGTGTGGCCCGACAGCCTTTTGCTATTGCTCAGAAGTATCCAAAGGTCAGAGCATTCAGTCACATCAGGGCTTGTTGAAGAGGGAAGCCTGTGTGAGGCATGGATGCTCCCCGCCGTCTCAGTGGAAGCCTAACATGGAGATGGGATTGTTCTTCTATGCCTCATTTGTAGGAGTTCTAATCACAGATGGGTGCTGGAGTTTGTCAAGTGCCTTTTCTGCATCTATTGGAGATAGAATCATATCCTTTTTTACCTTTATTCTGTTAACCACTTCGGTCAGTGTCTATAGTCGACAGCCACCGATGAACGTGCACAGCGACTTTAGCCGACAGCTGTGATATGACTTTTCTAATTTTTCATTTATCAAAATAAAATTGTGAACATTTAAAAATAACGTAATAAAAACATATATGTATACGTTATCTATTCTGATTTACATTACAAGTAAAGCTGCCTGTAAAGTAAAACAAGCTTTCAGTGCTTAAAACTTTCCTCATCACACAAGAGCAAAATGGATTCGTGGTCAATGCACAGCACAAACTGTGCTGTGTTCACAGCACAGCACTCGTGCGGACTGTGAGTGTCGGCTGCGGGCAAGGTTTCTCGGCCAGTGAGCGCAGTCCTGAAGTGGTTAATGTAGTGAACAGCATTGATCTTCAAAGGTTATTATAATATAAGCTTTTGTTCCTGGGATGGACCCCATGGATGCATTTTTCCTTCTTCTAGATTGATTGATTCAATTTGCTAATATTTCGTTAAGGATTTTCACTTGTATGTTCTTGAGTAATAGTAATCTGTAATTTTCTTTGCTGGTAATTGTTTTTTTTTTTTTTTTAGATTTTGATATCTGGATGATGTTGGCCTCATAAAATGAGTTGGAAGTGTTCCTTCTTCCTCTTTGACTTTCTGAAAGAATCTGTGTAATGTTGGCATCACTTCTTCTTTAAATGCTTGATAAAATTTGCCAATGAAACTATCTGGACCTCAAGTTTTTTTGTGTGGGATTTTGATAGCAAATTCAGACTCCTTAATAAAATTTTCTATTTGTTTAAATCAGGTTTTATTTTTCATGTGAGTTTTTAAATTTACTGACATAAAGTTATTCATACTAATCCCTTATTTTTCTTTTAATTACTATAATGATGTGCTCTTTCATTCTTGATATTTGTAATTTTTATTTCTTTCGATTGATACTACTTATCAACTTTATCAAGTCTTTTGAAAGACTTTTTTCTGCATTAAATCTTCTTAATTGTTATCTTTTTTCCTTTTTAATGGTTTCTGCTCTTACCTTTATTATTTCATTTCTAACACCTACTTTAGGTTTAATAGGCTCTTCTGTTTCTAGCTTTGTAAGATGCATTTAAATCATTGATTTTAAATTTATCTACTTTTCTAATATAAATATTTCCCACTTAGCACTACTTTAGCTGTGTCCCTCAATTTTGATATGCTGTACTTTTATTATTTTTCAGTTTAAAATATTTTCCAATGTCTCTTATGATTTCTTCTTTGATCAATGAATTTCAAATATTTGGGGCTTTTATACATTTGTTATTATTATGAATTTTTAATTTAGTTTCATTGTGGTCAGAGACCATACTCTGAAATCTTTTGAAACTTATTGAAATGTTTGTAATGGACCAGCACATGGTCTATTTTGGTAAACATTTTATGTTCTTTTAAGAAGATTCAATGTTCTGCCACTGGGAGAGTAAGACAAGGTTGGTAATATTGTTAAAAATTTCAATATCCATACTGATTATTTTTAAGGTTCTAGCAATTTATGAGAAATTGATATTAAGTTTAAATTTTTATTGTATATTGCCTATTCTCCTTTTAGTTCTTTCAATTTTTCCTCCCTGTATTTTGAAGCTCTGTTACTGAGGCATGTACATTTCTGTTTGTGAGGTTCTCCTGATGCAATGACTCTTTTATCATTATGACATGATTCTGTGTTTCTCCCACAACACTCTTTGTCTTGAAGACTACTTTGTCTGGCATTAACATAATCACACCAGCTTTCTTATTCTTAGCAATGACGTAGTATAACTTTTCCCATACTTCTTCCTTCCACCCACCTATGTCCATTCCAGTTATACATCTGAGGACAGAGGGCATCCCCACCGTGCAATCTGAGGACCCACTGACAGTGGGCTAAGGCTCCACATGTACTCACTCCAACAGGGGCCATGACGATGCTTCCTATCCATGATATCAATATTACCCTGTCCTTTCCCAAAGGAGCCAACTGCCATTTACAAAGGTGTCCATACAGCAGGAAAAGGGACTATCTGCACATTTCACCATCTGTTAGTTGCACTGGACTACAAGGTCTTATGAGACATGACCCCTGACTGCACCTCACATGGCCACTCTCCCCTGAGATAGTCCTCTAACCACACGGACCTCAGACACGCATGGTGTCGTGCCCCTGCCTGGCATGTCCTTTGCATTGATTCTGCTCTTTCTCTCAGGTTAGGAATAAATACAAGCTCCCCCAAGTGTCCTTCCCTGGCCACCCCATTTAAGGGTCTTTCCTTCAATTATTCTTTACCACTGCATCTTGCTCATTTCCTTCACAGCACTAATACTAATTATGTATATTCATATAAATACACATATATATGTAATTTTAAAAATCCCTTTCTCCTCTCTTAGCATTTAAGCCCCACAAGGACAGAGACCTTGTTTAGTCCATTAACAAACACTTAATGTCTTTTATGGGGGGCACATAAAAGTAGATGCTCAACACATTTTTTTTTTTTTTTTTGAGACAGAGTCTCACTCTGTTGCCTGGGCTAGAGTGCTGTGGCATCAGCCTAGCTCACAGCAACCTCAAACTCCTGGGCTCAAGCAATCCTTCTGCCTCAGCCTCCCGAGTAGCTGGGACTACAGGCACGAGACACTGCGCCCAGCTAATTTTTTGTACATATTTTTAGTTGGCCAATTAATTTCTTTCTATTTTTAGTAGAGACAGGGTCTCGCTCTTGCTCAGGCTGGTCTTGAACTCCTGACCTTGAGCCATCCTCCCGTCTCGGCCTTCCAGAGAGCTAGGATTACAGGCGTGAGCCACCACGCCTGGCCTCAACAAATAATTTTTGAATGATAGAAGGAAAAATATTTATGTAATTTAAATAGACATTATACCTATGGATTATATACAGAAATGGAAAATCCCACTCTTTAGAAGCCTGTCCACAGTTACGGGTGGGAGAGAGAGGAAGTGTCTTTCTACCCAGACTCTCCACTGTCTTGATCACTTGGCCTCTGCGAGGTCCTTAACAGCACTTCCAATCTCTCAGCTCATCCTGCGCTTTCTAGCCACAAGGCATTGCTACTAGTGGTTTTGCTCTACTGCATACACATAAAAATACATAGCTGTCCAGCGTTTTTAATACAATTGAGCAAAACTACACAGCCCCAGTTTCCCTTTATTTCTTTTCTATTTTAAGAAACTGCTAGGTGAGGGAGTGTTTTCTTTTTCTTTTCTTTTTTTTCTTTTTTTTTCTTTTTCTTTTTTTTTGCTTTTTTATCAGGTCTGCAAAAATCCCCTGGAAGCTTCAATCCCATTGCCAGAGGCATATCACAAAATTAGGCTTGCCTGCCCCCTAGTGGCAATCCTCATCATTCCCTCAGTTGCTGACTATTTTGACACGGGCTTTTGATGACACTACTGACCACAAATGGCCCTGCCAGACCGTGTTTTAATCACCAAGCCATGCCCTTATCCCGTCTCTAATCTTCACCCTACATGAATAAGACTTTCTCTTTACCAATATTTGAATTTATTTTTTTATACTAAATATTTATAACCTTTATGGTGAATACAGTAGAAACTTTTTAAAAAATACCTTTTATAACAGCTTTGGCCTTTAGGGAGGTATTAGTCTATCCCATGAAACTATCATGCTAAAGGAGTTTTAAAGCTGAAAATAATAACACAAGTCATAACACAGAAGGAACTATGTAAAACACTATGTGATTTCTTATGCAATTTGGAAATATGAATAAGGGATCGTTTTTTATGGTTCAAATATTCTCTCTGACCTCTCACCAACCTACTTTCTAATATATAGTCATTCAAATGAAGATGTTAAATCAGGGAGTATGAAAGAGGCATGTGGTGCCCCATTTTATAGATCTGTGTTTCCATAATAGTTTTGATCCTTGGCTCATTTTGACAATCTCAGCGTCTTCCCTCCCTCCTATTAGATTCATAACTATTAATACCATGTGGGAAGAGTTTCCTTGAAGCTTTATCTTCTAAGGTCTGTATGACAAAATATTAATTTCTTTTTTCTTGTTTAAATGAAATACGTTGGTTATTGCTTTGCTACCCCCCATATGCATAACCCAAGACATGTCACTCACTGATCATCATTGTCTTAACATTCTGGTTTCATTAGCAACAGGTGTCATCCCCCTTGCTGATCTCAGAAGATGCCATCAATGACTAAGCAAAATCTATGTTCATTCTTCGGTGTCATGAATGATTTACATCTCAAACTCTGATGTCTCTCTCAGAGTAACGTGGTTCATTCCACATTTATTTTAATTTAATATATTGATCGGCAGGCACATGACCACAGACTTTATGATTCCTGTACAATAGGGTGCCTGACCTCAGTGGCATCTCCATCAACACCCTGGGTTGGGGTCACTGATGAGTGAGGCTCTGGAGAAAGGAGGATTGACGGCTGCCTGATATGCATCGAGGTAAGCAAATGTTTCAATTTCCAGTGGGCTAAAATGTATGCTTTCACCAGATTGTAATTTTGAAAACAAAATTCAGAAGTTTGCCTCAAGTAACACCTCTTCTCCACAGTTTTTTTTTTTTTCCCCATTTGCCATCTCGCCCAAAAAGATATGTCCCTCTTTTGAAAGCTTAGAATTTAACCAGTTGAGTTTGAAGAGCTGAAATTTTAAGTTTTATTTAGTCACGGGCATGACTATCCATACAGAAATTTCATGTAAGTCAGGGGGTCAGTTTTTGAGAAGGCAAATGGTTCAAGTGCTCTAAAACTCAACAGGTTAAATCCTAAGCTTTCAAAACAGGGAAATATCTTGTTACGTGGGGGGTGGTGAGTGGAAAAAAAAACTTTGTGGAGAAGAGGTGTTACTTAATGTAACTTTCTGAATTTTGTTTTCAAGATTGTAATCTGCTTAAAGCATAAATTTTAGCCCATTGAAAATTGAAAATGCTACGGGTAGGTGAGGTCATTATCCATTGTTAAGGTTGTGTGTGTGTGTGTGTGTGTGTGTGTGTAGTGTAGTGAATGTCAGTTGAAGGATCCAATGAAAGGGGATAATTTGAAAAAGAAATCTGAGGCTAAGATAGAGGAAGATGCATATTTCCAATGTGGACTGTAGCCTTTACGCCTAATGTTACATAGCACAACCACAAGATGGGGGTACAACACAATCTTCCCTTGTCTCATGCTGGTGACAAGTAAAAAACCCAAAAAAAATGCAGGTTTTAAATCAAGGCCACTGTTTCTTCTACCCCAGTGAGAGCTTTCCACCCATTTTCCCTTAGAACTTAATGGTAACTTTGACCCTACCTCCAGCGCAGAAAACGTGCTCATCAGAGAAAGCATGTACTTATGAAAATTACTTGCTTTTTAAAATAATTTGGATAAAATGACAACCGAAATTTGCTTCCTGGTTTTGCCCCAGGTCCAGATTGTCATTCTGGCGTCCCCTTTTCTGGAGGAAGAAGCCCTGGTGTCCTGGTGGGGATTCTCATAGTATCCAACTGAGTCATGGTATCAGACGGTTTTACTGTCTTCCTTCTTTCCTGCTTTATTTTTGCATGAATTTCTCATTTTTTAATATTTGTGTTCAATCTAAGAGTTTTGTAGAATATTGAATTTAAGTGTTTTAGAATATGATGTAACCATTTTTTCAATTTCTGTGGCTTCCCAGAGTTAACCCTATATTGACATCTATTAAAAACTTTCAGAATATCCATATGTATGTGTTATATCTTATATATTTCACATCTATCTTTATATATATGAAATAGAAATAACCATGTATCTGTAGTTTTATCTACATGGATATCAGGTATTTCTGATTTCATGTAAAGGAAGTCAATATTTGAACACGTACTCAATTCTCATGTAAGGTTACATCAATTCGTACAGATACATTTGCCTATATATAGGTACATATGATAAACTGCATCTTCATATATATATATATATATATATATATATATATATATATAGTTACATGCTATGGATAAAGATGTGTGTGTATGTGCACATGCATGTAGGTGGTGATTTTATCCATGTGTTTATAGATAAACCTCTACAGCAAACTCTACATTTCTCCAACATTCTGCTCGAGATTTCTGACTGGGTGTCACATGGGCATCTCAAAGTCAACACATATCCCCACCCTTAACCTTCTTCCTATATTGTCTGCCTCAGTGAGTGGTCCTACAAGGCATGCACTTGCCCGGGGACCTTGACACCTTCTTATCCTTCACCCTGACCCTACGATCAAGCACTAAATCTTGTGGGTTATCTTCCAAATATTTCTCAAGCCTGTCTCTTGTTCTTATAGAAACTTCCATAGAGTAGGTCTCTACTGGTCCCCTGGCCTCCTTTGAGTCCACCCCAACATGGTCATCAGCTTCATCTACCTCAAGTGCAAATCTGGTCATGTCTCTACCCTAGTTTGGCCTTTCAGTGCAACCCCACCCCATTACCTCAAATATAAATTCCAGGCACTCATTAGGGCCTACAAATCTCCAAACTACTGAGACAAGCAAGTATTGTTATTCCTTTAGCCTCTGCTTAAACTGTTTTTTTCCACCAAAAAAAAATCCACTGTGATGAATTTCACCTTAGAATTATATTCAACTTTGAGATCTATATTAATGTTAACTAAAAGCAATCATATATTATACATGCATATATGTTCATTGTGTATACTTCAATATAAATGTGGATATTTAATAACCAAATCTATGTTAATATAGCCATAAAGCCTGATTCCTGCTTGACCGGGCAATAATTTGACATTACCAAAAA
Source organism: Microcebus murinus (assembly GCF_040939455.1). Taxonomy (NCBI): domain Eukaryota; kingdom Metazoa; phylum Chordata; class Mammalia; order Primates; family Cheirogaleidae; genus Microcebus; species Microcebus murinus. The sequence continues at coordinate 19,635,807 of NC_134116.1, read as the reverse complement.
TGCTCATTCATGTATCCACCAAATGTTTACTGAGTTCTCACTATATGATAGGTTCTTGAAAGACATTATTAAATAAAAGAGGATGAAATTCTTGCCTTGGTAAAGCTTAAATTTCAGTATATAGAATATTTATTTATTTTATTTTAAATTCTATTTGTGAATCCTTTAATTATTGAGACACTGAATAGATCTCACTAAGTTTTATCATAGCATGAAATGGAAGCTCGCTATGTTTACTTAAATCTGAAATTGTATTACTAAACAAACAATTTGATCCCAAGGCAAATTTTCCCTGCTTCTAATCTTGTATTTTCAAAAAATGTTAAGCAATTGGCTTGCATATATTAAAATATAATATTCTCAGTATTCATGAGCTAAGGAGATCCTTTACTTGCATATTGTATCACATAGAATTAGATTAAGTAGGGTGTGCTAGAAAACAAAAGTAATTGTGACCTAAAAAAGATATTTTATTTTTCTGCTATGTGAAAAGGAGTCTGGTGGCAGCAGGCTCTCTGGGGCTGATACAGCAGCTCTGTTGTTCCTCAGATGTATTTGGACTGAAGAACCCTGTGCACAGTCCAAGGCGAGCCGTTTCTCTTAGGAGATAAAAAGGAAGCCGGGATAAAACAATTCCCTCAAACCTTGGAATTAAACCTTGTCAGTGTTATAGGGCCAACTTCTGGGCCCTGGGAATTGGCTTGAAGACTTGCACATCATTTGGCTCTAGCACCATGGATTATAGAATCATACTTAATCAGTTGGCCTTTGACGATAGTGGCCATATTTTGGTGACTATGTGGTCTGAGAACATTTCCTGTCCTTTGAGCACTATTAAAGGAAAATAAACAACATAGTTAAGAGCATGGGACTCTAGATTTTAGTGCTACACTTTATCAAGATTTTTTCCATTCATACTGATTCTTCCATATAGTTTGTAACCTTCTATACTCAGCCAACCTGGAAGAAAAGAATAAAGTCAGGACGGGGCACATGCACTGCACATTTTTGCATTTCTGTGATCTCCCATCACAAGCTCCTACGTGATCTTGCCTTGCTTCTACCCCAGCTTTTTCACATTCTTCTCTTCCTTCCATCACCTTTCTCTTGAGATTCTTGGAATGGGCCCATATACTTCAGTATTGAAGAAATAAATAACCCTCAGAGAAAAGATGTGCAGATACTGCTGGGAGTCCTCAAACAAGATAGCTGTGTGCTCACACTGCAGTGGAGTCTACCACTGGCAAGCCCCACTCATGCACACAGATTCCATTCCAAGCTCCAGAGGAGGAATTGCAATGGTTTTAATCCATAATGGTGTTATAGTTTCATTGTTTTCTCCAGTGATTGGGCTAGTAGAGGCCTGATGGCACTATTATGGAGGTCTGCCACATGGGGCCACATATGCAATATTTTGCTTTTATTAATAGATTAAAGGGGACAGAATTGTCCAGCATGGCTCTTTGTCCATTTTCTGTCCACTTTCTTCAGCATGGAAAGCAGATATGAAGCCAGCAATCATCCTTTATCAATAAAGTTGATACAGATAAAGAAAGTCTAAGAATCTTTCAAACTTACAGCCTTGGTCACTACTGAGCCTCTGAATTCGTATCACCAATTGCTTCTGTCCACACTTGTTATGTGAGTGGGTGACCTGAATGTATTCCTAACTGATAATTCAGTATCTGACTATCAATAACTGTAGAAGGAAAGGAGAAAATAGAAGGTTGAATTATTAAAAAGAAATTTCAGAACTTAAGGGCAGAGGTCTACAGATTGAAAAAGGTCATTGAGTACCCAAAATAATGAAGAAAACTAAATCTTGCCAAGGCAGATCCCTGGAAATTTCAGAACACCAAATGTATTCTCTTTAAAACAACAACAACAACAACAAAAACCCTAAAGGTTAACATAGAGAAAAAGCAAAATTAGTCATACGTAAAACATTGGGAATTGTAACGGTATTGGACCCATTTACAACAGCACTGAAACTGGAATGTAATGAGTCATGCCTTCGACTTCTGGAGGAAATGGTTTCTATTATAGAAATCCATGCTCAACCCACCTGGAAAAAAAAGAGTAAAGTTAGAACAAAATTCTTTTTTTCTATATTCACTGTCTTGTAATTTTTACTTCTTATGCATCTTTCTTGGCAAACTCCAGGGAGAGAAAGAATATTCCCCACCAAAGCAAGAGAGTGTGTAGAGAGAGAAACCACAGGATTCAAGTAACAGAGTGTTTGACACAAAGATGGAGAAACAAAAGCAATTCACCAAGATGGTAATGAAGAAAAGGCCCCAGATGAAAGCCACTCAACAGATAAAGAACAGTTCTTCCATATGAGGAGCAGAAAAAGAGAAGACTCCAAGAGGGTTGTCCCCAAAGAGAAAAGAAATGGTGTTTGGCCAGAGGAGCTTTTCTGTTCTTGTGAGTTTTGAGAAGAGTCCATTGTATTAATAGCACACACATAGTCAATTTGGCAAACAAAAAATAAAATAAAATAAGGCACTGATTAATTACAGGAAGACCAAAAGATGTGCAAAGAATTATAACCATTGCACAATGTGGCTCATGTGTGACCAATACTTATAAGGCATAATAATAGAAACCATAAACATTGACCTAATAAATAATTGTGATATAGGCAGTTTGGGAAAACAGGAGGAAAAGTTGTAGAAAGCTAAATTCTCATCTATTATGGTAAGAATCCATAGATATCTAAAATTTAAAAACAAAGAGATAACATTACAAAACTTTTTTGAAAACATGAGTGAAATTCCTGACAAAAATGAAAAGATTTTAAAGAAAGGAGTAAAAACAGACAGGAAAGAGGATTTCTGCTTTTCCTTATAAATCAGATAGGAAAGTTTAACATTAAAGAGCATGTACATGTTTTACTTTGATACAAATTAAACTAAAATATTTATCTATAAATAATTGAGGAAAGCATTAAAACAGATCTTTTCTAGTTGCCAAAAGGGAACTCCAAAAGCAAAATTGACTGTTGAATGAAGATTTGTTTTCAGGATCTGGCTTTCTAGCTATTTGTTTCCATGGTTTTTTAGCAAATATTTTCCTACAGTCTGAAACAGGCCTGCTAAAACTTACTACAAAAACTAGGTGCTTTGGAACATTAGAAAGGTTTCTGACAGGAGAATTTAAGCATCTTCAGAGAAGAATGTACTGGAAAAAAATCTTAAAAATTTAGCAATCTGTACAATGTTTTCAGTCACCTCATGTACTTTCCTCCTTTGAAATACAAAATTATAACCTCGCAAAGAACAAAACACTTTAAAAAGTGACAATCTTCACTTTTTTATACACTATTAATAATTTGATAATAATTCTATAAATCCTATGAGCCATCTATGAAATGCCATTTTTCTTGGGAAAGGCTTTTCCTGGAAATAGAGGTATGTTATAGGACTATAATGATAATTTGTACTTTCTACAGTATAATAATATTGAAATTATGATTTTTATGGTTGACCTTATGTTCATATATTAAAATAAAATTATATTTTTAAAAACGGATTGAATCTCTGTGTGTGTGATGAATATATATGTGAGCAAGCAAAAATAATTTCTAACATTGTTCTGTCTTTTAAGTTTAAAGAAATGGAAGAGACCTAGATAAGCTTACCAGTGGCATGGTATCAGATAAGCCAGGATTATTCTTACAAAAAGTTTTTGCTTTGAATCCACTTATGTATTCTTCCTCCCTCCCTTCCCCCTTCTTTTCCTCTTTTATTCCTTTCATCCGCATGCAAAATCAAATGTGAACTCTGGAGAGAGGGTATGTTCAATAATAGGTTCATGCAAAAAGCAACCATATCGATTATCTCAGTGAACCACCTTAATAATGACTGGGTTGATAATCCTGGTTACAACACTCTTGGGTAAAGCAATTACTTGTTCAAAGGAACCCTTATAAGGGTACATCACAATAAGCTAGTTTTCTCCTATACATAATCCTACTTAAAACCTTTCTATCTTTGTATGAGTTATTCCGTCGTCTGGGAGTTTTCATTCTAGTCTACCTAGCGAATCTGAACCGTCCTTTAAACTTGGCTTTGAATCCACTCTTCTAATATTAGTCTTTGTTAACAATCTCCACTCCCAGACTCTCTATATTAACCAACCATCTCTCTTGCTCTGTAAAATGCTCTCACACACCCAGTCCAGGCTTATAGGATGTTCTTCAGCACTATGGCTGGCTTTCCCATCAAATCAACGTGTGCTCTTTAAGAGTCACTTCAAAGCACTTGTACCAGTGGTTTGGGTTTTTGTAATCATACAGTTTAATTAAAGCTTACACAAACCAAGAAAATGTGCATGGGCAAAAGATATATTTCTCTGAAAGCTAATTTGAATTCTCTTTTGAGAAAACTCAGTGTTAAGTCTTCAAAAGCACAAAATATGTGCAAAACCTAAATAGGCAAATGAGTGTAAAATTTTTTAGAAAACAATGAAAAATCTAGAAGGATGGGGAACTCTGGGGCTCCATTGAGTCTTTTAATATTGACACATAATTGTACATATTTATGAGTATGCTGTGATATTTCAATACATGTATATGATGTATGATAATTGAATTAGGGTAATTAGCAAATTCATCACCTAAAACATTTATCATTTCTTTGTGTTAGGAACATTCAAAATTCTAGTTCTAGTGTTCGATAGCACCGTCAGGTGACTATAATAAACAACAATTCGCAGCAGTCTTTTGGGGTTCACTGTTTTATATGTACATTGAAACTGAAAATCATGTTACATTATAAACATGGTTTACACAAGAAAGAGGCTTCAGATTTCCAATCTGTGGGCTGAGACACACAAAAAGGTTTGGCTCTTTCGCCAAGGATTGACAGAAAAAATTTTAAAAGTTTATATTTAAAAATATACTTAAGGTTTGTATGTATTCTTTTCTCTGACTACCCACTTCAACTAAACTTTTTGATTCACCAATTATCCATAACATCTGACCAAAAAAATAAAAAGGCCTCCATCATAATCACTTTCTCCTCTAAAGTACTTTTGCTCATTGGAAAACATGGTGGTCTGAATGTTTGGGTCCCCCCAGAATTCATATGTTGAAACTCAATCTCCAATGTGATGGTACTAAGAGGTGGGCCTTTGAGAGGTGGTTAGGTCATGAGGAATCTCCCCTCATGATTGGGATTAGTGTTCTCATAAAAGATGCCAGAGGGAGGGGGTTCACTCTCTTCACCAAGTGAGGCTACACCAAGAAGGCGTCATCTTAGGAGCAGAGAGCTGGCCCTCGCAGGCACTGAATCTTGGACTTCCCTACCTCTAGCACTGTAAGAAATAGTTATATTATCTTGTACCATCTCACTGAACTATAAACATGTCTACATATCTACATATATTTTTCTTGCTGTTTGACAACCACCTAAAACGTAGGAAATGCAATTTCCATTTTTGTATATTCAGTGCCTCACGAAGTGTCTGTACTTAGTAAAGACTAAATAAAAGTTGGTTGAACTGAATTAATAAGTAAAGCCAGAAACTGTTCTATCTAAAAGTCCTAATATCTATCCAGATCAATATCGTGACTTATAATTCGCAGACTTCTCTGTCTTAAACCAGTGGCTGGAATTGAAGCACAGATACATCAATCATTTTTTAATTTAAAAAATGACTACATGGTTGCTCAATTACTTATTCACTGGGGCATTATTTACCAAGAGACATGCTTACACAACAAGCACCTGCTTCTGGAAATTTTCATCATAGCCTGTCCTCAGCATGTCTCCCTCACGAAAGTTCAGCAAAGAGGTAACCTCACAGTCATTTACGTGCCTTTTAATGAATTTGGTCTGCATGAAAGATGAGTCAGAATAACAATTCATTTCTAGCAAGGGCGGGCCTTTTAAGCTGATATTCTTCAAACGTTGTACTCCTCCCCGCACTTAACACTTTAATCCTATAATAACAGCCTGAAATATACATAAAGATTCTTCAGAACAGCTTGCACTTTTAACAAGTTTTATTCAGCTAAAAGAGCTCTTTATTCCCACCCAGAAGAAAAATCAATAAAAAGTCGTATGTGAAAACTTAATCAATATCATTGGTAATTTAACCTTGAACATCTACATGGTCTTCTCTGACTCTATAATGAAATCTGATTTTTATTTCCAGGATTTGTTGCTTAATAAAGTCATCTAAATGTTGTCAAGGATATTTGTTCTGTCATGTGGTCTTAACGTCAGTCTTTGATGTTTCTGTGCTACCCATGGATGTCAAGATTTCTATAACAGATGGTGGAGTTTCACACTTCCAGTTTCTCAATATAACTGGAGCAGATATCTGGGTAACATGCAGCCATAATTTACTAAAAGTACAGTCACCTTCTTGTGTTGTTTTCCTTGAGAAATTTAAAAATACACATAAGTACAAATAACATATCAAATATCCATGAACCTACCACCCAGCATTGAAAGCCGTTAACATTTTGACACATTTGATTCAAATCTCTTTTTTTAGAAAGTATAATAAAGCATTAGGAATAAAATTAAAGTCCCTTTTGCTCTCTATTCCTTTCTGCTCCAAAGATATCCTTTTTCATGAATTTAATGTATTTTTAGTCTATTAAAAATTATATATGCATATTTGCTCCAGGAACATAAAAGAACATTGATTTGTAGATTTATTTATTAATGTGAATGAGTTTTTAGTATATTCACATAGTATATTTTTAGTATATTCACCTATGCAACTATCACCACAATCAATTTTAGAACATTTTTATCACCACCCTAAAAACCTACAACTTTCAACCTTCCCGTCCTCCCAGCCCTTGGCAACCACTAATCTTTTTGTCTCTATAGATTTGCTTATTCTAGACATTTCATATACATGGAATCATACAATATATAGTCTTCTGTGACTGAAAACTTTTACTCAACATAACGTTTTCAAGATTCATTCATGTTGTAGCACGTGTCAGTACTTCAGTCCTTTTTATGGTCAAATAATATTCCATTGGATGGGTATACCATATTTTGTCCATCTATTCATTAGTTGATCAACATTTGGGTTGTTTCTGCCTTCTCGGCTATTATGAATAATGGTACTGTGAACATTCATGTACAAGATTTTGTGCGAACATATGTTTTCATTTCACTCTTGGGTATATATCTAGGAATAGAATTGCTGAGTCAAATGATAACTCTATGTTTAAACTTTTGGGGAACTGTCAGACTGTTTTAAAAAGTGTCTACACCATTTTACATTTCCATAAGCAGTGTATAATGTTTCTAATTTCTCCACATCCTAATCAACATTTATTACTTGAATTTTATGTCACATCCATCATAGTGGATATTAAGTAATATCTTGATTTGGTTTTGATTTTGTACTTCCTCAGTGACTAATAATATTGAGCATCTTTTCAAGTGTTTATTAGCCATTTGTATATTTACTTTGGAGAAATAGCTATTCAGATCTGCTACCCATTCTTCAGTTGGGTTATTTGTCTTTTTAATATTAAGTTATATGAGTTCTTTATATGCTCTTGATACAAATCCTTTATCAGATATCAAATTTGCAAATATTGTTTCAATTAATTTTGTTCTATTCATATTTTTATAATTATAAATGAGTTATAATAAACACGAGTAAGCCTGTTATGAATCTTAAGTTTATCGTCCAATTAATATATAAAGATTTTAAGATATAAACACTGGTGTGTGCATATATAGATACATATATGTATATACACACATTTATATATGTATATGTAAAATTTACACATATATCCTGCCAACATAATGTATTGATGGATTTGATTTTCTAATATTTGTTTAAATATTTTGAGTCTATTTTCATAAAGAATATTGGTCTGACATTTCCTTTTTTAATAAAATCTTTGAGTTTTGTTTTTTTTTCTGAAGAATTTGTGAAGGACTGGTATAAATTCTTTTTTTTTAATGATTGAGAGAATTCAACAGTGAAGTCTTCTGGGCCTGATATTTTTCTCTGGGAAGGCTTTTAATTATGAAGTATTTTGTATTGGATGCTGGACTTAGTGTGTTTTATACTGTTGAGTTCTAAGTTCTAAGCTACCTTCCTGTGAAGAATGTTGGACTTTGTTTTAAAAGGTACCTGTGAACTAGTTGATGATTTGGGGGCTTAGTTTTAAGTTTCATTCAGTAGGTTTCAAATAGCCTTTACTCTAGGACTAGCCTGGTCCCACCACCAAAGCTGACCCCCCTGTGCCTTTATTGAGTGCCACGGGTATGCAGCAAGGGCTTTCCCCTGGGAGCTGGGGGCTGGAACTTGAAGTTCTCTCATCCTTTGTGAGCTCTGAGGCTTGTTCATCTTAAAATTCCCTGGCAGATTCAGAGTTTCCTACACATGCAAAACGTAATACTCATTCAGCCTCAAAGGGAGCCCTGCGCTAGTTCTGGAGCTCTTATTCCAGGCAGCTCTTTCCTCTCTGTTACTCTGCCCCACAGATTCCAGATGCTTCACCTTTCCCACCCTCATCTCTGTCGCCTCATCTCAGGGAGACCACCGTTCTCTCCTCTCGGTCCCCTTCTGCAATGTTGTTCGGAAAGTCTCTCTGAGAATAAAGTGTGGCTCACCTCATTTCTTCCCCTTATCTCAGAGAGCACAGTTCCACGCGGCCTGTTGTCTGGTACCCGGGCACAATTGCCTCGTTTATTTCATCTGGGTCTCTATTTGTTTATGGTGAGAAGGTAAATTCACTTCCAGTTATCTTAACTGTGCCAGAAGCAGGAATCTTCATGTACCTTCCAGATTAACATGAATGCTAGCCTTCATCCAACTACCCAAGGGAAGCCCATTCTTTCTCCCCTTGGATACTCTTTTTGTGATAGTTTGGGGGTCAGAACTGACTTCTGTCACCTGAGGTAAGAAGAACAGGAGATGTGCCCAATGCCCGGAAGACTCGCATGCCCTCTGCTGGCTGTCATCCCTGAGGTTGCCCCCTCGGAGTCTCAGCATCAGGACCCATCTCCACCTGGGACAGAGACTTTTTATTTTTTATTTTTTACCACCCCATCTCTGTAGTATGAACCTATCTTTAGCAATAATCATAAAGTACATTTCGCACATGAATTAAAACATTCATGTACCAAATAAAAATATTACCCCTTTAGCGAGCCCCTCTGTTTCACACAGTTTCAAATCCAAATAAACAGTCCAATGGGAATAACTCAATAATTAAAAACAAAGTCCAAGAGATCACATGGATTGAAAGAGTTTGAATAAGATATATTCTGTTTTTCTTTCTTTGTCTTCTTAATCATTGTACTATCATTGCTTATTTCTAATTTACAGCTGAAACACAAGAATGAGTAATACCATTAAGGTTGGTGACACAAACTGCTCCTAAAGCAAACTCAAACTTTTTCAAACCATTAAAAAATTACTCTTGAAAAGATCCTGTATAGCTAATTCTGCAAATGTAGAGGGCTGGCTGGATAACTGAGAGCTCTCTTGTTTAAATTCCATGTAAAGCACAGTGTTCATTAAAGGATTAATAATAAAATGGTGGTTACCAGGGGCTGGAGGGAGGGGAAGATGCTGTCCAAGCCACACGAAGTTTAGTTAGACAGGAGAAATGAGTTCTGCAGATCTATTATATAGCATGGTGAGTATAATTAGTAATAAAGTATAGCATAATTGAAAATTGCTATGAGAGTAGAATTGAAATGTTCTCATTACAAAAATGAAAAGTATGTGAGGCGATGGATATGTTCACCAGCTTGATTCGATCATTCCACAATGTACGCATACATCAAAACATCACATCGTACGCCATAAATATATTCAATTTGTCATTTGTCAATTTAAATAAATAAAAACAATTTTGGAAATCTTTTTAAAAATATAAACCCAGAAGGAACTGATTTTTTTTCACAAAGGAGCATTTTATCACTGACATTTTTTTTAGAACTGCAGACACATGGTGATAATACAAAGCAGACTAATGTTTAGCTGTTTTTATTATTGTTGCTAAAACTGTCTACAGACAATGCACTCCTTATTGTCTGAACTCTGGATGGAGCGATTCCACCACCCACCTGTGGGATTTCAGCAGCCCCGGGAAGCACCCCCTCTGTGAAGAAGCACTGTGGTGGCTGACACCACAGTTTGAACCCAAGCAGTCCTATCTAGTTCCTGCACATGTCTGGGACCACTTAGGTGTTGTGGCCTTCCACTTCCCTCAGTCCAGCAGAGGTTCTTAGGGTGTCAGGGGTGGTGGAAGAAAACATCTCCATCACTTCCCTGCTAAAGTAGGCTAGGCTCTTGCTGTCTCACTTCTTAAGTGACATAGCTCCCTTGATTACACGTACCCCGTGACACACATGGCTGGATGGGAAGGGGTCTGGCCAGCTGGACATATTTTACATCTATAGCCAAAGTGTTTGGTATATTCAGGTAAATTGTCCTTTTAGTATCAGTGATACATTGTAGAACAAGTTGGAAAATTTCTAGCTCTCTGTTCTTTCAAACAAATTAAATACAGAAACTCATCTCTTTGAAGTGTTTATAGACCTCTCTCCAATAAAACCCTCTGGACTGGCACCTTTGGATGAAATAATATTTGACTAGGTTCTTTAAATTAAATAAGAATACTCCTAGCTTTTATAAAAATTACACATGACACTTATAAAGAGTTCAATTAATGCAGAAAAGACAAAGATGGCAAAGATGAAAGTAAAACACTCAAATCCTGTCACCTGCGAATGATCGTTTAACATTTTGGCTTTCATAAAGATTAAATTATATTTTTAATTAAAAAATATTAAATGTCATTTATCCACACATGACGATTGGGCTTTCACACTCGTGTGAGGTGTGCCTCTCTTAAACCTTGTTATGACGTCAGCACGTCACCCATCTGATGTGAACAAAAAGATTCTTCTAAAGTTAAGGGAAGATACAAAACAAAATACTGAGAGTGTGGAGTCATCATGTCTCATTAAATACGAAATATAATTTTAGATAATATCAGCTACCTGCAGGGCTAGATGAATGCATTAGCAACTTCACTCTTCTTCCTATTTTCAAGTATTTATATTCTGTAGCCATAATTCCCAAAGTTGTTTAGTATTTGCCATATATAGAGATTAATTCAACACTCATCACAGGTGCAGGGTCTTCCTTTGTAAGTTCTTTATTTTACTTTATCTCTGGATTTTTGTCATTGTCATCAGGTCCCTTGCTAGAGAGGGCTCACACTGTATTTTGCGGGCAGGCCTGAATGTTTCCTTTCTGCTGGAAAGGAAGGTCAGCTTCGTGAGTGTACAAAGTGTGCATTAGGTAGAATCTTCCACTGAGACAGACTCTGTGTGTGAGCTAAAGTTCTGTTGTCCCACCATCTTGAAATTCTTAATTTTTTTTAACCAGGGGCCCTTTGTTGTCATTTTGCTTTGGGCCCCACAAATTATGTGGCTGGTTATGATTGAAAGGTGTTTGTTTGGACATGAAAGTTCTCAGTCACTCTCTTTATTAGAACATAGTAACAAATGTCTTCTAGTAGTCGACATTATCGTAGAGGAGCTGTAGGCCAGTCTGATGTCTTTCCCTCCTTAGGTTATTTGATATGGCCACTTGGATGCCTAAAGAAATCCTTTTTTTATCTCTGGAGTGCAACCGCTTAACCAGAATATTTTTCTGTGTTAAGCTTCCTACATTCCAGATTTTTTGGAACACAGTATGCTCCTGCCTCAATCTGCAGGCTTGTTTCAGAGGATTATTCTTGTATAATATAGTTAAGGTATTTTTTTAGACAGTGAAGAGGCTGACCCGGACCTCCATATGTTCTTTATTAGGCTGCTCTCTCCTGGGACCTCAAACTTCTATTTGCAGCAGTGAAGGGAGGCTCCAACTCTCTTCCTCCAGGAGCAAGGAGGGAGATCTCTTCAGAAAGCAAAACAAAACCCTGACCCCAAATCCCATTCCAACTAATTTATGGTAAAATTCCTTGAAAAGCTGTCTATTATTACTGATCCTGGCTTTGAGGCGGTGGTGGCTTCCTGCTGCTGCTAATCCCCTGGCTCAACAATACCCATCTGTCATTGCAACGCCTTCCTCACACGTGGAACCAATTTCTTGCACTCTGTCGCCCCCAACCCTGTTTTAAATAATTAAAGTGGTTTCTCTTTCCTTGGTTCACTCAAGACTGACAGAGATACGTAGGTGAATATTTTAGCAATAGCCATTAGATTGCACTTATTATTTGTATTGTTTAAATACTGTATTATATCTTTTCTGATTTTTGTGTCTGTCTCGTCTATCAGTTGCTGTAGACTTGGAGTTTTCTACTGTATTGAGGGCTTCACCCATTTTTCCTGATAGTTCTGTAATTTAAAAAATATTTGACTTATTATTTATTAATATATAGTATGCAAAGCATACAAGATGAAAATGGTTATATTTTTCAAGCTGGAACTCAAGGTCAAGTTCTTCTCAATGAATTGATGAGTACTTGGAAGCTTAAGTGGCCTGAGGGCTCCAGTGGGGAAAAGTACAATTTCAGTCTGCACATTTCTTTTCTGTGTCTAATATTTTTCTTTCTCTGGTTTCTTCTGATCCAGTTTGTTTTATCTTCCAAACTTGCTCAAAGTTTCTGGTTCTCTAGTTTCACACTTTTTTTCCCAGCAAGGTGATAGATGTATTCTTTTTCATAGTGTGTGTTTATACGTGTATATGTGTGTGTATTTGACACACGCACACAGATATTTCCATTTCAGTGGAATGAATAAAATCACTTTATGGACTTTTCCTTCCTGGGCCTGTTTTTATGGTATTTAAATCATGAGTTTAAAAGCATTTACTGCTAAAATCATCAAGGCTTAGACTTTATAGAAATAATTCTTTGATAAGTTTTTAAGTTCTTAACAGTTATTTTTATAAGTTTTCTATTTTTAAGTCATTTTGATAATTTATATATTATGTAAATCTGAACTTGTATCAAGATTTTCAAATCTATTAGCACTATTTTATTCTAATTCTGATTAAATTTTTTGTGAAACTCTTCCTTAGGTTAATTTCTGTATGTATTTTTATGCATAGCTAAAGAGAGCCAGTGGTTTATTAAGTTCATTGACACTTTTATTCTTCTAAAAATAAATAATTTAAAATTAAATTTTATAAAATATACATTTGTATTTTTAAACACATTAATAAAACATGCTTGTTTTTTGTGTGAAAAAATACATGATACTTAAAGAAAAAGTTGACACCCCTCTCTCATTCCACTTTTTATTGCCCTGAGATACTGCTAATAGCCCGGTGTTATGTATTTCAAGCCTCTTCTGCATGCTGTTATGAACACAAACACACACATGCAGGGTTTTGTTGTTTGCTTGTTGTTTTTTATTAAAAAGTGTTTACTATACACATTACTTTTTCACTTGCAGTTTTCAACACTAAGGTATGTTAGACAGCCCTTTAAGTTAGTGTGCATAGAATGACTTTATTCTGTCCAGTAGCTGCATAGTATTCTATTGTGTGGACACATCATTAAGCATTCAGTCTGTCCACTATTGAGGGACAAGTAGAATTCCCATTTTCGAAAATGGAGGACATGATTATGTTAAGTGAAGTAAGCCAGGAACAGAAAGTTAAACACCACATGTTCTCACTCATATACGGAAGCTTAAAAGAGTCCATCTCATAGAAGTAAAAAGTAGAACAGAGGATACTACAGAATGAATAGGGTAGGGGGAAGGGAGAGATAGAAATTTGTTGAATGATACAAAAGTACAACTAGATAGGAGGAATAAGTTCTAGTGTTTTATAACCACGGTGGGATAACTATTGTGAACAATAACATATTTTATAGTTTCAAATAGATAGAAGGAGGATATTAAACATTCCCAATACAAAGAAATCATAAATGTTTCAGATGGGGGATCTGCTAATGACCCTGATCTGATCACTGTACATTATATATATTAAAACATCACTATACACACTGTGCATATATAATTATCAATGAAAAACAATTAAAAAATGAATCTCCATTTAATTTTTCAGTACAGTTTTTTTCAGTAATTTTTCAGTACAGTTTTTCAATGTGATTTTAATTCTAGATTATAGATTTCCTCTAAAATATTTCTAAGAGTGTGCATTTTTCACATTAATATTTATTACCAGGTTATTTTAGTGGCAATTTAAACTTTATCCAGCAGTGTAAAATAATGACCATTTCCTCACATCTCCTTCAGCAGTGAATATTATAAGTAATTTTTAATTGGCATCAGTCTTATGAGTGGAAAGGTTATCTGGGTATTTTAATATACATTTATGTGATTACTAATGATGTTGACCTTTTAAAATATGTTTGTAGGACCCATCACATTTCCTTCTTTATCGATGCCCTGGTCGCATCCATTTATTCCTTGGATTGTTGGATATTTTGTAGGCACTGTATATTTAGCATAATAACCCACTATGTCATAGTCATTTATTCATTTGACTAATAGTCACTGAGTGCTTACTGCTTACCAAGCACTTTTGAAGGTGGAGGGTGAGTGATAAACAAAGAATAAAATAGTGCCCATGAAGCTTACATTCCACTGAAAGAGACAAGAGGTAAATAAACTAAAGTAATATAATTTCAGGTGGTTTCAAGTGCTATGAGGAAGTATAAGGGTAGATAGAAAATGACACAGATTGGTGGGGCAGGGGGGTGGGGATGGGGGTAGGGGTATTCAAATATGGTGACCAAGCAGGCCCTGGAGAAAACACTTGAAAAAATTTCCAAATGACATGAAGGAGAAAGTCATGGTGAAGTCTGAGGACAGTGTATTCCAGGCAAAGGGAAGAGCCAGTGCTAAGAAATAAGCTCGATGTGGTGGAAGAACAGCAAGAAAGTCGATGTGGCTGATGCATATCCTTTGAAGTGGGCTTGACAGAGGATGAAACTGGGAGCTCTGGGAGAGCCAGGTCAGGGAAGGCCTTCTAATGTTCAGCTTTGTTTTATTATACGGTGATAGGTAGAGAATATAACAGAGAGAGTCAAAAGTGAGCTGAGCATTCAGTTAGACGGGCAGCGTAGCAATCTAGGAGCAAGATTACGGCAGTTGACAAGGGTAACAGGGTAAGGAACGGCAATAAGTGGGTATCTAGGAAATATTTTGAAAATAGGGCAACGCAGCTTTTCTGATGGTTGGATGTAGGATGTGAGGTTTCAGCAGGAATCAAAGGTGATTCTTCAGCTCTATCTAGGATAATATAAGAGGTGCTAGATCACCATTGTTTTTTTTTTTTTGTGGCTGAGTAGAACATCATGGTATACATATACCACATGTTATTCATCTACTCATGTATTGATGGTCACTTGGGTTGTTTCCACATCTTTGCAATTGTGAATTGTGCAGCTATAAACATTCAAGTGCAGGTGTCTTTTTCATAGAGTGACTTTTGTTCTTTTGGGTAGATGCCCAGTAATGGGATTGCTAGATCAAATGGTAGATTTACTTGTATCGCTTTATGGTATCTCCATATTGCTTTCCACAGAGGTTGAACTACTTTGCAGTCCCACCAGCAGTGTAGCAGTGTTCCTATCTCTCCACATCCACACCAACATTTATTGTTTTGGGACTTGTTAATGAAGGCCATTCTCACTGGAGATAAGTGATATTTCATTGTGGTTTTGATTTGCATTTCCCTGATAATTAGAGATGTTGAGCATTTTTTCATGTTTGTTGGCCATTATTCTGTCTTCTTTTGAAAAGTTTCTGTTAATGTCCTTTGCCTACTTTTTGATAGAGTTGTTTGATTTCCTTTGCTGGTTTTCCTGAATTCTAAATAGATCAATTCTTAAGTGCACTTATAGTACTAATATTCATCAGGTGTCGGGCTGATGGGAGGGGGTTGGGGGGATGGGTATATTCACACCTAATGGGTGTGGTGTGCACCATCTGGGGGATGGACATGCTTGAAGCTCTGACTTGGGTTGGGCAAAGGCAATGTATGTAACCTAAACATTTTTACCCCCATAATATGCTGAAATAAAAATAAATAAATAATAATACTAAAAAAACTTTCTTATAGGTTTATTGAGGCCCAGCATCCAATGTTATATTCCTATTTCTATCCTCAATACTGATTGTTCTGTCTGGCTCTTGGAAGATAGTTAATACATGCTTGTTAAACAAGTATATGTCTGTTATCACCATAATGCATATGTGGAAAAAAGTCATTAAACCTTGCATGAAGTGCTGGAATAAAAATGTAAAAAGTGATTCTCAGCAGTTTTGGCCTGAACAAAAGTTTGGTATTACTTACCAAAATGAGAAGCACTAGCATAGCAGGGCAGGGGGTAGGGGACAGTCTTGAGGATGAAAATCCATCCAGAGTCCTCTGTTAGAAGTGCTGAGATTGAAATGCCTGTTAGGAAGAGGCTGGTTGGTGGTTGGGGAGATGACTTTGATTCTCCCCAAAGAATCAAAGGGAGCAGTGATGGTGCATTCTAAGGGATAACTGAAAATGTTTTCTCTCTTTCCTTTTCGTTTTTTTTCTTTTTTTTATTTTGACTACCAAATTTTACCTATGATTTGTCCCATCTATTTTGACATTTAAAAAAATTAACATTTCACGTTACATGCTAGCACATGTTCAATATACTTGCAGTTATTTCATATATGTCAGTTCTACCTCCTCAGTAAAATTTTTCGGGGCCAGGTTTCCTGTTATATCTTTTCTTCTGTTTTTTTTTTTTTTTCCCCCAAGCACATAAGTTTTCAACAATCTCCTGTGAGTTGCATTGTATTCCTCAATGGACATTGCTACAAACCAGGTCTGAGAGAATCAGACTAAAGTTGCAAGAAGATTTTCCAGGAGGAACTTGAAAATGAAATAAGAGATTAAACACAAAGAAGAATTTTACTTGAATTAATGATGTAATTCCTTTTATAATCATCTTTCCCAATTTTCCTATTTATACCCTATGAGACAGCCAGACTGCACATTTCCCCAAGCTATCGTCTCCTCTCTCTGTACCTTTTCTCTCTCTGTGCCTTTACACAGTCACCTTGAGCTGGGCTCAAATCCCTATTGCACTCTCTTATAGCTGCATGGCCTTAGACAACGCAACTTAATCTTGCAAAACCTTGGTTTCCTTATCTGATAAATGGGATTGAAAGTGACATCTATCACATAGAACTTCTGGAAAAATCAAATGTCATTAATAATGCAAAGTACCCATACTCTTGCCGTCCTTTAAGGCAGCGTTTATCAGATAGTAGACAACAACTCATTGGGTTGGGGAACAAGCTTTATGGGCTCCAACCAGGATTTTTGGTTAAGTGGTGTATAATAGAGTAGAATACATAACAAAGTATATAGCCCATTATACGGGAAGACATTGTGAAATTTTTATGTTAGGTCTATATGAATGTGTGTTCTCCCCTATGACATGAAATACAAGGGAATAAAAGTGTTTGAAAAACACTGAGTTAACATGAGCTTAAATTGCAGGTACTACATGAAACCATTCCAGATTATGTCACCCAGAAATGAACTCTCATCTTCTGACATTCTCGAACTCATTTCTTATGCCGCATTCTAGGACGTATTAGAGCTGTTTTTGTAAATATCTCATTTTTACATTGGAAGCTCTTTGAGCACCTAGGGCTCACATTGTTCATCTCTGAATACTTGGCAGAGTTCTTAGCATATTTGCACAATGTAAATGCTAAATACATATTTTGCTAATAGATACTAAATTTAACCCATATATAATTCTGGAGGTAACAAATTGACAAGGGACGCCTGGAAAAGAATCTGTGAGACAAATATGCAACAATTTACCTCAATAAGAGAGAAAAAACCCCACATATATCATCTAT
This sequence comes from Microcebus murinus, assembly GCF_040939455.1. Classification (NCBI taxonomy): domain Eukaryota; kingdom Metazoa; phylum Chordata; class Mammalia; order Primates; family Cheirogaleidae; genus Microcebus; species Microcebus murinus. Next base: position 19,617,952 of record NC_134116.1, on the reverse strand, counting down.
TTACTTGTTTCAATGAAAAATCCCTATCCACATTTATAAAATATTTTTCAACTTTTCAAAAGGGGATTTTGTTATTGGATGAAGCATTTCTCTCTTAATCTATATAGGACAGAACTTCCTAAACTGAGTTTTATGGGTAAGCTTTAGGACTACATAACCTCTTCAATTATACATAAAATCTGTGTGTGTGTCTGTGTGTGTGTGTGTGTGTGTGTGTGTGTGTGTGTGTGTGTGTGTTGTGGAGTGTGAGATTCTAAAAGTTTATATTCTCTAAGGAGTTATCCCATGATCCAGGAAACTACAAAGTAAGTCTCTGATATGTATCTTTCAGTTAAAAAATAAAAATGTTCCAACTTTCTGCACTTCTCCCTAGCCTCAGTCCTCTTTCCTCTTATCTTAAAAACCATCCAGCTAGTGTGAATGATTCAGATTCCCTCCTAGTCCAAAGGGCACCTTCTGCTATTAAAATGCGTGAGAGGAAGGCACTGGGGCTCTTTCAGGCCATTAGGAAATCAGTTAGCCCCCCATCTCCTGTGGCCTGCCCCTTTAGTAATCTCTCATTGGCTTTCCACAGCAATAAATCACCTGCTCAGCAACTCGGCAGTTCTGGAAATATGTGGTCATCATGCTCGTTGGCCCTCTCTGGTGCTACAGAGTTCTGATAGGTGGTGCATAGTCTCACTGAAGTTCCGTTTGCTTTTGGTCTTCCAGCTGGATGAGGAAGAGCACCAGAAGCCACTACAATGAATGGTTATATGAGACACCCCCACACATGATGGGGTCCCTGGGCAGGGCTGCAAGGGCAGCTGCACCCGGAACAATGGGGAGGAAAGTCCAACCGATGTTTAAGTGGAATTTAATGTCTGCACTTTTTCTCTGCAGCACTGCCTTCGAAGGCTCCCCTGCCAGTGGGACTTCTTCCAGCACACTCCCCAGAATAAGCTGCAACCGCTGGGTAGAAGTCCGGGCAGTGTAAACACCGTGGCTATTTAAACAGCTACTTCCCTTCACCTTGAAGCTCACCCTCTCTCCTTCATACTAATTTCCAACATTAAAATTGACCTTGCTTTCCAGAGGTGAGATACCAGAGCCCCAGGGAACCTGACCTAAGAAGGTTTAAAAACCAAGTGAAGATTTCCAGCCAGCCAAGAAGTATACAGACACATTACCCTCTAATTTCTCTGGGGTAAAGTGTGTGCTACCTTTGTAGGAAAATGCTCTGGTTCCATTTCTGTAGTTCTCCAAACCTGCCCTTTTCCAGCCTACAAGTCATCAGCTTTCAGGAAAGTGGTCCAGGTTGGATGCTAATTCAAGAAAGCCGCATTCTCCCAGCAGCAATTAGCTGGAGGAAGCCATGCATCATTCCAGGTGGTTAAAGAAATAGATTCCTGGTTTTCTTTCCCCCCTCCAGCATGGGATCTAAAAGCCTAAAACATTAATCTCTGCAAATGCCACTCCCCCTCTGCCTTAATTGAGCACTTATCTTCTAGACAAACTGTTTAGAGGGGCAATCAAATCACTTAAAAGGTGACTGTTTTGAAGAAGAGACTCAGGACAGCAGCAATCTCCACTGTCCATTATCCGCTGAACGTGCAGTTCGCTATTCTTGGCTGAGTTTGTATTTTCCCGCACTTGGCGTTATGCTTCATACTGTTTCCTGTTCAGCAGCAGCAGCCTTGGGAACATCTGAACTTGGCCGCTTTCTTCTCTGCCGTCCCTAATAACTCCCTTGCTTCTGGATAAGCAGGATATTAATTCTCCACATGGTTCCTATGAATCAGAAACACAACAGGTGGTATTCATTTGCCAGTGGACTCCCCATGACCAACAGTTGGTTTCCAAGGTAGTGTTTGCCAGTAACCCTGACTTCCATACAGGCGGGAAAGGAAGTTCACATTCCCAGCCCTGGTCACAGTCCCTGGCAGAAAGAGGAGTCCCGTCCTTCTTCCCCGCTGGAGGCTATTCTAATCAGTCACCACGTAGTCTTACGCAGTGAGCTTATTAAACTTCCATCTGACCTAGAAATATTAGCAATACTGGCGAGATAATGAAGAAAGAACTTGTGCAGATACCTCATCCTCCCATTTCTCAGCTCATCCTGCTCACTTGCAAATGGGCCTCTTGACTTCTCTGTAGAGGTAGTTATGACGGATGCTTCGCCTAACTGATTCCATCGTGTCCACAACTCCAGTTTACTTAAAGCACCCCAAGGAGTCTAAAGACCGCAATATCCCTTAACACTGCTGTCTCCAACCCGCAGGCCATGGACCAGTACCCTTCTGTAGCCTGTTAGGAACCAGGCCACAGAGCAGGAGGTGAGCAGTGGGCAGGTGAGGAAAGCTCCATCTGTGTTTATAGCAGTTCCCCATTGCTCGCATCACCGCCTGAGCTCCGCCTCCTGTCAGATCAGCAGCAGGTTAGCATTAGATTCTCATAGGAACAAGAACCTTACTGGAAACTGCTCATGCGAGGGATCTAGATTGCATGATCCTTATGAGAATCTAGCGCCTGATGATCTCAGGTGGAGCGGAGGTGGTGAGCTAGTGCTGGGAGTATCTGCAAATACAGATGATCATTAGCAGAGAGGTTTGACTGCACAATGAATGTAACACACTTGAATCGTCCCAAAACTGTTTCCCCCACCCCCAGGCCCAGTCTATGGAACAATTGTCTTCCGTGAAACTGGTCCCTGGTGCCAAAAAAGGTTGGGGACCACTGGTTTAACACACTTTTTTAAAAGATAAATCATGCATTTGAAAGACTGAGGATATGCCTTCACAATAAGAATAAAACAAGAAGTGTCAAAGTGAAAATGTCAGAGATATCAACTGTCAAACTTAGTACTTAAGGAAATCAGACATTTCATATGTAATGACCTAACAATTTGCAACTTTTCTCTGTCTCTTCATACCTCCACTACCTTCATCCAATCCTCATTCTTTGCAGGTAACCCTTCGTCCTATTCCAGGACCCACGTTATCTTGGTTCTCCTGCTGCTCTCTCTGGTCTCTCCTTCTTGGTTTCCATGCTTTGTTTCTCTTTATCTTCCAGGTGTCTAAACTTTCGAGTGCCCCATGATTCTGTCCTTGAGCCTCTTCTCTATCCATAGACACCTCCTGTGAGCTCAGTCAGGCCTGTGGTTTCAAAAAAAACCTCTGTCTGCACCTTTAGACTGTACCTCTTCCTAAATTTGAGGTCCACATATGCACCTGCTTGCTTATTATCTCCATCTTGGATGTCTAATAAGCATTTCCAACCTAACAAGTGAGTCCAAAATTAAGCTCCTAATTCTCCCGCCCTGTAAGACCGCTCTTCCCACATTTTTTTATCATCTTGGTAGATTGCAATGCCATCCTTCTGATTTCTTAAGAGAAAAAAACTCAGGGTCATCCTGATTCATACCCTCCTTCTGTCTGCACATTTCCAATCCATTAGAAAATCATCCTCTGACATCAAAATATACCCAAAATATGTCCACTCATTTCTTACGCATGGACCCAGCACTTGAAACAGTACATGTCACATTGAAAGGGCTCCATGACTGTCTGCTGAATACTAAATGTACTATGGCTTAAGACCACATAGAAATAGCTAACTTATAATTTTATAATTAAAAAAATTATAAGTGATGTGACATCATCAGACCCTTCCCAAAGAGTATTGTGGATGCAGAGAGGTGAGAGAACCACATGGTGGGTTTAGTTACTATATTAGTGACTCTTCCCCACAGCAATCTCACAACCTGCTGAATTCACATGTGTTTCTCAGCAAAGCAACAGATCAATACCTTCAGAGTTGTTTGTGCAGAGTTTAAACCTCCAATGTGAATCTAAAAATGCTAAACATCAACTGGGTTGTACTTTTGCAGTTGATGTTCTTCCCTTATCAAGTACCATTTATTAAAAAAAAACATTAATTCAGATATACTGGCAGAAGTCCTATAGGAAGTATAGAATATTTCAATTGTGGAGTTATACTTACAAAATTTCAACTTTAAAAAAAAAATTTGACTACCTAGAGAAATGCCAAGTATTTAAATATTTATTTATTCAGTCTTTAGAACCCACTTCATTCCACACACTCAGTTCTTCAAATCATTGATCTAATTCTGAGTAGCACTGACACCCATAAAGGAGAGTTCTGTGTCCTTTCCACATGAGCCTGGAGCATATTTTACTTGGATAGCACAGATAATCACAAAAGTTAGTTTTATTGCCCTGTGCAACGTTAAATGGTTTTGTCTCTAATTCAGAAAATGATTTCGGTCTGTCTTTCCTGGTAGACTTTTTCCTAGTTTGAACCAGGTTTACCTTTTCAGTGGTTACTTCATTAAAGAGTTTTAGAAATCTAAGTTACATGTGTGTTGTGTGTTTGTATGAGACACATGCATTTAAGTGGCTTGTAATGTGACCAAGTATAGAATGTACCTGGTTGTACTGCCTTTGTTTGTTTGTAAATGTTGTTTTGCTGATGAATAAGGCAGAGGAAAAGTGCAAGGTTAATAGATGTAAAAATCCAATGGCTTTTTAAGAAAGTGAACTATAGACACATGTACTCAGCAACCCAATCAAGAAATAAAACAGGGCCAGACATGGTGGCTCACATCTATAATCCTAACACTCTGGGATGCCAATGCAGGAGGATAGTCAGGAATTCGAGACCAACGTGAGCAAGAGTGAGAGCCCTTCTCTACTAAAAATTAGAAGAAAAAAAATTAGCCAGGCAACTAAAAATGTAAAAAATTAACTGGGCATGGTGGCACGGGCCTGTCATCCCAGCTACTTGGAAGGCTGAGGCAGGAAAATTGCTTGAGCCCAGGACTTTGAGGTTGCTGTGAGCTAGGCTGACACAATGGCACTATAGCCTAGGTAACAGAGAAAGACTCTGCCTCAAAAAAAAAAAAGAAAAGAAAAAGTAAAAGAATGTCACTAGCTCCTCACACCAAAGACTTCCTAGTCCCCTTTCCTGGTACTCACAGTTCTCCCCACAAAAGGGAATCTCTCTTCTGGTTTTAATTATCATAGATTAATTTTGCTCAATTTTGAACTTTATAAAAATGGAACCATACTGTATTTGTTCTGTTTCTGGTTTCTTTTCATAACACATTTGTCTACTGTTCAATATTGGATAGACTGAAGACTGACTTCCTTGTGAAAGACATAATGTAAGGCTTCCATTATGGGAGAATATTTTCATGACCCTGATATAGGCAAAGATGTTCAAATAAGACACAAAAAGCACTAATCATAAAAGAAAAGATCAATAAATTAAAAATTTTTCTTCATCTTCAAATACTATTTAGAGTAAAAAGACAAACCACAGCAAGAAGATATTTGCATATCTTACAGAATGACATTTCAGTCATATATATGATAGTGACCTTATAAGATTATAATAACATATTTTTACTGTATCTTTTCTATGTTGAGTTATGTTTAGATACACAAATACTTACTGTTGTGTTACAATTGCCTACAGTTTTTAGTATAGTCACATACTGTACCAGCCTGTAGACTAGGAGTAACATGCTATACTATATATCCTAGCTGTGTAGTAGGCCTACTACAGTCTTCAGTCTATCCAATATTGAACAGTAGATTTCTGAGCATGTTGTATATATGAATCAAGTCTCTCTTGGTTAATACTTTGAAGGTTAGGACATATGAAGGTGAAAGACCTTATTACATGCAGATATTACATGCAGATATGTCTACAGATACCAAAACATCTGTTCAATTTAGGGGAAAATAATTTATAAATTTTATGGTTTAGTATCATGTTGACCAAATAGATGAATGATATTTTGACATTTTGACTAAAATGGCTCAATTGCCAGTTTGCTTTTGGCATTATGTAAACACAGCAAAGGGACTGAACTTGAAACTCTACTTAGAAAAGAATGATCTTGAAATTGGCTTCTTGCCCAGACAAAATTACTCCCAAGATACACCTGTTAACAAAATTGGCTTGATTTCCTTAGTCACATCTTATTATGATTATAAATTAATCATTTTCCTAGCAGGGGGCTGAATTGGGTCTAAGTTTCCTCTGATTCTAATATCCAATGACTCCCTGTTTCTCTTCTTTTCCAGGCATATCATCTGATTAATATGAAAATTAAAATATAAATCGGTTTAAAGTGACCATAGGCCACAAAAGATAATTTTAGATTCTGTAACTGAGGAAAGATTATTTTTAAGGTCCTTTTGGTTCTAAGAGTTTATATGTATATGTACATACATGCATAAACATACATGTATAAACATATATACTTACATATTTATATAAATATATCTTTGTGTATATATGCATATATAAAAATATAACCTTAAGAATTATATATTAACAATTATAAAGATTTCTGTGAAAGAATCACGTTGTTTTCTTATTTATTACTACTGAGTTTACCATTACTAAAGTAACAAGATTTCATAAAATCTAGGAAGTAACTATCTACAGTTCTATCACTCAGGTATTACCAATTTTGTCATTTAAGGGTTATTTCTTTTTACTTTTCAAAATGTTTAATGGAGAAACATGTTTAGTGGGAAAAATCTCTACAAATATATTTTTTTTGTTATTACATTTTGTGAAAATTGGGAGATAGTAGTGGGGTGGTTTAATTTAAAATATAGCTCATAAAAAAAACCTAAAAATCATTCTGCTAAAGTTTGAGGGTAGGAGTGGAGCATCTCAGAGAGATTGGCAGTTGTTCTCCAGAACAATTGATACTGAGGACAAAGACAAATGATGTGACTGGCATCCAGGCTAGTCAGGCCAGGTATTTAGAGATGCTGTGGACAGAACAACAACAGTGTCTTCAGACATGTTGCAAAGCAAAGTCATGAGCGGATGACAACTGCTAGAACGAAGCAGGTTCTTGTTTGGGCAACTCGTGCAACAGCTCGGTAACAATAGGGATCTATTTAGTCAATGGCTGTCAAGGCTTCTCCTGGGAGTCTCTGGGCTAGATAGAGGGCTATTTAGCTGCAGAAGTGCTAGATTAGGTAAAATATTATCAATAGTCCATATTTTAACTCTTATGACTGAATTGCCCTGATAGCATTCTTAATATCAATTATTTTAGGACAAGGAGTCTCAATTATTTGGGAATAAGCTTGGCATCAATCTCTCCATCCCTGACCCCTAATTTTTTTTTATTTTAGCGTATTATGGGGGTACAAGTGTTAAGGTTACTTATATTGCCCATGCCCCCTCCCCCCATCGAGTAAGAGCTTCAAGCATGTCCATCCCCCAAACGTTGCACATCTTACTCATTGTGGTTGTATATACCCATCCCCTCCTCCCCCTTCCCACCCTCCCGACACCCAATAAATGTTACTCCTATAGTCCACTTAGGTGTTGATCTGTTAATACCAATTTGCTGGTGAGTACATGTGGTGCTGGTTTTTCCATTCTTGAGATACTTCACTTAGTAGAATGGGCTCCAGCTGTATCCAGGAATATACAAGAGGTGCTAGATCACCATTGTTTCTTAAAGCTGAGTAGTACTCCATGGTATACATATACTACATTTTATTAATCCACTCATGAATTGATGGGCACTTTTTGGTCCTGAAGGAGCCAACTCAGACAATGGAGGCCACTTTTTCCAGGGATGGAAGTTATATGGGATGTCTCTGACTTCTCTTGCACTACGTATGTGCCCCATTTTGCCCATTACCGGGTTTGAAATTTATGTGGGAGTGATTACACCCATCTCAGGCTGGCGGCAACACAGCAATAAACAAGGTATAGTTTAAAAAGCTGGAGCGACCCTTTCTTCTTGTGAGGGCTTTGTTATCCACTTGCACTTTCCACCTTATTAGCCTCCACCTTATTAGCCTCCTTCCTTTCCATCTATATTAGCCTCCTGCCCTTGCAAATATTGCCTTGGTCAATCAGAAGCAGTGGTCCATTTCCCCCAAGGGTAGTATCTCTGCAGTCTTATGTCTTATATGTCTCATTGACATATTTTCTCCTAAGATTCAGTTAGAGAAGTGCATTATAGGGTCTAATATAGTATAGGGTAAGCGTGCAAGGACTGGCATAAACCTACCAGGTCTGGAATCCTCACTTCAGCTCTTACAAGCAGAGATCTTGGGCAAGTCACTTCACCTCTCTCTGCTTCAACGTTCTCTGAAAACTGGAGATGGCAATAGCACCCACGCCATAGGGTGGCTGCGAGGATTAAATGAGTTAGCTATGCCAGGCTCATAGTAGATGTGAACTATCCTTGATTTTGACTCAACTGCTCTTTCTTACTTACGGATATAGTTATTGACAGTCAATAAAGGCCTGGTCTTCCTGAATCAATGAATGCAAAATTACCCCTGATCCACTGATGTGGATCTACATACATATCATTTGAACGCTAAGTAGTTAATATGACTTTTGCTCTTAATTGGTTAGAAAAACCCTAAAACACTACTGAGCCACCTATACAATAGCTGACACCAAGGAAAATCAAAATCCATATACAATCCTGTATTCAAAAAGAATCATAATTAATATTTTAGTGTCTAGAAGTACTATACAGGCTTATTCCTATACATACTTATTCCTATACATTAGTCATGATAATTAAGGTTTGCTGTTACAACAGACAAAGTCTGAAATCTGAGGCTTATTACAGTAGCAGTTTATGTCTGGATGCCTCAACATCTCATGTGGATCCGGCAACCCTTTGCCATCTGGTCCTGCCTTCTGGAACATGTAGCCTGCAGTGTACAATTTCAGAAGTGAGAAGTGAAGCAGCATATATTGAAGGTACATTTGGAGCTGAGAGGCAATGAATTGGTGGAGTAGTCACCAGGGCCAAGAGGTCTTCTTTGCGAAATGTTTTCTTACTGATTTAATTTTTCCCTGGTTATAGGATTGTTTAGGTTTTCCATTTCTTTTTGAGTCAGTGTTTTCAGTTTAAATCTTTTCTATGGATTTTTCTATTTTACCTAAATCTTCATATTTTAGGCATAAATTATTCATAATATCCTTTTATGATATTTTTTAGTGCCCAAGGGATCTACAGTGAAACTGGTACTTGTGCTTTCTCTCATTTTTTTCTTTTTTCTTTTTTTTTTAACTCAGCCTCATCAAAGTGTTATCAGTTTTACTAGACTTTTCCAGTGGTGGGTTATATTGCGCCTTTCTGTTGTATATTTGTTTTTATTTTATTAATATCTGTTCCTAACATTATTGCTTACTTTTCTCCTCTCTTATTAGTTTATTCTTCTATTATTTTCCAACATTTGAGTTGAATACTTGGCTTATTCATCTGCAACCTTTCGTAATTTCTAATACATTTTAAGAATATACATTTCTCCAAGTGATGCTTTGGCAGTATTCATTTTAATCTTTCTGATATTTTTGTTTGTTTTGTTTTGTTTAGATATGTCTCTTGTAAAACAAACAAACATATGGTTGGATTTTATTTTGTTTTGATCTAGACTGATAATAGTCAATTAAACCATTGTTCGTATAAATGAACAACTACTGATATGTTGGGGTCAAATTCACCATCTTAATTTGCATTTTCTATTTGTCCTGCCTCTTTAGGATATTTTCTTCTTTCTTGACTTCTTTTGGGTTTTTTATTTTTGGCATTTCATATTTTTCTACTACTTATTTGGAAATTGTATATTCTGTTTTTATTCTTTACTTTGTACTTTGGAAAATCTTATCAAAATCTAATGTTAATTAATACTTTTATTCTTATGTTGAACAATACATAGAGATTTTAATAAATTTAAATCTACTTGTCCTCTCTCATTTTTATAAACTTTTGTCAGTATTTTAATTAGACATTTTTAAATACTCAACAGTTTGCTTTTTTATTTTTACAGTTAAATTCATTTAGACTCACCCACATATTCCTCACTTCCTCTACTTTTTATCCCTTTTGTGATAGAATGAAAGAATTCAGATCTTTCATCTAAAATCAGTTTCTTCTGCTTAAAGTACATTTTTTTTTTTTTTTTTTTTGAGACAAAGTCTTGCTCTGTTGCCCGGGCTAGAGTGCCATGACGTCAACTAGTTCACAGCAACCTCGAACTCCTGGGCTCAGTTGACCCTCCTGCCTCAGCCTCCTGAGAAGCTGGGACTACAGACATGCACCACCACACCTGGCTAATTTTTTCTAATTTTAGTTGTCTGACTAATTTCTTTTTTTTTTTTTAATTTTTAGTATAGACGGGGGTCTCACTCTTGCTTAGGCTGGTCTCGAACTCTGGACCTCAAGTGATCCTCCCGCCTCAGCCTCACAGAGTTCTAAGATTACAGGGGTGAATAACCACACCTGGCCTGAAATACATGTTTTAAAATTTCTTTTAGTGCTGGTGGTGAACTCTCTCAATTTTTATTTGACTTAAAATGTCTTTATTTCATCTTAGTCTTAAAAGATATTTTTAATTGATATACAATCCTGTCTTGCAAGTTATATTCTTTATGTACATTGAAGATATTATTAAACAAACCTCTAAATGTTATTATTTATGTTGAGAAATCAACTGTCAGTGTAACTGTGGCTTTTTTTGAGGATAATCTACCTCTATTCTCTGACTGCTTTTAAAGTTTCCTCTTTCCCTTTGATTTTCTGCAGTTTCTCTATAATTTGTCTAGCTGCTGATTTTTTTATTAATATAAGTCCTGCCTGAGATTCATTTGATTTGTAGAATCTGTACACTGAAGCCCTTTTATCATCTCTCAGAAACTCTTAGCTATCATCCTTTTAAGTATTGATTTTGTCTCATTTTTTCTGTCCTTTTCTCCTGGGACTGTGATTACACATGTGTTACATATTCCTGTTTTGCACTATATCACTAATGCTCTTTTATGTAACTTCAGTTTTTTCATCCCTCTGTGACTTCATTTCAGATATTTCTTTTGACCTGTCAATCTATTCATCAATTCTGTCTTCACCTTGTCTAATCTGCTATTGAATGGATCCTCACTTATTACCTCTGTCCCATTCAATTGTTTTGTCCTTCTTGAATTCTGGCTCTACAGATATTAACAATCCCCACTCTACCTTCTATGACTCTTATTCTCTTCTATATTAACCCTACTTTAGGCTTTTTGTGTGCTATACTCTGGATAATTTCTTCTAGTTTAGTCATTCTTTTGGTGCATCTTATTTGCTGTTAAAGCCATCTTTTAAAAACATTAGGTTAATTTTCTTTTCAATTTCTAGAAATTTTATCTGGCTATTTTTCAAATATGCGATGTTACATTTTTCATAGTTTCCTGTTTTTGCAGATATCTTTAAGCTCATCTAGCATTTCTTTATACATAGCCCGGTTGTTCTACAGTCTTTGTTTAATGGTGCCAATGTATGAAGGCTTTTAGGGTATTTTGTTGTCTTTGATTTTGCTGGGTTTGCTCATGAGGACTAATTTTATTGGGTGTTTGGCCATATCTTTGGTTGTGTGCTACATTGCATGTGAAAATGATTTGCAGAAATTAATTAAGACATATAGCAAAGGGACTTCCCTCCAGAAAGCACTTACTTGTGCTTTTCCAAGACAACCTATGGTCCTTATAATTTGACCACCTTAAACCAAATCCAAAGCTTTATATTACCTACATAACTGGAAAATTAGAAACCAGTATGAAGTTTCCCATGGGCTTTGCCATTTTGTTTGCCCTCAGCCTTGCGTGCATGGCCATTTGGAGATGCAGGGGTTATTTGAGGAGGAAGAGTGTGCAGGGAGTTGGACTGCAGAGATTTTCCTATAGCATGCCCCATCTTGTACAGGATCTGGGATTTCTTTATAGTCTCTGTTCACCAAGACCATCAAAAACAAGATTCTAATACACCAGGATTACCAAACCTTCAAGACAAAAAGTGACTTCCATGCTTCCTTAACTTTTGGAGTAGTTATTTATTTATTATTTGTTTAGAACTTTTAATAATATATTTTAAAAGTTTACCAAATCTTTTTAGTACTTTTTGCCAACTAATTGAAGTAGCAGAAAGCTCTATAAAATATGCTCCTTTTTTCCCATGAAGTTAAATAAAAATCTTGGTTATATTTTTGCATAAAATATAAATGTGCAATAATTCTAAGGAAAAAATAAAAGATTTAAAACACATTTTCTGCTTGTAGTGTATCACCTGATATTCTACCTGTGGTCAGCCTTTCCCTCCTAATCTCCCACCGACACTTGCCTTCCCCTACATACACACCGATGCATGCAAATATGTTTATTTTCTATTACTGCTGTTCTGTGGGAAAATGTATGAAAAGAACTTTCCTATTTTATTCATGTTGTATTTCTTGGATCTATCCCCTTTGCCTTTTATATTTTTCTTATAATCATTGCTTATTATTTTTTGCTCTGAGCTCTAAGAGAATTTCACAAGCTATTTATCTAATTTCTTGATTTACTATTCATTCTGTTCTTTAGGGCCTTCCCGGTATTTTTCATGTTTAGTATAACAGTTTCTCTCTGAACGTAATCTGCTCTGAAATTGTTTCTTTTTCATTTATGTAATATCTTATAGAATCCATTGAGAATATAGATTAGATTATAAAAACAGTTTTCTCCCAGAATAGGCTTGGTATGTGATCTGTCTCATCACAGGGTATTTCCTCCAATAACTCGGATGCATCTACTTTTTTGAACTATAGGATTTTTTTCTTGTATAATATTTTTCTTTGTTTTCTTATCCTTTTAGATGCTTGTGTGCATCCAATATGTGGAGCGCAAATAAGTTGTCTTGGGAATTTTATATATATATATATATATATATATATATATATCGATAGATAGGGAGTATAAATATATATACATATTCAAATCTTTTTATCTTTAAAAAGGAAAGAAATAAAATCTATGTAGCTAGCGAACTGTCAATCATCCTTATATTTTCTTGCCCAGGTAAGATTTCATCTACCTGTTAAGGTAAGAAGACAGTTGTCCAGCAGAGAACTGCACTACTTGCTGAGGTTTTGCTTCTCTGCGTTTGCCACTACCCTGCCCTCACTGGGGGCCCTGGCAACTCAGCGAGCTCTTGTTCCATCTACTTGACCTCCGGGGTTATGGAAACCAGTTCTCCTCCCAAGGCTAGCAAACCAGGTGTTGTGTACACTGAACGCTTCTGTTAATGTCTCACAAAGCCTCTGCTAAAGAAGGGTATTTCCCCTTCTCCATTTCACCCACGTTCTCTCCAAGTGCTGCCTCTCTCCCCCATTCTTCTTCCGGAAGTCCAACATAATCTCTTTCCTGTGTTTAGATTTTCACAAAAGGCAGGAAGAGCCATGGGCTTTTGCTTTCAGCTCTTCAAAAATTCCCTAGGCAAAAAAAAGAGAAAAAAAAATATATATATACATATATATAAAAGGCTTTGCTATGTGCTTGAAACTGGAAGATTAAAAGATAAACAGCAAAATACAGCTTACCTCAAGAAAGGCAGGTTGCTGTAAGGTATCTGATTATCAGAGTGTAGCAGTCACATTTTATGTTCCTTGAAAGAAAAAAAAAAAAAGAAAATCAGAACAGAAACAAAAAAGAAAGGAAGTCACACATTCCTTCAGGAAGCTCTTTGACCAATATTGGGATTGGTGACTTTTATTTTGCCCATTTGAACAAATCAAGGCAAGTCAGCACATAGTTATTTTTTAAGTGTGTATACTCAGCATGATGAAGAAAATATCCACCAAATGTACAAGTTTGTTTATCATCAGATGACATAGAGATGACATAGGATTGATGTCATCAGGAAATTTTAGGTGGTCAAGAATATGAGTTTTGTTTACTGCCATGGTGTCTACATTACGATAAAATATTAAAATGTGTCTATACTTTTGGTCATTTCAGTAGGCATTTGGGAAAATTCAAGGTACAATAGTGAATCTAGTTTTTAATGTGGCTATGCCACCACCATTAAACGCTGTCAGAGATAAATAGACCAATACGTGACAACACCAACATATGCCTACAAGCTCCCTAAGTACTGGTCAGGACTCTCAAGTGTACAAGGTGTCACTATATTTCACTTCATATTGAAGTTAATAAGAGAAACCTTCCTAAATAATTATTTGAAAATTCATATAGATAGTCTAGGATGCTCCTATAGAAGTGCAAGGAACAACAGATGCTTTAATATTAATGTCATGGCCAAGTCTAATGCTACCCATGCCTGAGACAGGACAGGAGGAGGTGAAGCTAACTTGAAATCTAGCTCATCTATGCAGCTATGGAAAAGCATCTTAGGTAGCTTTACCAAGTAAGATGGGCAAATCATTGATATGATAGGCCACCAGACTGTCTCCAAGTGGTAGCATGCCATTTTTGGATTATTGTATATATTTGGAAAGTATGAAGCAGCTTAGTTTACCACCCAGGCAATTGGTAACTACCAATTCAACCTTGTAGATCTGATAAATTTATATTTTGTACAACTGCTGGTGCCCAGTGTGTGACAAAGAGGATATATGTATCTGACATACAAGGCCCTCAATCCAAATACGGCAGTATTAAAAGTGTAAATAATCATGGCATTTAAATCAGTATTATAATTACCAACTTCATGATTAAAAAACTTAATGCAGGAATGTGAGAATTTCAGTGAATAATAATAGCTTCCATTGACTGTTTTATATGAACTGAATATTATAAGTACTATACATTTTTTTCTCACTTAAGTCTTATAACAACCTTATGACCCATTTTACAGACTAGGAAACTGAGGCTTAAAGAGGTTAGATAAGTTAATGGGTATCAAAGCCAGGGTTTAAATCTATACTTTTTTTAATTCTAGAGTTAGCATCCTTTTCATTAACACAGGTTACCTCGTGCTCAGACTTTCTATAGATGGGTCTCTTTTGCTGCAGTACATTTACATTTGTCTTTGATTATCTAAACTTGGGGTGGATGTTTAAAAAGGATAAAAGGCTGTGCATAAGAATGTTTCACACAATATCACAATGCACCATATCTACCCTTAAATAAGGATGCATTAAAGTCATACTTTGTTTAAGGAAAAATATTGAACATGTTTGGCTTTAAAGTATACAATGAATCTGTAATAATTTTAAACATGTGAGTAAGAACTGATGGATGCTTTGAGTTTTATGTGTTGACAAACTTATCTTTTGAGCAAGATCACTGGCTCAATAATGTTTACTTTCCAACAACTCTGTGCTTTGGGAGAAAAGTAAATCCATGGCAGACATGCCCCTAGTCTCCCACAATAGCCATGGAGAAGAGAAACTGTTTAGGGTCCAGTGATGTGGTAGAATAAGATCATACTGTCTCATGAGAGCCAATTAATAATTTTTCAAGAATTTTATTGCATATTTTCACTCACATCTGGGAGCTAAAAGAATTGATCTCATGGGCAGAGTAGAATGATGGTTAGCAGAGGATGAGAAGGAGCGGGAAGAGGAGGATGAAGAGGGACTGGTTAATGGGTACAAACATACAGTTAGATAGAAGGAATATGTTCTAGTGTTCAACACCATGGTAGTGTGACCATAGTTAACAATAATTTGTCTATTTTGAAATAGCTAGAGAAAATTTGTAATGTTCCCAAGACAAAGAAATGATAAATCCTTGAGGTGATGGATACCTTAATCATATTTGATCATTCCACATTGTACGCATGCATGAAAATATCACATGTACCCCATAAATATATACAATTATGTATCAATTAAAATTTCAATTCTCAAGAATTTTGTGAGCAAGTTGTTAAATGCAGCCATTATTAAAAATAAATTATACAGCTTTAGAATTAAATTATATTAAAAACAAAGGTGATAAATATTTGATGTTACTTCCTAACTATTTTATTACATTTAGTGTTATCTATGCTCTTGCAGTTATTTCTATTGCAAACAGAAATAGCTATGGTGGAAATAGTACAACAGTCAAATTGGCCATCATAGTGGGAGCTTTTATACTACACAAATTGGCAAACCCTACAAACCAAGGCTGGATTTATTGTTTTGTTGATTATCTAGACAAGGTTTAGCAGACTGTAACCTGTGGGCCAAATTCAGCCTATGGTCTTTTTTCATACAAAGTGGGCACTTTATTAGAAAACAAACGTGCCCACTCATTTATGTATTGGCCACAGTTGCTTTTGTATGACAATGGCAGAGCTGAGTAGTGTCAAGAGAGACCATGAGGCCCGCAAATCCTAAAATATTTAATATTTGGTTCCTTACAGAAAACATTTGCCAATACCTGGTCTAGACTTGAAATTTTGATGGAGAAAATGTTAATAATACAGGCTAAACATAAGAAGGTGTCATTTATATAGCCATTACATTGTGACTAGCATAAAAACTTCAGAAAATATTCTTCCAGTGTGTAAAAACTATTATCCAATTCAGCAAAAATGTTACTTATATATAATTCACAAATATTAATAAATGAAGTTCCAATACATGTAGTGTTAAAATTGAAAAAAGTTTCAGTTTAATGAATATAATTTGTTTGCAGGTTACAAATAGTTTAACAGTAGACTATCTATCACATGTAATGACAATAGATGCCTTAGGAAAGAGTTAGCAGATTGGGATGCAACTCTATTTGTCAAATCATGGTTGAAATGCAAAGATAAGTTGGCTATAGATGCAAGAGTTTGGCAAAAGTCAATGAAAGCATTCTGTGAGAGTCAATTGGCTGTATAAAATTGATAATACAAATATTATATATTTCATCATTATTTGTAAATTGCATGCTACATATTCATAATATCAGCAAAATTAATAATAAATTTATGTACTTATTTAAATAGGCATATAATTTTTCCAAAGAGAACCAGTTGTAAAACCAACAAGTGATTAACTGCTGTCTTCCACAGTGAAGTTAGGAGACCCAACATTTCCCTAATGATTCTTCCTACAGACCAAACCGAGCAAATGAAAATCGGACACTAGATAGTAGTAAAATTGGACGGGGCAGTAGACAACTCCTGGTCCCAGAAGAGGGATAAGCATCATAGTCTTCACAGCTACATCCAACCCAAAGGAGCACCTAGTCCAGTGGACCTACCTTAAGACCAGAGGCAAAGAAAGTTGGGAGTCAGGTGATGGGTACCTGTGTTGATCGGGAAATGAAAAACTGCTGTTACAAACACCTCTAGAAGGGTGACTCACAGAATTTTCTTTTTTGGTCCCCTCACAGTCCAACATGGTTTAATGGGCTGAGGACAGAGGCTCTGCTCCACCTTCAAGCAGGGACCCAGGCTGCGTCCACTGTGTGGCCACACCACCCTCAGGGGTCTCAGAGTCCCCATGGGCTGCCCTGTATCAGGTTGGCCTGCAAGGAGCATGCATGGTGGTTTGGGTGGGTGAATTTGGGGACTAGGTCTAGAAGTGGCACACAACACTCCCAGTCTATATCTCATTAGCCAGAATTCAATTGGCAAGGGACCCTGGGAAAAGGTTATTTTCTACATTCCTATGAGGAAAACAAAATGGGAATTTGTGAACATATGCTATTGCCTGTGCCACTACTTACCTCTTTGTTTTATTTGCTTAGAAGGTCCAAGAAACAGGGCATTTTCCCTTTTAAAGTGTATACCAATGAGAATGCACAACTTAGTTGAAACTGTATGGTAAACTTGAAATGATTTGGATAAACTAATTGATAGTCATCTATTGCATACATGCAGATTTTTGGACAGTCCCCAAATTTTCCAATATGAGCACACTGCTGGGAAATTGTGGGAGGAATGAGACATGAAGCTAAAAGGGCATCCTTGCTTTTATATAATTGTTTTTCTACTTTAATTTTTACAAAATAATTACTTGCCCAATTAGTGCACATATCTTTAGGTCAGTGCCTTTTTTTTTTTATGTCATTACAATCTCTTGATACTTTTTAAACCTATGTTCATGTAAGGGAGGATGGGAAATAAAAATAGATATTAGGTTAAGTAAGGTATGGAGAATACTAAGGAGAGGTCCTAGAATAGACATCCTAAAGAACATAATTGCATTGTTACAGTTGCAAATTGCAAAGACAAGTGTTCAACAATATGAACTAAGAGTAACATGCTTGCATGTGTGAAATTTGTATCTTTGTGTGCTGGTGAGTGTGTGAGTGATTTGCTGAGCTATTTCTGGAACATGATTCTCAGGGCAGCACAGTAGGAATGTGCTCCTGGAATGACATCAAGCAAACAGGCAACCTTCCTCTTCCCAACCTGGATGCCAATAGTGACATATATGTGAGGGAGGTGCTTCCACATGCCTCTTCCCATCTGCTTACCAGGCTTTTTGAACAGAATGGAAATGCTGAGAGTCACAGCAAAGCCAGAGCCACTGCTGTCAGTTGGCCCGAGGACACCTGCCCTCGTGGTGTTTGGCACAACCCTGGTCACCTACACTTCGATGAGAGCAGCAG
Source organism: Microcebus murinus (assembly GCF_040939455.1). Classification (NCBI taxonomy): domain Eukaryota; kingdom Metazoa; phylum Chordata; class Mammalia; order Primates; family Cheirogaleidae; genus Microcebus; species Microcebus murinus. Next base: position 19,599,592 of record NC_134116.1, on the reverse strand, counting down.
TCCAGGCCTGTCCACTACAGAAACTGCACATGCATTAAAAGGCTATATTGTTCTTGGGTTTCTCTCCATAATAAAGCAAAGAGGCCTTGATAGAAATTTGAGGTTCTGGAAAGTGAAGTGTGAGGAAGACCTAGCACCCAGTGGGGGCCCTCCCGAGTCCCTGTCTCTGTGCAAAGGCTCCCACCTGTGGAGCCCTTCCCTGCCTCCCTCTTCTGGGTCTCTCCTGGTGTAATTTTACCATCTGTCATTTGGAGTATTCTGGGAGAAGAATGACAGATGAATGTGGGGGAAGGGAAAGCACATGTCCCCCTCTCTGAGTGGGCTTGTGTGACTTCAAGTCAAACAGAGCTATAATTGCAAATGAGCTTTTGAAAAGAATATTCTCCCAAATGTCAAGGGTTGCATCTTTCTTTACTGTCTTCCTGGTTCTCATCTATCTTTTCCCCCTAAATTTATTAATATTTTTGACAAAGAGGAGAATGCTACTACCAAAAAAAAAAAATACAAAATTATATTGACACGAGGTGTGGGGGAGAAGTTGACAACAAAAGAGCAACACAAAGGAGTTTCAGGGGGGTGTGAGAATTTTCTGTACCCTGATCATGTTGATGATAACATGACTCTATGCATTTATCAAGACTCATCAAACTGTACACCAACAAAATGACTTTTGCTGCTTATAAAGGAATCATAAATTTATAAAAATTACCAGACATTTCACTAGCTGTTGTAGATCCCTTTATGAAAAGGATAATAATGTGAATTAAAGGGACAAGAAACCATTTATATAATTTGATTGAATTGTCCTACTCTATATGGTAGCCACTAATCACTTGTGGCTATGGAGCACTTGGAATGGATAGACCAAATGGAGACAAGTGTAAAATACATACCAATTTCAAGGACTTCATACAGAAAAAGAATGTACATATCTCATCAATAATTTTATATTAATCACATGTTGAAATGGTAATATTTTGGATATATGGGATTAAATAATATATATTATTGAAATTAATTTTATCAGGTTCTTTGTCTTAATGTGGCTACTAGAAAATTGAAAGTTATATTTGTGGTTCACATATTTCTCTTAGACACTGCTGACCTGACATCACGTACAAAAAATAAGGGAATTACAAAATTAATAACTAGTTTGGAAACTCCCTTGTTAATTACCCCCAAGCCCCCAATTTTATACTCATGACCCAAAACTTGTTCAGATATTTCTTTTCTATGTTCCATTTCATTTTGGAACTTAAAGTATGATCTGTAATCAAATGACTCTTAAATGTTGATACCGCCAGTCCTACATCTATTTAAACCAGTGGTTTTCCAACCAAGGATGATTTTGTGCTGTCCCCTCCCTCAAGGGAAATTCGGCGATATATGGATACATTTTAACTGTCACAACTTAGGGAATGAGAATCCTACTGGCATCCAGGGCATAGAGGCCAGATATGGTGCTAAACATCCTAAAACATGTCGCATGGCCTGTATGACAAGGAACCATTCAGTCCAAAATGTCAACACTACTTAGGCCAAAAAACCCTGATAAATATTTGTCAACCTCCTCATTGATATAACAAGTGTATATTGATAACTTACCATGTGTAACTCACTATGCTAAGTGTTTTGAGGAAACCAAAGATAAAGTAGAAATGGATCCTATGTTCACCATATTTACAGAGACAAAACATTTGTTTAAAGCAGAGTAGGTGATCCATAAACCATAATAAGATAAAACCATAAGAAGAGACTATGGTAAGTGATAGGTAAAAGTGTGGATGATTTGCCACCTGTATTCTTTATTTCCCAAAGCTGACATAATGTGTTTAGTTGGATAGCCCTAAATTCAACACAGCTAAAATTTAACTTATTGACTTTCCTTTTCACCTACAATAAACCATTTTCTAAGTGTGTCATTATTTGTCTAATCTCCTCTAGCTTCTAAATCTCTTATTAAGGTTTTTTAAATTAGATTCTTTAATCTAGTTAATGTAAATAATTTTGTTCATTTTTCTTCTTTTCCAACTGTAGGAAACAATTTTAGAGACATATTGGTGCATTAAAAAGTATAAATACACAATATGGTTCTAGCAAGTCATTTAGTGAAGGAAGTATGTGAAGTGCCAAAACAGCACAACTACTATGAAGGTAGTAAATAATTGGCCAATAAGTGGTAGGGATAAAATTGTAGAAAATCTGGGGAAAAGAAGATCAATATAAAAATATGGAACCCTAGAGCACTTTGCATATTTTTTCTATTTCAAATTTCTCATACCTATATTGCTAACATAGACTCCTCCACTTCCTGCCCTAAAACCCCCAATGTCATTTTTAGTTTAATTCTCCTAAAATATTTATTTTATCTTGTCATTTCTCCTACTTCAAAATCTGCAATGGCTTCCTCTTTCCTGAGATAGGTAGTAAATGTCTAAACTCCTCGCCTCACCTTTAAAGATATCTTAAAATTTGACCCAGTCCTATCTGCATGTCTCACTGTCCCCCAATGTGCAAATGCCACACCAGTCAGGTGGAGCTATTCACAAGCCCCCAGCCCTATGCTTTTGCAAGGCTCTCCTCCTCCTTCCCTTTGTTCATGTTTCTGCAAACCATCTTTCCAGGTTCATCTCAAGCTCCTTCTTGAAGCTTTCCCTACCTCTCCAGGGCACTCTTTCCATTCTTTGAAGTTCTTTGCACTCATTACAGACACTGTCAAACATTGACTAATTCAAATATTGGATTCTCTAGGATTTTAACTCATAATCAAAACTATCCAACACCACATTGTCTTGTTCTCTGGGGTTGAAAAATCCATGTTGAAATGTCTTTTTGATATGTGGATTCATCTAACACAGTCCCTAGATGAAACTCAATGCCTATTTGTTGGTAAAAGAAGGAATTATTGACGTTGTGCATTTGGAGAAATGTTACTATGATTCTTCTATGAAAAGTGGGGTGTGTAATTGATTCCTTTTAACAAGCAGATCAAAAACCTCTTCTGTGTAAGAAACTGTTGAATTTCAAAGCAATTAACTTGAGGACTAAACACATATTCTGATTTTCCAATGTTTCTAGTACTCCTTTTTAAGAATTTCTTTGAGATCCTGTAACACATTCTTTTAATATATTCAAAAACTATAAATCTTAATTCTGTGAAGGTGAACTTGGCTTTTCAAACTGGCATTTAGAGCCAAGTCAGGGAATTAAGACGGGTGAAACTGGGAATATATCACAAGTGGTTTAAAAAAGAGGTGCAAGTGGGATAGATTTTCCTGTTGGTCTTAAACTGTCTGTGAAGGCAGTTTTAAATAAATGCTAGAGTTCTGATTCCACTTAGGATGTAGAAAGCTATAACGGAATGTTGCTCCAAACCCAATAATGAAAAAAAGTTTTAACATCTACAAAATCAGAATGGTTTTTGAGCCAGTCAAAAAGGTAAGGTGGCAGGACAACCAATTAAATTGGCTTCCAATGAGTTCCAAGTCCCTCCAAGGTAAGATGAGACACGTGGACTGTATTATCTTTGGCAGAGTATAGGAGGAAGAGGTGGTTACAGTGGGTATAAAAAATAGGATAAAATTTCAATACATTCTTGCAGGCCAAGTATAGGTAATTGGATAGTTAAGTATAACCAGGAGGCCCAGATACAAGGGTAATTCATATATACTTGCAATCTCTTTTCAATGTGTTCTACAAGATGATCACAAGAAAGATTGAAGGCAGGTGAAAAGACCCAAAAGAATCCTTCTCCTTGGCACAGGTATTCAGGAAGTGGTTGTACTTTTATGTACAGAGGAACAAAGATAAAAGTGATGGCATTTTCTCATCAGAAACAATGCAACCGAGAAGACATGGGGTTTATAAAGACATGAAGAATGCCAGAAAGGCTAGAAATGAAGGTAAATATAAAAGACATTCTTTTTCTTCCTTCACATTAAAAGATACTTGATAGTATGAAAACCAAAATAGTAACAATATATTGTGGGGCTTATAACATGTAAAACTAAAATGTATGACAACACTGGCACAAAAAACAGCAGAGATAAAAAGGGGGAATTAAGCATAGAAATCAATAATGAAAATACATCTGGATAGTTCTCAAATATTTGGAAACAGAACAATGGACTTTTAGTCAACCCATGGGGCAAAAATGAAGTCACAAATTAGAAAATATTTTGAATTAAGTAAATGAATACACAATATCAAAATGTATGGGGTACAACTAAAGCTCAGTTTTCTACATCAGAAAACAGGAAGGCCCTCAAATTTATAATACACACCAGGGGTCAGTAAACTTTTCCTGTAAAAGGCCACATCACACATATTCGAGGCTTTGTAGACCCTACAGCCTCTCTTGTAACTACTCAATAGTGCACTTGTAGTGTGAAAACAACCATAGACAATATCTGAACAAATGAATGTATCTGTGTTCCAATAAAACACTATTTATGAACACTGAAATTTGGATTTCATGTAATTTTCACATGCCACAAAATATTCTTCTTCTTTCAATTTTTTAATTGTAAAAATGTAAAAATCATATTCAAAACATTAATCTATACATTCAACACAATGTTAATGAATATTTTGTCAGTATTTTTTTGTTGAAATTGCTAAGCTCATTCTAAAATATTCATGGGAAAGCAAAGTACCTAGAATAGACCAAAGGACAAAGTTGGAGAACTTACACTGTGTATTCCAGAGTTTACCATAAACACACACTGATCAAGATCATCTGGGTTTGGCATGAGGATAGACATGGAGATACATGAATAGCATAGAGCCCAGAAAGAGAACTAAACATGTATATCATGTAATTTTTGACAAGGGTGTCTTGGTAAGTTATTGAGGAAAAGAGAATTTTCAACAAATTATGCTGGAACTGGATATTCATATGGAAATTTAAAAATTTATCTCAATCCATATCTCATATTATAGATAAGAATTAGCTCAAAATGTTCATAGACCTAAGAGTAAGAGCTAAACTATAAAATTCCTAGAAGAAAACATAGGAGAAAAATCTTTGTAATCTTGTTTGGAACATATCTTTTTAGATGGTACACAAAAAAGCATAATCCATAAAAGAAAAGTTTTGATTAACTTGATTTCATCAAAATTAAAAATATGTGTTCTTTGAAAAATACTGTTAAGAAAATGAAAATATAAGGCAAAGATTGGGAAAATAATTAAAAGTTACATATCTAAAAAAATAATGTATATCAAGAATATAAGAAGAAATAAAAGTTTAAAAAATGCAATTAAAGAACAGCCAGAAGATTTGGGTAGGCACTTCACAAAAGAACAGATACAAAAGACAAATAAACCAATGAAAAGATGATCAGTGACATTAGAGAAATGTATATTAAAGCTACCATGAGATATCACTACAATGTATTTAGAATGTCTAATATTTAAAAATTAATAACCGACAACAGAGAGGGCTAAAGGAGTTGCAGTGCATCTGAAAATCTCCTACTTTGGTGGTCAGAATGCAAAATGTCACAGCAAAGTTGGAAAATGGTTTGAAAGTTTCTTGTAAAGTGAAACATGTACTTAACATACAACATACAACCCAGCAATCCCACTTCTGAGCATTGACCCAAGAAAAATGAAAAATATGTTTACACAAAGAACTATCTGCAAATGTTTATAGCAGATTTATTCATAATTGCCAAGAAACAACTGTTAATCAACTGATGAATGGATGAGCACATTATTTTACATCCATGCAATAGAATATTACTCACCAATATAAAGCAACTAACAACTACTGATGCATGCAGCAATGTGGATGAATTTCAAAAAGCACTAAACTAAGTGAGGAAGATAGACATAAAGGCTACATACTGCATGATCCCCTTTACCTACCAGTCTACACAAAACTATAGGCTCAGGAATCAGTGATTGCCCAGTACTATGGGACTGAGGAGGGGTTGACTCCAATACAGCACGTGGAAATTTAGAGGGTAGAGAAAAGATTCTCTCTATAAATTGTGGTAGTGGTTTCATGACCATATACACTTGTCAAAATTTATCAAATTAAACCCTAAAATTGATAAAGTCTGCATTATGCAATTTATATCTCCACAAATCGGACTTTTAAAAAGTGTTCCAGAAAGGAATGAAACATAATTGGAAAAAATACACAAACCCTTAATGTGCTTAATCTGTATTACCCTCGTTTGGATACGTTAAAACGTCAATGTTGGCAATTGTTTCAATTACGCAATAGTCACATTTAGCAACTTTTTTCAAGTTTTATTTTTCACATGTCATAGTAGGATAATTTCGGTGTAAAAAAACACTCGGTGGGAAGAGCCCCATCCTACACAGGCAGGCCCTAGAGATGTCTACTAACTGGCAAAGCAGGGTTTCTGTGGAAATCTTTGAACACTCTGTTTGCTCTTTTGTACCACTCTTCACTCCAACTTTCACTGCAGGTGCAGTCCCTGGTCAGGTTTTTATTGGCAAATTTTAGGATGCAGCTGTCTCTCGGTGAAGCTAAAAGATGGTAGACGATGGTAATGAAGTCATGAGAAGTAGAATGAACACTATTGGAAAAGCGGGGCTACCTTAGCTGGAGAGAGTGTGCGTGTGTGTGTTTGTGTGTGTGTCAGAGGGTAGAGCAGGAACTCAGAGAAATGGGCCGCACCAATTAATAAAACTTTGACTGCCAACATTTAGACTTTTAGCACTATCCATTGGTATTCAAATTCAAATCCAGTACCCATTTGTCAAACTCCCTTTATAGGTGGCTGCTTTGGTGTATGATAATAAATTGAATTTTATGTACAACTTGGCACCCTGGTCTATTCTGAGCATTGGCCCATTTTGTGAGCTGGTACATGGGACTCAAGCAGAAGAAAACAGGTGCTTTATTGAGTAGACATTTCTTTTTCACACATTATTTCTTAACCCTCACAATATCTACCTGAGATGAACACAATTGTCCTCATCTCCACAAATGAGAATAATGGTCTTGAAGACTTTAAGGTCTTGACTTAAATTATGTGCCTTATGATCAGGTACATAATAAATTGAGGAACTGAACCTAGCCAGCACCCAGGCTGGGTTCCCGAGCTTTCTGATTCTAAATGCAAATGTGTGAGTCTGCTCTTAGCAGAGGGGTTTGCTTCTGCAGGGTCTTCAGAAGGATGCTCCACTTCCCATTAATGTATTGCTAGAACTCAAAACTTCTGTGAATTAGGGGTTCTTTTCATCTTGTTGGACATTGTCAGTCTGTGTCTACGGATCCTTCTTTGTTTTCTAAGCTTTAATGGAGGCCGTTATGTGAAGTGAAATAGACCAGGCACAGAAAGACAAACATCACATGTTCTCACTAGTAGGAGCTAAAAAAAATTGAATCTCATAGAGGTAGAGAGGGAAGTTGGGGAGGGGAAGATGAAGAGAAGTTAGTGCATGGGCACGAAAATACAATTAGAAGGAATGAGTTCTAGTATCTGATAATACATGAGTTAGTCCATTTTGCATGGCTATAAAGGAATACCTGAAGCTGAGTAGGAGAAAAGAGGTTTATTTGACCCACAGTTCTGCATACTGTACAAGCATGGTGCCAGCCTCTACTTCTGGTGAGGGCTTTGGGGGAACTTCCAGTCAAGGTAGAAGAAGAGGGGGCAGACATGTCACATGGTGTGAGCAGGAGCAAGAGAGAGAGAGGACCGGTCCCCACACTCTTTTAAACAACCACCTGTCACATGCACTAATAGAGTGAGACCTCGCTCGTCTCAGGGAGGGCACCAGGACATCCATGAGGGATTCACACCCCTGACCCAAACACCTCCCACCAAGGACCCCACCTCCAACACTGGAGATCGAATTTCAACATGAGATTTGGAAGGGGCCAGACATCCAAACCATTTAAGGACAGTAGAGAAATTATAGTTAACAATAATGTATTTTCATACTCCAAAATAGCTAAAAGAGAAGAATTGTGATGTTCCCAACACAAAGAAAAGATAAATGTTTAAGGTGATGGATAGCCCAATTACCCTGATTTGGTCATTACACATCGTATGCATGTAACAAAATAGCACATGTATTTCAAAACTAAAAAAAAAAAAAAAAAAAAATACTAGTGGCATAAAAATAAATAAATAAATGAGAGTGAATAATGCAAAGTTCCATTTTGATAGTCTGTAAGCTTTTCTCTTTTAGTCATGCCATTAGGTCTTGAGTTGTATGAGAAGCTATCTAGCTATTTGCTGAGTACATGAAAATAGGCTTGTTTTTCTCTTTGCAATTTAGAAAGCATTTCCCATGTAACATCTAACTTGATTTTGCCTTGGCAAAAGAGACCAGGTGCTGAGGCCAACCATTTCCATAGCAGTGGTTAATCGAGATTATTTCTTTTAAATCATTATTACTGATCTCTATACTAAAACACAGGCATGAGAGAGAAAGTCCTTTAATAACTTACCCATGGGGCGAGTAAGGAAATGTAAGCATGCCATCCTAAACCAGGATTTCTCAACCTGGGGTGCTTGTTAAACATTGTGGGCTTCCATCTCTAACCTATTAATGTGAATCTCTAAAAGCAAAGCCTGAGAATCTGCATTATTTCAATAAATTGTCCCGTGAATCTTTTGCATAATAATTTTTTTTAATGATTGCCCAACCAGCAGTCATAAGAATGTACAAGACAATGCTTTAATGGCCTTCTGGTGTATTTTCCACAATGTGCAGTATTCAATTCACTGAGAATCAGGCAAACTTTCTGCCAGATCTCTTAAAAAAGAGTTAATTAAAATAATCGATTTTTTAGGCTGAGTGTAACTCTCTTTCTGAAGCCACTGTGGGGGCTCTAACTATTTCACTTATAGTCTAAGCACCAACACTGGCATGGATTTTTGGTTATTTTAAATTGGAACTTTTTTCATTCATTATCCAAAATTAACATGACTAGATTGCTTCCGAAAATGAAAATGTTTAGATTTTGAAGGAAAAAGTGAAATCCTTAATCACTGTGACATTGATACACACTCCCGTCTTTGCACCCGATTTCCTCAGTGATATAACGTGAAACACATTTAGCTCTGTGACTCCTGGAGAGTCAGGCAGCTAAATTTGGTTACCATCTGAGCCAACAGATGAAGCAGTGGGGGCAAAAGGAAAGTCTCAAATAAGGCATTCTACTAGGTAAAGGATCGTTCGACTACTGAGAGACACAAATAGCCTTGACCCATTTGGCTAACTACAACAAGGAAAGAAGGCTGTCGCCTAAGGAAGGAGCAATGAAGCTGATGTGCATTGTTGAAGACTTTAATATTTGAAACAAACAAAAAGGCTTGCATACAATGAAGCTTTATCTTCACTGTAAGTCTACACCAGGGATTTGCAATCTCTGCCCTCCTGGCATGTGAAATTGGATAATTCTCTGTTGCCAGGGCTGTCCTCTGTGTTCTAGCATGTTCAGCAGCACCCCTGGCCTCCACTCACTACATACCCACCCATTGCCCAGTTGGGGTTACCCAAAATGACTCCAGATATTGCCAAATGTCCCCTGGGGAGCAAAAGCACCTTGGTTGTCAACCACTAATTTGTACCTCCTAATTTATATATTTTAACTCCTGCAGTAATAGAAGTCTTCGAAAATGTCAAAGAACTCCTTAAGATGTGCTTAGAAGAACCTATATAAATATAAATATACATATTAAATATGTATTTAAATATTTGAAAAGCACTCCACAACTATATCAAGATCAACGATGCAGTAGCAGGGTTAAGCATCCATTCCAATTTCACATGTAATGAGACAACTTCCCTGATGAGATGATGCAGCTTCCTATCAGTGGTAAGTCAAGCCTCAAACTGCTGAGATTCACAGCAAGGGCAAGATTAGTTTAAGCATCTTAGGTTTCCTGCTTCTAAAGCAATAGGACAAGCTTTTTTATGCAAACTAGACCCTGATGTAATCTGAAAAATGGAAAGGGCAGTTAGAAGAGCAATTGTTCTTCTCATTTTACACGAAATCTCTTGTAATTCAAATGTATGGATTTCAGACAGGATGTTGTGTGATCCTGAAGTCACCTCTGTGAATATCAGTGTTTCTGTGCCAGGAATGTATTTCATTTCCCATTTGCACTCCATTCCCCAAATCAGTCCAACAAGTGACTTCTCTCCTCATCAACTCCCCTCCCTCCCAGTGAGGTAGCATGAAAACCAAGACTTCCCCAAGCCCCAGAGCACCAGGTGGTGGCCAAAAGAAATAAACCTCAGGGATAGGAGGAGAAAGAGGAAGTAAGAAGTCTTGGTAGGGACTCCAGGATGAGCGGTAGGAAAGGAAACCTTAGAGAATGAAAGTGTAGAAGTGCCAAGACCTCTAGAGAAACACTCATCAAAACCATTTTTCTTGATTATATAGGTAATGAATACCCACTTTAGGATTCTGATGGCTATAAAAGAAATTCAAAAAGAAAGTATAATTATTTTTCTTTTCTGTGTAGTATTATCACCTATCCGATATATATTGTTCAGATTGGCGTACTTTTGACTTTTACATAAATAGAATCCACTCTGTATATTCTTTTATGATTTGGTGTTTTCAATCAACATTAAATTTTAAGATCCATCTATGTTGATGTTTGCAACTGAAATTCATTTTCACTGCTGTTTAATATTCTACTGTAAGAATAGATGACATTTATTTATTCCTTCTCCTGTTGATTACCGTTGTTTCCAGTGTTATCTATTACAGATAAGGCCTCTGCAATTATTTGTATGTGTCCCTTGATGCAAATGTTCAAGAGTTTTTCTCACCTACCACATCTAAATGTGAAAATGCCGGATTTGGGGGCATGTACTTCTCCAAATATCTAGATAATGCCTAAATGCTTCTCAAATTGTTCATACCATTAAATTCCTGCGAGCTCACCATTCTTATCAACACTTGGAATTCATAAAGCATTTCAATATTTACCAATGTGATGGTATGAAAAGATAGCTCATTGTGGTCTTAATTTGCATTTCCATGATTACTAAAAAGGTTGAAATCTTCTTATCTTTTAATTGGATATTTGTGTTTCTCCTTTGGTCAAAGATTTGTCCATTTTCCACATTATTATTTTTCTTTTCTTATGAATTCATGTGTGGTTTTTGTATATTCCAGATACTAATTCTTTTTCCAGTTAGATGTGTTTGTGTGTGTGTGTGTGTGTGTGTGTGTGTGTGTGTGTGTGTTAGTTAGGCCAGTTAATGACTTATCTTTTAAAGGTTCCCTATGGCTTTTATATATATATATATATATATATATATATATATATATATATTAAAGTTCAATCATAATTTCCATAGTCCAGTCGAGAGAAGAGGAAGAAAGGAAAACAAAAGGGTCCATTCCTGGCCAAGGCAGCATCCTTTAATAATCTTTCTCAAAATTCCACACAGCATCTCCACTCATACCTCATTGCTTAGGATTACTCTCAGTACCTCGGCCAGACATGGGAAGGCTGGATATGGAATATTATAACTAGACACATTATGATGCCTAAATAATCCATATTGTTGCTAAGGAAGAAGAGGGGACTAGATATTGGGTAGCAACTCGTTACTTTTGTCAAACTGATTTTCCTAGTGTTAGCTAATTTCTACAACTGATGCGTAACTGATTCCCTGTTGTTTTAAGATACGTTCTTTACTGTTTATTTACATCTTATAGATAATGAAGCTATAAGGTATTATCCTGTCTCATTTGTTTGTTTTTTTTTCTCAATAGTGGCAAGCAGATTTATTTATTGTAATTCATAGTATGTTTTTGTTTGGGGGAGCAGGTTAGCTGGATGTCATTATTTTACTCTTTCAATTTTTTCTTTGTTATTTTCACCTATTAACAATTCTATATAGTATAGGATCATTTTAATAAATTACAAAGAAAATCCTTAGATTTTGTTAAAAGGCTTTAAAGCTTTAAAATATTGTCTGCCCATCCAGAAATATAGGTTTCTCCATTTATTTAATTCTTAGTATCACATATTCATATAAGTCTTATGTATTTCTGATATAATACTATTTCTACATATTTTATGATTTCATTGATATTATGAATACAGAGTTATTCCTTATATTTTAAATTTTTGGATGTATGTAAAAAATAAATGCATTTTTATACATTGGTTCATATCTATTCCCTTTACTTTCTATGTATTCTGAATACCATCTATGATTTATTTTCGATAATTTCCATATCCTGCAAGTAATTATAACTTTTCCTCTTTTTCAAAGGATAGTTCAGTTTTATGAATTAATGCATTGGCCATATCTTCCAGAATATTCTTAATCAAATGATAGTGTGCTCATTACTCTAGGACCTTATTTTAATAGTAATGGCTCTAGTTTGTACTGTTAAATATGTTGATACCTGTTGATTTTAGGAGAATACTCTTTGTATTTTTGAGAAGTATTCCTCCATTTCTCTTTATTTTTAAGAAGTAATGGTTTTCAAATTTTATTTAATGCCCTTTCATATCTATATATCTACATTACAGGAATTTTCCTTATATGACTTATTAATATAACAAGCTATATCATCAGGTTTTCTTATCTTAAACTGTGATAATGCTTTTGGTTGTAGTGAATCATTATCTTACTATCTGTTAAAGATCTAATTTTCTAGTATTTCGGTGGGACTTTTGTAGAATCTTTTGAGCTGTCAGTTAATTACATTTGTGTGTGAGAGAATGGAGGAAGGAAAGAACAGAGGGAGGAAAAGATGGAGAATGAGAGAGCTGTTTCAGGATTTATTAACAGGATTATTCTGGCTTCATAAAATAAATTGGGTTAGTCTAAATTGGTGTGCATTTTTCCATGCTCTGAGAATATTTATGAAAAACAGGAATTACACCTTTAAGGATTTGAAAGAATTTACCTAGAGATAATTAGTTACCAAACTGTTTTGGGAGCAATGCTTTGATAATGTTTGTGAGAGCTTCCAAGATAATTGAATTGTTTAGGATTTCTACTTCTTCTAATGTCAATTTTGATAATACACATTTTCCAGCAGCACATTTTAGTGCAGGCCCAAATCCCCCTCCTTTTTCTCCTTATGGTATACCTTTCTTTTTATTGCCACCTACAAATTTTCTCTTTTCTTGGCCAATTGCACACAGAAGTCTATCTCAATTTTCTCCTATCTTCCTGACCCTGTGGTTTCTTAAGAGTTTTCGAAGCTTTTAAAATGGAAGTTACAAACAATGGAAGTGAGAAACTGAAAGTAAGCTGTTTTTACTTAACATACTCATTCCTTTTTTTTTTTTTTAATCCTTACTTCTCTCTTTTTCTACCCTACAGGTAGGAACAATATCATCAAAGTTTCAAGCTGAATCTCAATTTTTGCCAGTATCCAAGACTAAGGTTAGAATTGACCTATGTATCTTAGAACAAACACCTAGAGTCAATATCCTGGATATTTCATTACAGGAACTAGGCTGTGTACACTCACAACACACACACACACACACATACACACACTGTTCTGATTTCAAATTGTAATCAAACCTGTGGTGTTCACAACTGATCCAGATTCTAAGACCTATATGTGATGCTGAGGTACTACTCCATCCATTTGCCCTTCCTCCTTTCTCCCACAAATCACTGTACAACTCAGAACTAGTTTGAAAAGCTAAGAAAAGTAGTATAATGAAGAAGAAAACAGTGTCAGGTTTTGTGAAATATCAGTTGTGTTGAAGGCAAGCCAGGTGAAATAAATGGGAAAATAAAGTGAATAAAAGTATAAAAGTTCCTATTGCTATCAGGCCTTCCAAAAGTGGCAGTTACTTGTAGACTTTTTTTTTTTTTTTTTTTGATAGAAGGCACATAGGTAGAGTTGTAACCGTACCTACTCATCAGGGTCAATTGTGGAAATATATATATACACACATATCCCAGAATGCATATATGTCTATATAGCTAGTTAGCTATCTGGATACACAGTTATAGCTATACATATAGTCTATATAGATATATTGAGATCTATTGATTCTGATTCCAACGTTCTGATGTGGAACTCTGGAGTCTATATTTCTAAAAGTGCTCCACAAGGGAGACAAATGAGAATTGCTACAGAAAAAAACCTTCTGGGATAAAATCCAAATCCTACTCTTTTTATTTTTTTTAATCCTGGAACATTTTTTAATATTTTTTTCAGCTTTTTTAAAGTTACAGTTCACTGGTTTTGAGTGTATTTACAGAGTTTTGCAATCATGGCCACAATCAATTTTAGATCATTTCCATACCCCCAAAAGAAACCCTATATCTCTTACTCATCACCCCCAATTTCCCCTCCCTCCTTCTAGCCCTAGGCAACCACTAATCCACTCTATGTCTCTACAGATTTGCCTATTCTGGATCTTTCATATAAATGGAATCATACAACTATTCCACATAAATGGAATTATTTTCCAACTAGCTGCTTTCACTTAACATGCTTTCAAGGTTCATCCATGTCATAGCATGTATCAATACTTCATTTTTATTGCCAAAGAATATTTCATATGCATATATACAACTTTTATTTATACATTCATCTCTTGATAGACATTGGGATTTTTCCCACTTTCTGACTGTTATGACTGCTATGAATAATTACATACAAATATTTTTGTGGACGTGTGTTTCTATTTCTCTTCAGTGTACATCTAGGAATGGAACTACTGGATCTCACGGTAACTCCATTGTGACATTTGGAGGAACCACCAGACTCTTCCCCATTGCGGCTGCACTATATACATTCCGGCCAGCAGAGCAAGAGGTTGTCGCCAGCTCGAGACGTAGTATCAGGTGCACAGAACATTCTCAAACGGTATTTGTTGAAGGCCAGAAGTAAAGGAAGGAGGGGACAATCAACATTCATAAGTTAGTGCTGCCTGTGGAAAAAAAGTCGAATTTGGAGAGAAACCTGACCGTGGCTCCCACCACATCAGGCGGGGAACAGGCTGTGGCACCACGCCACAAATGACACGGTGGCTTTGCACATGCTGTCCTGCTCTATTCAAACTGTATTTTCTCTCTTCCATCTTCAGGCTTCTTGGGATCGACCCTAATATAGGTGAGCAGGAATGTTCAGGCCTCGTGGGACTTTTGTCATCTCAATACTTTTCCAGCACAGGAAGACCCTTCGTCCCTCCGTCCCTCCCACTCTCTCTCTTTCTCTCTCTCTCGCTCTCTGCCACACACACGTGTATACATGCATACGTCATGATAAGAGCTGTTGAGACCACGAAGATGTAGGAATGCATTTCAGTCTGCAAAAATGGGAGCCACCTGGCCCTGCCCATGTGCTTTGCTTCCCCTGAGACATGGATGGTTCCAGCTTGGCTATCAGACCTCCTTCCCTCCCCTGGGTTCAGCCCGGGTGAGAACTGCAAGGCCAGAGCCTCGGCTGTATGTCTCAGTTTGGAGAAAAGTGGATGCCGTTAATCCAGCTACCAGCAGCCTTACATTTTTGTATAGTCTCGCAGGCCCAGTGGCTGAAAGTGTATCTACAGGACAGCCCCTGAAGAAACCAGATCATAAATTACAGTGACAGTGGAGACAGCCTGACCTATCCTGCCCAAAAGAATACAGCCTGCCCCTGATTTAGCAGGGCCCGGCTCCTCTGGGCACGGATGTCACCGAGACAGCAGATTTTAGCTCCCACCTCTGAACTGTTTTTACCCATGACACTTCTGACACCAAACGTGTGGAGTTTTTCCTCACACCAATCAATTCTCCAGCTCTCTGGATACCATCTGGGGGGCCTAGAATTCAGTTCAAGTCTGACACCAACTGCCTGGAGTCAGCGCAGGCCCCGGGAGACCCCAACCCCGATCCCAAACACACTGCAGATGCCGATTGCAAGTCCAGGCCACCCAGACCTCTCACCAACCAGCTATAAAGTCACAGGGTTCCCAGAGCTCCCTGCTTCGGGCTTGATTATTTGCTAGAACAGCTCACAGAAGTCAGAGAAACACTTTGCTCACATTTACTGGTGACTTGTAAAGCTACAACTCCGGAACACCCAGACGGAGGTGACACATAGAGTGTGGGGTGACAGAGGGACACATCACCCTGCCAGCATCCCCACGTGCCACCTGGTATGCTGTCTGGACCCTGGAGCACAGGGTTTCAGGGGGTCTCATTCCACAGGCCAAGGGTTAAATCATTGGCCGCCAGTGATGGGCTCCATTCCCAGCCCCTCCCTGGAGGTCGAGGGTGGGGCTGAGCTGTCCAACCCTTTAACCCCCTGCTTGGTTCCTCTGGCAACCAGATCTACCCCACCAGCCATCTCATTAACATAAATTCAGGTGTGGTTGTAAGGGGCTTATGGCAAATAACAAAAAACGTTCCTCTCACCCCTGTCACTCAGGAAATAGCAAGGGTTTCAGGAGCTCTGTGCCAGGAACTCAGGACAAAGATCATTACGTATTTCTCACTGTATCACATCACCCTTGCCAGAACTGCAGACTCATCGCTCTCCACTACCTTCCTAATATTCCACCATTCAGCACTAACTGGTGGTTTCCAGTTCCTGCTGCCTTTGCCTGCAACCTTCTCTCTCTCCCCCTCATCTAATTTGTCTGCCTAATCAGCTGTTAGCGTAGACACTGTACTCCCCGCTGGAGATATCTTCTGCAGTTCCCAAGGTCTGGCCCAGAATCCAGCACCAGGTGCTGTGTCTCACTCTGTCCCTCCAGTCACGCTGCAGTGCATTTGCTTCTAAACCCATCCCCCTCTCGAGATGGAAAGTTCCACGGTGGGTGGGAACATGGTGGTGTGGTGGTGGTTGTTCATCCTTGCACACCTAGCAGAGTACATAACACCTGGTAGGCATTCAGTGAGTGCTTGCTGAATGAATGAATGATGTTCTTTTCCAGTGAAAAGCAGACTGAGCATCCAACAAACCTTTGGGAAACACCCGCACGTGGCATCACAGAACCCAGAAAACGACAGACCTCTGTGTCAGCACTGGCACATTCAAACCTCTGTCAGCCAGAGCTCCTTCACATCTGGGATTAATCAGACCAAAGAGAAGATTTTTGTTTTCATAAATGGAAAACTGTTATAAGTGTTTAAGCCACAAGTTCTTGCCCCTGGCATGCCACAGATGGGTCACAGGTGTGATACTGGTGACTTCAGTACCTAGGGCAGTGCAGGAGGAGAGAAGAAGGGGTACACTGCCTAGGGGACTGGTTCCCCCACCCAAGGCCACTGACCATGAGTAGCCTTGTCCATCTGCTCCGGTCTTGTCATGCAAATGTTAGCATGGGGCACCTCGGGTAGCTTGAAACAAGCTTGAGAACAGTGATGGCTGACACTATGAAAATGCTGACACTATGTGGGCAGATTCGGTCTGCATTATTATTACTTTTTATTATTTTTAGCCATTAGTACCTCTTAAGTATTTCTTAACCCCCTCCCCCTGCCCGAAGTCCTGCACCATCTTCAACTTTATTAAAAAAAGAAAAGGAGAGAGCGTGTTTTAGTAGTAGTAGTAGTAGAATTAGTAGTGGTGTAGTACTAATTAGTAGTAGAAGAAGTAGAAGTGGTCATCATCATAGTAGTAGTATAAAAATAACTGTATTTCCAAGGCAACAAGTTAGATGGGATGAAATCTGTAATTTTATATTTACCAGATGTGGGCCCTCAAGGTGTCAGAGGCGAATAGCAAGATACAACCAGGTGCAAACCAGGAATCTTGTTTAAAATGTACACAAATCTTTAAAAATGTAAACAAAATTTAAAATCTTGTGCTTTGTCTTAAAAATCCATGCAAAATGTGCTTGTTACTCCACAATATTTCTGTGTCATCTCTCCCCTCACTTGCCCTCGGAAAATGATGAGTTATAAATATGCTCCTGGAACATGGGCCAAGTTCACAGTGGGCCTTCCTGACACCCCTCCCACTCCTCAGGCCCAAGCCCCAGGGGCTGCACACTCCCCAGCTAAAGAAGATGACCCTGTGTCAGCCCAACTCTGTTCCTGTATAGTTTTTTCACTGCTCTGGATGGTGTGAAATAAAAGATGAAACACAGAAGCTCCCTGTTAATAGGGAAAATAGCGTGTGGGACCAAAAAAGCAAAACAAAACAGAGAAATGGGTATTATTATTATTTTGAAGAGCATAGAAATAGGAGTTTTCTCTAAGCTGAGATGACAGCATTCAGGGGCACATGGCCGGCCTCCCAGTCTCTTGCTGTAATTCCAGCACAGCTGGGCACCCTTGTCCTGACAGCATGGCAGATTGTCAGTGGTCCATCATTGTTTATCATACTCACATTCAATTACGCCTGGCGGGTGCTGTGAGGCTGGAAACCCTGCCAGATACGGCCTCTGGCTGCAGCGTGGCTGCCTCTAAGGAGGTTCGATGAGTATTTCATCATCAGTTCAGGGGTGGACATCATTTGGGCCTTCTTAGATAATGGGAAGTGTGGTGCTTTCGCAAGACCAGAGTAGCTCTCCAGGCACCATATTCATCCAGAGAGAGAGAGAGCTCTGGAAAAGGTATGGATGTATTTTTAGCTCTAGACCTAACATTTTTAGCTGGTGCATAGGATAAACCGGCTGAATCCTAACTTTCTGATGCCGGTCCTGAATCTGTGCTGACTCAGCTCTCCTCGTGGCTTCCTGCCAATGTATGAAAGGTACCATCCAAAGTCTGGGCAAAGATGCTCAGTCATCTCTTTATGTTGTTTCTAGAGAATTATCCTTATTGGACAAATAGCGCAGATTGTCATCCATAAAATAAGAAAATGGGATTGCATAACCTCCAAGGTGCCTTCCAGTTTGTGCATTTTTTAAATATGAAATTTCCTGTTCAATTGTCAAAGAGGCAGAAATGCTTTGTAGCCACACGGGAGGAAAAAGATCCTTAAAATATTCTATGAGCTGAAGATTCCAATGAAGAATAATGGAAGAATGTCATAAGTCAGTATCCAAACTAGACAAGAGTGAAATGTTCACTCCCTTCATTCCAGGAAAGAACCAAACTAAAACTCCTCCAAGAATGGTTCAGCTTGAGAACAAGTCTGCCTGAGAAAATAGGAAATAGTGCCACCAGCTCGTGCAGTGGGGCCTCAGGGTCGCTCCCTGGAGAATACACAAACGTGCATCTCTCCTGGCCCCTGATGAGCACTGGGGTACACTTGCTCAGTCTGTAATATTCCTTCCTCAGCAACAGAAATGATCAGCCTGGGGCAGGCCAGGGTGGCTTTTTAGAGCATTTCACCGATGGTCAGAATTTTAAAACTTGAAGGTGAGTTCAGAGAGCACAGCTCTAAGCCTTTACGTAATTCTGAAGAAGATGGAAGCCGGGCAGGGAACCTGGCACGCTTGGCACCGCACGGTGGGGCCGGGCATTGGCCCCCAGTGGCTTTGCATGATGAACAAATGCTCAGTCCCTCTGGGGGGCTGGGGGGATTATCCAACAGCCCATGTCGTCTATGCAACGACAGCACATAGCAAAAAGGGCTCGATGCAGTTCACCTCAGGCAACCCTTCGTTCCACGAATGAAGGTCACGGGGACGCAACAGGACCCAGGGAGTCTGGTCCGGTTCCCACACCTGACAAAGGGCAGCGCCTGCAGGTGTAGAAACCTGGCGTCTGAATCAAAATGGCCCTAAATCAAAACCTGCTGGAGCTGTGCTCCCCTTGGCGGTGTATCCAACCTCCTCTGAACCAACCTCAGGTTTCTCATGCACTACAGGAGGAGGATCCCTCTTGCTTTTTAGGGTCTCCCGTGCAGATTAAGTTCATTCACCTTGCCCAGCGCCTGCCTGCAAGGCTGGGGAGGCAACATGCTCTTTTCTTGCCCTCCCTTCCTCTTATTAGCCCAGGTTTAATCGAAGCGCCATGCACTCGGTGATTTCCTTTTCCCAGACCCGCGCTGGCTGCAGTGGGGTGTTGCATAACCCGCTGGCAGAGACGCGGGCCCCCGGGGAGCCGCGGCGCGGGGGCCAGACAGGCCGGCGCGGGCGGGCGTTCCGTCCGGCAGGGGGCAGCAGAGCACGCCCGCGCGCCCCGCAGCAGCCCGTGCGCGCCAGGCCCCGCGGGACGGGCCTAAGGAGCCCGCCTTGCGTCGTGTTCCTTCCTGCAGAAGCGATTTCCCCCCGTCTCATTTCAGTGAGAACACAGAGTTTTGGCAACTGACAGGTATCCACGTGTTTTTCAGATTTTGCGTTGTGTGGCTGGCGTCTGTTTGAGGGGGCGACAATCACATGCCTTCAGCATCTAGGTAGGTGCCAGGCACCTGGATTCCTTCCCCAGGTGGCTGATGTCTTCGGCACCCCGGGTCATTTTTATCTCCAATTCAAAGGCGATGGCTGTATTATTCCGATAAGGCTAGTAATGTCTAAGAGGGAGATGTCCTTTCTGAACCAAGGATGGGGCTAGGATGAGCAAGGGGAGGTGTTTTATGCTGCTGTTCCTGCCTCCCTTCTGCCCATGCATATTGGGCGGGATTTATTAAATGCTTGATGTAAAGTCAGCCACTTTTATAAGAGAGCTGGGGAACTGGAAACGAGAAGGATGTGGCAACTCTCTTCCTTAATTTGAAAGACTATAATATAATTTTTTTCTCCTCTGAGCAATTAGATTCTGGCTGGGCTACTCACAGTGCGGTGAGGGCATTTAGAACCTCCCCCCCCCCCCCAACAGAACTGTGAAAACCCAATTTGCAGTTTCACACACTCCCAGGGTGATCTCTGAGCACGTTATTTTATTTATTTATTTATTTATTTATTTATTTATTTATTTATTAGAGGCGTGTGCCACCACTCCTGGCTAAATTCTTAAATTTTTCGTAGAGATGAGATCTCGCTGTGCTGCCCAGCCTGGTCTCGAACTCCTAACCTCAAGCAGCCCTTGTGCCTCGGCCTCCCAAAATACTGAGTTTACGGGCATGAGCCACCGTGCCCAACCTCTGTGCACTTTGAAGTGTGAGAAACACAGCCCTGGAGGCACCCAGTGGCTGCTTTCAGATATTTGGAGGGCCAATATTTGAGAGTGAGTTTATTTGGTTTGCTTTGCTCTAAAAAGTAGGTTTAGGTTTGATTAGTAGAAGCTGCAAGAAAAGGAGGTTTCCAAATCCTCTAAAGAACAGGGGATTTGGAGCTGGCCCTTATCCCAAACCTTACTAGCTCCTTACCAGTCACCAGATGAGTTGAAGCTGGAGGGACTCGGCTCAGCTACTCCTTCTCTCTGATTTTTATTCTGAAATGGGGATGTTGATATCTAACCCTCACTGGATGATGGTTGTTTGGTTTTTCCATTCAATGAGATAATGAGTTTAAAAATGTTAAAACACAGCATCAATGTCAGTGGTAACTATCAACAATTGCAGGGGTTGGAAGTGGAGTGTGCTGCCCTGTAAGGGGGTGAGCACCTTGTCACACTTCAAGGGACAGTGTGAATGCAGGTGGGGACAGATGTTTGAGGCGCCTAAGGAATTCAGAATGATTGGAGCACGTAGTGAGGATATGGAGGGGAAGGAAAAGTCTGATGTTGAAGCCGATGGCAACATTAGGAGTAGAACTCAGAAGTTCACTCATTTCATATTTATTGCATTAGGAGCAAGACCAGAGACTCCACCTCCCCCCCCTCCAAACTCCTGGCTCCTTAAAACTAATGCTATAGGTGGCATCTGGTTTAGTCGGGAGCCTGAAAGACCACCTGGACCCGTTGAGCTCACTGTGCGTGCAGGAGAAGGCAGGCTGTTTACTGTTTCCACTGCCTCTGCGTCCTGGCAATTAAGAGTGAGTAGGCACAATGAGGAGATGAGCATGCTCATCACTTGGTTGTGACTGCTGGAACCCAAAGCAGCATTTGTCTTGTCTGCACCATGTTATTAATCAGGAAGGCAGAGATAGCCTCTCTGGAAGGTGGGTGCCAGGATCAGGAAGCCTAAAGCACTCGGGCCTGCGGGTGCTCTCCTTGCAGGGCAGCAGAACGTGGGAGAGCCAGGAGACCAGCAGGGCCTGTGCCCGGCACAGAAAAGCCCTGCCCTAGTGCTTGTGGGATGGACACGTGAAAACGCCACTAAGTGGCAGGGAACACTGCCAGCCCTCCCGTTCTCATCCATGTGTCCCTATCCTCATTCATATGGAGTGCCCAAAACACAGGCAAAATTTCTGCTGGCTTGGAAAAGGTCGGCTCTAATTTAGACCTTTAGTCTGACTTGAATGGCATCTCTTAAATCCTGAGTTGATCAGGAAAGGGCACAGTAACATACAGCAGCTCATTTTATCAAGTTCTGGCTCAGAGAGCACGTGTTAGCCCTGCGTATTATGTTTTCTTATTGCCGTCGTCGCCTGTTTTTGGACATTCCAATCAAGCTCAGCACTGCAATCGTCCCATGTTTGAGCTCTTTGGTTTTTAAGCCACCTAGCATTTTATTTCTCTTCTGGGGCAGTAGTGAAGCTGGGAAATGTAATATCAGCCGGTGAAGAGTGGGAGTTGGAACCTGAACCATCTTTGGTTTATATTTACGTAGTCTAGGTTGAAATGGCGTGGTCGTCTATCTTGAGACGTGTTTTGCCCACTCAAGGGGTTTCTTCCCAAGTCAAGGCAAGACTTTCCCCTCCCCTCCTTCCTCCTCCTCTCCTGCACTGTCCCCTCCCCTCCACCCCCTCAACACTGGATCCTCCCACTGCCCAGGAATTCCTCCAGATGCTGTGTGTTCCAGAAACACCAACCTCCAGCTCATTCAAGGAACGCGGGAAACATTATCATCGGTGCCTTTTTTTTTGCCATGAATGAATGAATGAATGAATGAATGAATGAATGAATTGTAGACAGGATGCTTCCTAGTTTGAACTTAATTCTGAAAATACATTCAAGTGAATTTTTTGTCCTTTTTATTGAGTTTCTACCTGAAGAATACACGCCCATCTCTTTTTATATTATTGACAGTTTCATGTGGCTTTATGTTTTTCCCTTGCTCAGATTTCCTGGTCACTTTTTTCTTTTCCAAGCATGGGGCCATAAAAAAGTGTAGAATTAGAAATCAGGCTGTGTGCATGTCAGTCCCAGCCTTGACCCTAACTGGTAAGCCAGGCCTGAGGACGTCATTCGCCCCTGTGAGCCTCAGTTTCTCCAAGCTCCCACAATTCCTGTAAGGATGTACACAAAAGAGCTTTGAAAAGGTGTCATGCAGAGATGTCTCTCTCTGTTTTTTTTTCTTTTTGGTTTAATTCCTCTACTGTGTCATTCTCGTTTGCTTTCTCTAATGTTCTTCTCTTTTCTCTCCTCAAAACTGGCATTTTAAAAACTGTTGCTGTTGAAATGAGTACTTGCCTTTTAAAAATCTTCAAGTTGCTAAGCAGCATGTACCCCCCCCCTTTTTCCCCTTTTGTGCAGCCTGGTTGCCATAGTATCAGCTGAGCATGGTAACAAGAAGCAAAGAGCAATCATTTTTCGCTAAATAGGGTTGGGCAGACAGATAAACACGCTGAAATGTTTCCTTACAACCCATGTCAAAGAAGGGGGGAGACTGCTCCATAGTACACAACTTGGTTTCTTTCATCAGTTACTTCCTTAATTTCCTCTGCACTTGTAGCCGTTCTCCTCACCTGCCGCTCCGTGCATGTCATACCACCCCTGGCACGACACTTCCTAAAAAGGCTTTTAAAGGAATGCTGCTGCTACTCCCCTATTTGTAGCTATTTAGGGCTAAATGCAGACTCAGATCCTTCTCGGATAGTTGCTAAACATAGAGCATTGAGCGTGAATCAGTATTGTGACTAAAGGTGTTAGTGCCGTGGCAGGTTTGGAGAAGATCATAAATAAACGTCATCACAGTGACATCAAAGGGGGCTCTTAAAAATGGAAAGGATTAAGAGAGGTAGGAAAATAAAGGACCTACTTAACATCTAACACGTATTTGAGAAATTTAGACTCCTGTACTCCAGTGATTAGCTCACAAGGTCAGGCACTTGATTACCAGGTTCATGCGCTAAAACACGGAGCCACAGGTGGGACGTGTGACTTTCGCCTTTGGCCCACGTGGCCCTGGGTGGTCCACGGGTATGGCTTGACTGGTTGTCGTGACATTGTGACATTTCTCCATTGGTTGGTGCTACGCCTTGCTGCTGGAGTGTCTTCTGGCTGCCCCGCCACCCACGTCCCAGCCCCGGGGTCCCCAGGGGATCCCCATAACCCAATCTCTTAAGGGGTTCTGGCTGGAACAGCAAGGGGTCTCTGGGAGCCCACTCCAGCTCCGAAGCCAGCAGCTGCTCTGATTGGTCAGAGTTCCTTTCATGCTCCTGGTGAAATATTTTGAATATCACCTCATAAAGCAGCCCTCAGGTGCTCTAACCCTTCTTCTAAATACATAAGTCTATCTTTCTTGAGGAAGCAAAATGTGCTCTTCCAGATTAAGCCATCAGCCGAGTGTGCCGCCCTCTACGAACACTCGGCCTTGTTTGGGAAGACATTCCCTTTGAACTTGGGTCGCAGGATGGAGACTTGAACAAGCGCCGTCACCCGCACTCTCACGCCTGGCTGCCCCGTGACAATGACACACGATCGCCGGGCGGCTGGTGAGAATAGGGAGTGCGCTCCAGGGCTCCACGGTGCCGCGCCTGTGTTGATCGCCTGAGCTGATCCCCTACAGCTTAAACACACAGGGCTCAGAGGGGCTTTAAAGGGGGGCTTTTCAGGCAAAGGCAGGGCTTTCCCCGGACTTGCTCACATAAATCGACTTCTCCCTCAAAACGGAACGAACAACTTTCCTTCAGTTTTCCAGGGTCTTTCTTGTTCTGTGTTTGACAGCAGCTGTTCTTCCTCCTTCCTTCCTGCTGGAAGCCACTTAAGGGTTAATGACATGCCTTGTCAGAGGACTCTTAGAGCCCAGGAAGGAAGCAGAAGAGATTTCCTAATCTTTGCTTTGGCCAGGCAAGACCCTCAGACGTCACAGATGGGGGGGTGTCCCACTAGCGCCTCCCAGAAAGAACCTCTGCCACCACACTGGGTCACCCAAGCCCGGGATCATTGCTCTAGGAAAGCTCTCTGTGATGCCTAAGGAATAAGTTGTGGAAGCCCACTTTTCATTTGTCTTGATTCCAGCAGAAGCGGAGCTTAGCTGTCGGAAGGCCTGCAAATGAGTCCTTCTGAGTACCGACTTTCCTGGCTTCTGGCACCTTCTTTATCCAGAGTCCCAGCTCAAACGAGAAAGGTCCCCACTTCAGGCGTGAGCAGTACCTGCCACTCGTATGGACTCTCGGGCCTCTTGTCTCCAGCGTGTCTTTGACTACTTAACAAACGTGTGTTCCCCACGAAGAACTCCTTCCCCCTTTCCAGATTCTACAGACTTCCACACAATCCTTAACTCCACTGTGCCCAGAGGCCATTGGTCAGAGCCTCACAGGGCTTTGGCTGCTTTGCTGGCCGAGTTCACTCTGGATTGAGTCCCAGTGGTATGCTGATAAATGTTTGATACCTGGCTCTCTGGAAGGGGGAAAGAGCACAAAACAGAAAATAAAAGCCCTGATTTATGCATCTGCCAATTTTTATGGTGTAAATATTCCCACCATGGGCAATTTTAAATGACCAATGTGGAGTCACTGAATGCAGAACTGAGAAGAGATGTGCACAGGTGGTTCTTGTGAGCTGGCATGAACCAGCTGTATCACACCATTGAAGCCGTCCCTTCTTTAGGGGAATACGACTGTTGATCTTTCTTCATGTTCCTTTCTGTGTTCTTGTTTGCATCTGACATCTCATTCTGTCAGATGGACCAATACCTTCAGCCAGTGTTTTCCAAACTGGATTTGGAAAACTGTGCTTATGTTTACATAAATGAATGGAGTACATAAGGGCAACATCAGCCTGATTGGGAAACTGAGGAAGGTTCTAGGCCCCACACTATCCTAGAGCTGCGGAGAACACTAGGTATCCCTACGTTAGGGTTTTTTCCTCTGCTCTTTGATGGTCTGAAAAGATCCAGAATTCTCTGGAACGTATGACGTAGTACTTGCCCCGTGATTGCTTTCTTGAACTCGTTGGGATGAATAGTTGAAACGAGCTATATGCTTGGTTCACTTGGAACTATTTGTCAAACCCATTGCTTTCAGCTGGAAGGGGCTCTCGGGAGCTCTATTAATCACCCACCATCCCAATAATGACCTCATACGCTCTACAGGACAGGCTGTTACCGCGAGAGCCCTCGCTCTGCCGGGATGGCTAATTTAAGTGTTTGTCTACAACTCTGAATGTTCTCTGGCTTCAGCTGTCTACCAAAAACTGAGAGCTATGAGTCACACCACTTAACTGGCTGCAGGTTTTCAGTCCTGCTTTTTCCTTCAGTTAATACCTTGCTCTGTCTCTTGTTTTCTCTCTGTGCGTTTAGTACAATATCATCTTGTGCTACTGCAGAGAGCCCTAAAAGATGCTTTTGTCTATTTCCTCTCCAGCAGAGCTTCTCCATTTTTATTAATCCGTTTTATGATGTAGATCATGGTTTAATGGAGATGTACCATTCAATCTTAATGGACTCGTGATTTCATCTGATGAGTTCCTTTCGTTCTGATGGGAGAAATAGGCTTGGAATTTCCTGAGGTTTCAACAACCAAGTTATTAATAAAGAAAATAGAAACTATAAAGCAGGAAAGGGGCCCAGGAAGACAGAAGTTGCAGAAAGCTTCTCCCGGTCTAGGACCTTTTCTGTCTCTCGGGCCATCACTGCATTGTGTGGAATCCACAGGCTCCTCTGGTTCCAGTTCTTCAAGGCCGTGCTCTGAGCTCCAAGAGCAGTCACAACTGGGACATATAAATGCTCAGGACTGTCTTCAGGCTGAGGGTGACAGAAGTGGCTGTCCCAGTCTCCCACGCTGTAGGGAGATGGATACGTGCAGAAGCTTAAAAGGCTTTACTTTAGGCTAATGGTGTGAGGTGCTAGTAGCTGGATTTCAGATATCCAGCTGGGTTAGGGGATAGGACTAGGAAACACCTTTTTTAAATGGAGGACTCTTATCAGTGCCTGCACAGTCACACACGTGGGTCATTGTTGCTTCCCTTTGCCTATAAGGCCAACCTTGTTGTTCCATCAGGAAAGGATGGCCCGCCTCACATCCCCATCAATGCTGGACATCCCCATTAAGACATCCTAACGGGCTTGACACTGAGACTATCCAAAACAGAACTACTCAAGTTCAATTTTTATGCTGGGTTCCATATCTCAATGAGTAGTTCCATTCACGAGGTTACCCAGACCACAAACTGGGGAGTCCTACTTGGTCTGTTCCCTCTGTCTGCTATCCTTTTGGTTAGCAAGTTCTACAACTTACTTTTTATTTATTATTTTTTTGAAACAGAGTTTTGCTGTATTGCCCGGGCTAGAGTGCCATGGTGACAGCCTAGCTCACAGCAACCTCAAACTCCTGGGCTCAAGCCGTCCTCCTCCCTCAGCCTCCCAAGTAGCTCGGACTACAGACACTTGCCACTATGCCTGACTAATTTTTTTGCTTCTATTTTTAGTTGCCCAGCTAATTTTTTCTATTTTTTTTTTTAATTTATTAGAGACAGGGTCTCACCCTTGCTCAGGCTGGTCTCAAACTCCTGATCTCAAGCGATCCTCCCACCTCGGCCTCCCAGAGTGCTAGGATTACAGGCATGAGCCACTGTGCCTGGCCCGTTCTAAAACTTTCTTTTCAATTTCCTTACACATTTCTATCTCTTTCTAGCTCCAACACTAGGATTTGGAATTCTACCTAATTCAGGCTAGTTTAATTTTTCCCTAGTCTGGAAGATGTTTCATTCATAGAATGTTTTCAAATAACTATCAGTTAAATGGTTGGGTTTCTATAGAATCTTCCTCTTAAATTGCTATCTTTCCAGTCAATTGTGCTTTTTGTCTTCCATGTATACTCCATACCCCAGTGAAAGTTTTCAAACAATACTATGGATCACGTCGCTCTCAGGGGTCATATGTTTCACTGGCCTTGTGTCCCCCATATCTGACTTGTGTGTTTCATGGTCCTACACACTCTCCAATCTACCTTTCCAAGCACTTTTTTTTTTTTTTTTTTTTTGAGACAGAGTCTCGCTTTGTTGCACAGGCTAGAGTGAGTGCCGTGGCGTCAGCCTAGCTCACAGCAACCTCAAACTCCTGGGCTCAAGCAATCCTCCTGCCTCAGCCTCCCAAGTAGCTGGGACTACAGGCATGCGCCGCCATGCCCGGCTAATTTTTTTCTGTATATATTAGTTGGCCAATTAATTTGTTTCTATTTATAGTAGAGACGGGGGTCTCACTCTTGCTCAGGCTGGTTTCAAACTCCTGACCTCGAGCAATCCGCCCACCTCGGCCTCCCAGAGTGCTAGGATTACAGGTGTGAGCCACTGCGCCCGGCCCTCCAAGCACTTTTATAACATTCTGCTGCCTCCACAGAGTCTATTGGACTTTGTTTCCCTAGTGTCCATCCCATCCTGACTAACCCTTACCAAATTCCTGTTTCGATCTGATGCATTTCAGAGAATCGTTTTAGGATCACATCTTCACCTGAAATTGGAATATTATTATTATTTATTATTCACTTAGGCCTTGTGCCAGATTCTCTCTTTCCCTCTCAATGTTCTCCCTGAGTCAATCCCAGGGGCTTCGAAGTCTGGAAACTACATTTCCCAGAAGCCCTGCCAGAGGTTTCCTGTTTAGATTCTGCCAGTAAGAAAATTGCAAGTGAAATTCAGAGGCAGAAGAGAAATAGAAGCACTGTCCCTGTGGCAGCAACAGGCAGGTTTAGAGGCTTTTGCAGGTGGCCTAAGTGAGCTTTGACCAGGAGTTCCAGGAGTCCTTTTGCAGATTACCCACACTGCTGTTGCAGGCATCTGAGATCATTGATTGAAGTTTCCTGATATTCGGGAACTTCCTGGTTTCCTAAATTTTTTTTTTAGTTTTTATTTTTTCATTGTAAGACAAAACATAGTTGTAAGTTTTCTTAAATTTTAAAAAGCAGCTCCCACTGACCTTTGTTCCCTGTAGTCACCCCAAAAGTTTTGTAAACCTTGACCTCCCTCCATTAAATCTTTTCTACTGGAAATATCTGCAGTTGTTTCTATTTTCCTGACCAAACCTTGACTACCACTATCAGGTAACCAATGATTTGGAAATGCATTTAAGCTGAGCCTCAGCTTCAAGGTCGCTGAGATACAGCCTTTTTGTTCCATCTGTGCTTGCACAAATCTACAAGATTCCACTTCTGCATCAGTTCCTGATTTGTATTTTGAATCTTTTGTAAGAATTAAACCCCTGCGGTGGATCCCAGCCCACTTGGCGAAGATCCTGGTACCTTTCCTAAATTTTGCTGATCTATCTCATAAGGGAACTTAACTCTCACCCTTTGTCACTTGACCTCTTAAAGTTGTGCTCCGAATCGGACAACCTTTCTGGAACCAAAGGGCTGCCACCACCCAACTTGGATGTTCCCTGCCTGCCTGGAAACTTCTGCTCTTGTTCCTTACTCATGTGTTGGCTGTAATCTGCTTTTTGACTCCTATCAACATTGATTAACTATTGAGTTCTTGCCCCATCGCCCCATGGGACAAATCACAGACCAGGTCCGCTACGTGCCATCGGTCCCACCTCATCCTTGTGTCGTTCTGCTGTCTTTCCTTCCGCCACTTGTCCACACTTGAGGTCCCCGACCAGTCCCCAGTGGAGCCTATCATAGTTAGAGCGTTAAGCTAATAATATGCCAATCCCATGAAAGCATAGCATTTTTCTATCCTATCTGTCCCCTTCAAGTCCTTGCTGTAGCTCGTTTCAAGTTGGGATATAACTTATAAACATAAAAGGAAGTTACTAGAGTCATAATGCATAGACATTAGATTCTTTGACATGGAAACTTTACTCTGGCCAGAACTATTCATGGCAGAGCTTCACATTCCTGGCATCACCTGCACTTTCCTCCTGACGTACAATATTACAGCATGGTAACTTGTTTCACTTTTGCCTCCTATACACGATTTCCAAGAGCTTGTTTGCTGTCCTGGAGAATCTCTTGTTCCCTGTTTCGGGGATGGGGCTTATGCTTGCACTGCTTCTGAATCAGCCCTCTGTCATTTCTGTGTGATGCTGAAAGAGTCCTTTCTTTTCTCTGGCATTCTCTCTGCTTTTCCTCTCTGGAAAATTTTTGCTAACCACATGTGCACATTTAGTACCACAGACTCTTCTTTAAGAGGTAATTTATGGAAAACCACCCCATGTGCGTTAGGAGTGCCAATGTTATAAGTCCATGGTAATCATAATTTGGGGATCTGTTTCAGCCAGAAAACAGAGAAATCAATCTCGGGCATGCCTGCACAGTCCGCATGTCCCCATGCAGAAGGGAAGAAATCGCGGCAGCAATTGTTTTACCTGCCCCTACTCTTCCGTATTTGAGTGGAGAAATAATTTCTGCTGAAACATTAGATACGGACACGCTACCTATTCTTCTTGGAAATATTTTAAAAGAGATTCCACCCACCCATCACATGGTTCTGCAGGATGAGTCACGAGCACCATCATGCCACAAAAGGCAGATTCTCACACATTTGCTCACAGCCCTCCTGGCTGGAGAGACCAGCCTTTCAGATCCGCCCTGCGCAGTCGTGAATCAGCAGCGATGTGCACCTTCATTGGCCGGGTGGCAGCAGGGTGACTCCATGACTCCATTCCTCCCCAGCGTCTGACTTTTTTTTTTGTTTGTTTGTTTTTTTTAGGGCTTCATCCTTTTCCCCTCTCTCTTGCCATCAAGTCTTGCTTCAGCCAGTTTCCAAAATCCAATTGCCTGCTTTCCAACGAGGGTGTCCATGACAACTTCTGTCTGTGGCATGGTTGACTCCAGTGCTCCATTCGGTCTCTCCTTCGTGGCACCGAGCTCTTCTTTCCACGTTAGACCCAAACATTCCTGGTTCCCTTTCCAGCCTCCTTGCTCTTAGGTTGTGCTTGACTTTGACTCCAGCCTCTCTGAGTGCAGTTTCCATGCTGAGCTTTGTTCTCAGATCAACCAGAGAGAATCAGGATCAAAATCGTGTTTTTAAACTGTACTTATCACAGAGTATGGGGTCAGATTGAGGCTCCCTTCCTGTTGTAAAAAGAGATAGCCACTCATTTTCTGCCCCGGGAAACAAGGGTTAGATAAGAAAGAATTAAGGAAAATCCACACTTTTCCTCCAATAAACATATACACATACAAGGTCACTTTTCAAAAGTGACCTTGTATGTGTATATGTTTAACTAAAAACTCATTTAATCATCATTTATTTTTTATTTAAACATATATGTCTTTTTTTTTAGGTGCATTCCTCTGGTAGGAAATGTCTATCAGTCATTCACTCCTTAGTATAAAATTACTTTATTGCTCAATGACAAATTGGCAGTCCTGAATAAAGGTGGAAGATTGAGGATAAGTAGGGGTTTGGGGGGTAGGAGGGTCATTTTTAGATGTGAACAACTGCGAAGCAAGAAGGGAGATGATTCTGTAGGTGGATATTCCAAAAACATAAAGACCCTAGAGCCTGAGGAAAGGAGGCAGCACCTTGTGGGAGCTGGGGGTGCTGTTGATAAAGGCAGGTAGGAGGGCAGAACTGTGTGTTTTGCAGATTTCTTCAGCACATCAGCAGCAGCACCTGAGACTGTCCACTGTGAAGCCTCAGCCTTTTGCCCTTGGTATGTGGCAGTGGGTTGTGATGCCTGTGTTTGTGCCATACGTCCCCAGAGGCAAGTTAAATCTTCTTTTTGTAGTATTCTTAGAGGCATAGCAGACACGCTAATGCAGGTCTATCGCACTCTACTTAGGACAGGGACTGTGTTCCTTCCACATTCCCATCCTCTTCCACTTCGATCTCTTCATGGAAAGGGCTCATTAGTAACCATCCCCATTAGTAACCATCCCCACGAGGTTCTGTTGGGTGCCTTACCATCCAGAGGTATATAGTTAACAACATAAACACAAACAGGAGAAATAGACACATAGTCTACATAGACACATGGGATGAATAGAAATTTTGAACTCTATATATTCACATATTGGAGAGCGTGAAGATTCTGGGCTCCGTGTGATCTGAGTGTGGGTCCTTATCCTGCCTCTCATCTGGCCAGATGACCTTGAGGATGTTTTTTAACCTCTTGGAGCCTGAGATTACCCAGGAAAAGGGAGAATTAAAAATAGCACCCTCTTAGGGTTGTGAAGATTATGAGATAAAGTTAGTAAAGTGTCTGGGAGAGTGTTAAGCCAAATTAAATTTCAATAAAGGTTAATTTTAATATACACTGGTGGGAAAAAAAAAATGAAGACATTTTTAGTTCTCTAGATCTTTTGTCCAGAAAACTTTCTATCAGTATCCATCCCAAAATTCATCTAACAAAAGAATTATTGAGTGACCAATATGTCTAGCCAGTTTAAAACTTGCTGTCATTTTTTTTTAATGGATTTCAGTTGCTTATGTGACCTAGACTTATTTTGAAACCAAATTGTTGGGACAGACAACAATTATTAGACTCATGATATTTGTGCCCTTGTTGGCTGGTTTAGCATTCTATCCTTGCTTCTTGTATTTGAAAAACCAGTCATGATTCATTATATAATCCAAATTGTCTGGAGAGCCCTCAAACCCATTCATTTCAATGCAATCAATATTTACATGCCACTTTCTGTGTGCAGAGCATAGTGCTAAACACAGGGAGGCAAGGCATGGTTAAAGAAGAATAAAACACTGTTCTGTTTCGAGGAGCAGTAAATATGGCTGACAGCCAAAGCATTGGGTAGATGACTAATAGAATACAATGAAGTGACTGCAATGAGCAAGTGATATAAGAAATGTGGAGAGAAATGTTCATCCCTAATGAGGAAATCAGTTAGCGAATGAGGTGGCTTTTCTGCCTAGCACTGAAGAATGAGCAAGATCTCACCCAAGACCAGAAGAGACAGAAATATGTATACAAACAAGGTTAAGCGTATACATTGCCAAATTCAAGGAAACAATGAATTTGGCTAAAGTTGTAGCTTTGGAAGCACAGAATCACTGTGTCATATAGCTGGAAGGAATTCTAGAATCCAATCCACTTATTTTAATGGCATGTGCTCAAAAAAGTTATAAGAGCCATGTTTAGCAAGGTATGTTGGATTAATTCATGGAGAGCACGGAATGTCATTTGAAAAGCCTGGACTTCTCATCATGGGTAATGGATATTTTCTGGAAGTTTTTGAGTAGTAGCACTGAATGTATTTGTAGCTCTTATTTCTTATTTTGCATCCTTCTATAGAGATGATTCCCAAACCCGGACAAACACCTGGAGAGCTTGTAAAACTATTGATGGCTGGGCCCCAACCTCAGAGTTTCTGATCCAGCAGGTCTAAGCGGGCCCCAAGAATCTGCATTTCTAGCAGGTTCCCAGGTGGTGCTGGTGTTGCTGTCCTGAAGACTGCACTTTAGAACCACTCTATGGCATGCTACTGGTTCTCAGCTCTGGGTGCCCATTCAAATCATCCCAGGAGCTTCTAAGAAGTACTGAGACCCATGCTCCAGCCCAGACCAGCTGACCCTGAATCCCTGAGGGTGGGAAATAGCTAGATGTAATTCTTGAAAGCTTCCACGTGATACCCGAGGTCAGCACTCTTCCTATTTTCTTGTGTGTAGCAATCTTGTCAAGATGCAGATTCCTTTTCAGTAGGTCTGGGCTGAAGCCCGAGATGGCGCATTTCTGATGAGCTCCCAGTGGACGTCAATGCTGCTGGTCAGTGGACCGCACTTTAGCAAGGCTCTAGGAAATCCAATATTCTTTCTTTCTTTTTTTTTTTCTTCTCACTTTTCTCTCCAAGTTTCCATTCAGTGGTTGATTCGATCTGTTTCTCTCTGACCCCGACACAATATAACGACACACCATCCCCGAACCCTCATTTGAATGATGATGCCTGAGAACAAACCACAAGGAATAGGTGAAGCATTTGGGATTCGGTCAGCCACAGAGTCGACCC
Source organism: Microcebus murinus (assembly GCF_040939455.1). Lineage (NCBI taxonomy): Eukaryota > Metazoa > Chordata > Mammalia > Primates > Cheirogaleidae > Microcebus > Microcebus murinus. The sequence continues at coordinate 19,565,654 of NC_134116.1, read as the reverse complement.
AGAGATGGGACGCCCGGCGAGCACTGCTCAGCGGTGGCAGCAGCCGGACAGGGCACAGGTGAGTGCGCTGCCAGCAGCCCAGGCCGGGACGCAGGGATGCATTCTTCTGTCCCTGCCAACTGCTGCCACCCACACGCCTCCCTCACGTGCTCCTGAGCTGCACTGGCCCACCTTCCCTCAGCAGCTTGCTTTTCTTTTCTTCTTCTTCTTCTTTTTTTTTTTTTTTTGCACGAATTACTCTTTGTTAAAGCATAATTCCCAGAGAGAGAATAAGAAGCTTTCTGGCGTATCTATTAATCATGAAGGAGACTGAAAGCTGGAAATGATGAAAGGAAGAAAGAGACCTATAAACGAAATGGAAAAGGCATGCCATTCAAAATGCGGATTCCCGACATGCCCCCATGGTAAGACCTACACTCCTGTCCCTGCTCTTAAATGCCTCTTGCCTTTTTCTTGTCGTGGGGACAGAGTAGGTGACAGGGAGCAGAGGGACTTTTTTTCCCTAGTATTTTCTTCCGTGAATTCTGACAATGGTTTGAAGTGTTCTTGGCTAGAAAATTATACTCGGCAGAGGAAAGCTGAAAACATTCCAAGGTTGTAAGGCGAATCTCCTTCTCTTACAACCTTGGGTAGATCAATGCTAGGACACCCAAATTATTTCAATTAAAGGAAGATATGTGAGTACAAGCTGCACTGTGCAGTTACTGAACAAAGAAAGAAAACAGTAATTGTTTTGCTAAGCTGTGTTTATATGAACCAAAGCCTCTGCAAGAGTTTAGCCCTTGAAATTCTTCCTGGGACCTTGTGACATTACCACTTAGGAGGGGAACTGATAATTTATTTACTGATTATATGTGGGTAAGGGCATTTTAGCAAGAGTTCCAGGAACAACTTCCAAATGGACATGAATGCAGATACATGCAGAGGCTGCAGGAATTCAGGCCAATGGTGATACTCTGTGATACTCACAAATTTGGGTCACTCTCTCAATTAGTTGAGCTGCTCGTCTGTGTGAGTACAGAAACAAAAGCTACTTTGGAGCCCTTGCGGGCTGGCAGAGCATCTTCAAATACCCTCCTAAAGAGGCAGCGCTGTAAATTCAAAACAGGCTTTCAAAATAAACTCAGCAGGGCAGCGCTCGGGGAGTCAGGGGCACACCCTGCTTTCCCAGCCGTAGGTGTTTGAAACTTCAAGACCCTTCACTGTTACAATCTTCTCTGAGCCTGCTTCTCCCAGGAGGAATCATTCTGAAATACAGTGGAGATTTCTACTCTTCCAGATGCAAGCTTGCACAAACCATCCACACTCCTCCTCGGCTGGTCATCAACCATCTCCCTGTTAAGGTGGAGGGAATTCATTGCACTCAGTGAGCTCGCGAATGAGTGGTCTTGTGCAGGCCAAGCGTTTGACACATGCAGTTGGATCGGGACTTTCATCTTGGAAGTTGTCTGGGACGTGGAGTGGGACAGTTCTCCCAGAACTAAATCCCAGTTCTGTCCAATTCTGTTTGTCTCAGGCATTTCTGCCACCAGAGCAAACTTTTATGCTTTGGAGCATAAGTACAGATCATCTGTTGTGTTTTAAAGTGGGTGTTTTTTTATTTTTTTTATTTTTTAAAGGAGCTAATTTGGTTGTGCAATACCATCCAGAGGAACCACTTGTAAATTATATTTAGGTGTGTGTATGTTTCTCCACTCGTGGCGATTATGAATCATATCCATCTTTGTCTCATTATGTAACTCTACACTAACAAGAAGGGCTCCAAGCCGATGCCACACAGGAGGGGCCACCCAGCAGAACGGTCTCTGCCCTTCCCCCCACCTGTCTTGGCCTTTCTGAGGGGAAGAGAGGAAGTGACCAGCTCTTCCTCGTTTGCCTGGGACTTTCCTGGTTGTAACTGAAAGTCCTGTGTTCAAATGGGGACAGCCGGTCACCCTAACAAGCCTGGCTCTTTGCTCACTTCTGGCCTCAGGTGCTGAGCGTGTGGACATTAGCCCTGGTCCTGTTGGCTTGGGTCTCCTCCCAGGCCTCCCTGTTCTAGCGAAAAATCAAGAAGTTCCCACACCCCAGAGGCAGGAGACAGGTTTGGGGTACAACAAGGTCTGCTCTGGGCATGGAGGGGACGGCTCTCCCCTTCCATGTGAAACTCTGGACAAGGGTGAAGGAGTTCCCTTGTCCCCAGAGACAAAGGCCCTACAGGTGTGAAAGGTTTCTAATTCTATTCTATTGCTGTAAGAATGAAAGCAGAAATCATTGTGAATGAGGGGGAAGAACACACGCTTTGGATCCAAACTGGGCTCCAACATTAGTCATGCCACTCAGCTTTTCTGTTTCTGGAGCAAATTATTTAGTCTCTCTCAGCCTCAGTTTCCTTGTCGTTAAATAGAGATCAAAATCTGGAGAGTATTTTCCATATTAAAAGGGCATCAAATTCCACTTTCCTTCCCCTTGACTTCAGAGTAAGGCAGCAACCCTGGCTTTTGGACCAGGTTTATGTTGTCTCTAGCATCTCCCTTCTTCCTCGACCCCCACACCACCCTGCCGTCTCTTGCAAATGTAATGTGCTTCAGTATTCATGCAATAGTTACTCTCTGTATACTCAGGCAAGTAAAACAACTTCTACAGCAATCAACCCCCCAAACTTCAGTGGCTTAATGTGATAGAACTTTGTTTCTCCCTCTGGAAATTCAATGCAAGTGGAAGTGCTCTGCTCCACATGGACATTCAGGGACCCAAGAACTCTGTCACCTGCAGCACAGAACTTCTAAGGCAGGATGCAGAATGCACATCCACTTGTCTTGGGAGGGACAGAGGTCACTAGAGGTCATATTCAGTTGGGGAAAGCTAGTCACATGGCCCCACCTAGCTGGGAGAAGGGCTGGGAAATACAGTCTTAGGCTGTGCAACCTCTTCCTACCCACGATTCTAACTAGGAATTGTTCTTCCATGGCTACCTTTTTTAGACTTCTAAAATATATGGAACACTGTGCTGGGCATTCAGAATAAAAAGACAGTAGACAGACACAACCCTTACCTTACCTCCCTTACCTTCAAGAAACCTGCCTTAAACATTGGTAAACTATCAACTTTTCCATGATGTTCTTCCCTTGCTGGAAGCAGTAAGATTTTGTCTTTCTGCTTGTCTTTATTGATGCATGGGATAATGAATACAGAGTTTAAGGGAAAAGAAAATCAGCTAATAACCAAATTGAAAGCTGAGAGGGATCTTGGGGGTCACCTGTACAAAAAATGTTAACCATATACAAGAAAACATGAGATGCAGAGAATTTAAATGACTTGCCCAAATTGTTCTAGCTAATTAGTGCCAGAACCAGGTTAAAATTAAAACCCTGCTCCTTGCATCTTCCAGTCCTAAACACCTCCTAGTATATCAGGGTCTTTCTGGTAACTGTGCAACACATAAAATTCTATGAGCTCAACACTTTTTTAATATGTGTTTAGGCAAATAGGGCTGATGGTGAGTGGGATTGCCCAGGGTGGTGCTGTTTGTAACCCAATCAGCATTCACCATTGCACCTACAGGATATAGGGGTTTCATTGCTTTGTTGGGAAATTATCTTGCCTCTTTGGGGCATCATTTTTACATTCACCTTGGATTCTCCATGCATTTAATAACAACTCAGCTCACATGCCCCAAACCTGTCAACTTTGCCTCAGGCAATAATACCTATCAGCTTTAATTTGTCCCATTGGAAGGCTGATGAGCCTCAGAAGTTTGAACAATGTTTTGTTTCAACATGTGGTGCTCTCTACACTGTACCCAAAGCTACTGGCCACACATTGGTTTAACTTGCATTTAAAAATATAATTATTGAGATATTTCCCAAAGGGCCTGAGTGCATTGGCCAAATGGCCAAGTTGGTAAGATCTGTCAGCTCTGGTTGGAGTGGCATTGTCAGCTTTTACACAGAGATAGGAGTGAGGCTTAGGGACCTCTGAGAATGAGTGGTAACCCTGACATGAAAGTCCCCAGGCAGTGAGCATACCTGGTATGTAAGGTAATTTTTTTCCTTAATGTGGAGATTTCCTTTCATGAAGATGCTCCAGACATTAAAAACTTTTACCTCTAGAAACTCTCATACTAGTATGTACTTCTCAGAGACACACTCACCTGTGGGCCTGGAACTCATGCTATTCCTGAAGATTCCCCAGCTCCATCCTGGAAAATTGACGGTAATGTAGACATGTCATAATCAAGTGGGGAAAAACAGTTTGCCAATATTTTAGGGAAGTTTCTTGAGAGTAAAGACCATGTCTTAATTATCTTTTTACTCCTAGTGCCCCAGACTGGAGTTGTTCAGTGAATTCCATTTCCTATCCCAATGAGTCTGGCAATTGAAACCTTGGAGAAGCTTAGTCTATAGTTCTGAAACTAAGAAGAAGCAGTAATTCTGTAATTCTAAAACTATTCTTCCCAGATAGCAGGTCTACTTTGCACCAGAGCACATAAAAGGACATTGCACTTGAGTTTTGAGACTGGGCCAGTTTGAGGGCCTGGATATTAACATACACACCACACACACACACCCCAATGTGGCCCATAAACAACTGGGAAAGGCTAGAAACCCTATAGCCAATATCCCAATATGTAGATATATGTGCTTCTGGTTTATATGGCTGAGTTAAAATTCTCTGGACAGTCTCAGATATTACTGCTCTCTAAAATTCATGCACTCAGCTGTTCAGCTGGAAAAAACAGTGCTGGATGGGAAGATTAATTTCTTAATATATAAATAAAATGAAATTTTCCTACTGTCTTAGATTTGGATATTTTAACTACGACTAAGGATTTACCTACATTTCTCCAGAAAGCTACTAAGACACCCATTTATCTTCCACAGACATATTTTAGATTATGCTGAAATGGCCAAGTTTCTCCTAAGTTGACAAAAAAAAAAAAAAAATCCATTCCATGTGACTGGAATCAGGCCCACTGAGATTTTCACCAAAAGCAAAAATACCTTGTATGTGTATCAGAAACAATTGGAAAGAGCTGGCTATATTTCTCTGCACCAACATCATAAGACTAATGGCATTCCAGTCAATTAGTCAGCATTGTTCTCTTTGATGTGTATCACTAGAAGAGCTCAGCTTAAGCTGGCCCCCCGAAAACCTGTCCCTTCTTCTCGATTCTAAATCCAAATGTACAGTTTTTGTTCTTGTCCTTTCACATGCAGACTCCTGAAGACTTCATCCTACTGTTCATTCAGCCATTCAGCAAAGACTTACTTTTAGCTTGCAATTTGTGGGGCACTGTGTGGAGCATTAGAAATTCAAAGATAAATAAGAAAGACATGGCCTTGATATTCAAAGAGCTTACCTTAACGTCTAGAAAAGGAGACAAATATGTTGCTGGGTTGTATATGCATTGGAAAGAGAGAGCAAGCTCAAGTAGGATGGTGTGCAGGACTTCCCTGTTGCACACCTCCAGGGAGGGCAGGTGCATGATTTTCCCTGTGGTTGACAGCCCCTAGGATACAATGTGAATAATACCCTGGAGATGTGCAACATAGCTGCTCTGGGAGGGGTCTCAAAAAGACTTCCTGGAGTTGAGACACTTGGGTTGAGCCTTGAAACCATGAGCAGACAGACAAAACATAGAAGGACATTGCAGATAATAACTCAGGCAAAGCAACAAAAATATAGAACAATCAATAAATAAGGCTAGAATTCAGTGGATGAAAGGAAGCATGGTGGGAACGAGGTTGCGGAAGGAAGCAAACACCAGGCGGGAAGTGTTTTGCATGAAGGAGTTTGCAATGCCTCTGGTTAGAATCTCTAATAGGCTTTAACTGTGGTGGTCACTTATATTTTTGAAAGTTCACTTTGGAATCAATGTGGAAGAGGGAACTTGTATAGGTAATGGGGGGGGGGCTGGAGAGCAGGGACATTAATTAGGAGGCTACTGAAATGGCCCAGTAGAGAAGTGATGGAAATTTGAGTTAGGACAATGAGATGAACATGGATTCAAGATATATAGGAGGTGAAATTCATAGGTCTATATGACCAGTAAGATATACAAAAGAAGCAAAGGGAGTTGCTGGGATTGAAAACCTTATGGGTTAATGACAAATCATTTAATCAAGATAGAGGACCAAAATGAATGTGCCTTTGGGTACAAGAACCATGAGTTTGGTTTTTGAAACTGTTGAATTATAAATTGGGACCACCAGGAGGGCTGCAGAGATGGGCTTGGAGCCCAGGAGAGAGGTCTGGGCCACAGAAAGCAATTTAGAACCATCAAGGTTTAGGGCATGGTGGAAGATATTCTCCTAAATTCCTAATTTCTTTCCTTCTCTTCACTCTAAAATGACCTCTGATGAACTTTCCTGATGATTTAACTTTTTCAAAGCCATCACTGGGAATCTATTCAGTCTTGGCTGTCAGATTGAATTACCACTTACACGGCCCTCCGCTTGATTACTGCAACTCCAAGTCCCTTCCTAAGGTTTCTCTCTCTGTTTCCCTGATTGCTTCTGGTGAAACAGTTGAATAGACTTTCTCCTGGGCTCTGGTCCAGCACCAAAAACCAGTAAAAAGATCCCAAGTCCTTACATATTCTTGTCCATGTGAAAAGAGACAAAAAAAAAAGATCCCAAGTCTAAGTCCCTACTCTTCCACTTTCGAGCATGTGGTCTTGTGCAAATGATTAAAGTTCTCTGAGCCTCAGTTTACGTATCTTTACAGGCAACTGTAAAGATAAAGCCAGACAAGATATTTTTTGAAGTTTAAATGAAATAAAATGTCATAATGTTTAGCATGTTACGTCGCAAACATTACATGCGTTTGTTCAATTTGTACATCATAATCTATTAGCACGGGAAGAAAACGTAGAGGTTATATCACCTAATCCTATTAAATTAGAGAGAACTGGGTCCCAGAGGATAAAAATGACTTGATCAAGGTTATGTAGCCAGTCAGTGACAACCTTGGACTCTACCTTCTCATGCTAATGCTATCCTGCACTCCTTCCTCCCTTCCAGGTTACTTTGGAAGAGTGTCTATAAAGCCCATATACCCCCACAACTTTACTGTGCTTCCTGTGGACGATTGGAAGATGAAGGCTGTGTTTGTCATCTATCACGGCATAACAAATTCCCACAACAGATATATATTATCTCACAATTTCTTTGGGTCAGAAATCTCAGCACAGCTTAACTGGGTCCTCTGCTCAGGGTCTCACAAAGCTGTAACAAAGTGGGACTGTGTTCTCATCTGGAGGCTGAAAGGAGGAAGAATTCACTTGCAAACTCATGTAAGTTGCCAACAGAGTCCATGTCCATATGGTCGTAGCACTGAGGTGCCCATTGTCTTGCTGGCTGTCAGCTGGGGGCCACTCTTGGGGAGCAGAGGCCACTCACCATTGATGCCATCCAGCCCTTTCATGCATTCTCCGTGATGTGGCAGCTGACTTCTTTGAAGCCAGCAGCAGGAGCGTGCCAGGGGACAGGAGTGATGTTCCATCGCCTTTGCTATATTCCATGGGCTGGCGCCAAGTCCAGGTCCCACCAGCACTCTAGAGGCTGGATCACATGGGGCAGGACACTCAGTGAAGAGAACACGGGGCCACCGTAGGATTCTGCCCTCTGCAGATACCATGGTGGAGAGTGTCGGAGCACAGTCTAGTTGGCCTTCAGCCTCCTCGAACCACAACCCAACCCCCTGCACTGCCGTCAGGAAGGCTGGATCTGCAAGGGCTTTGGAATGACTGTGGGAGCAGACCAAGGTGCCCTCAAGAGGCCCGGTCAGGCCCACAGTGATACCAAGGTCAGAGTGGTGCTGGTACCAGTGGGGGAGGAAGTGTGTGTATGCATGCGTGTGTGTACATTTGAGTGTATATGTGTGTGCATGTGTGTGTGTATACATGTGCACACATGTCAGGTATCGGGGAGGAGGGTTTCCTTCCTGGGAGCTCATCAAGTGACTCTGCCAACCATTCTGGCATTTTCTGAAGTGGCTTTCTCCTGAATTGTTGGTACACTCTGTGACATGAGTCATGCTGCCTCTTTATTAAAAAGCCATCTTCTCCAGCTGAGGCAAAACAAATATTTATGTGTATCTACCGCTGGTCCCAGCCTTGGCAAATGTCTGTGCTTCTCCGTGGAGCTATCCATACCCACTGGGTATGGCTAAAAGGCGGGGTCGCGTGTCCCCTCCCCAGCCCACCACAGTCCTCTCCTTATACTGCCATTCACCGAAAATGTCTTCTCCAACCCCTCCTAAAGGCTCACCGCCTCCCTGACCCTACCACAGAGAGCATTAATCTGCCCCAGTTTGACTGTCTTAGCACTTGCTAACTGAACCCAAGTGCCTGTTTTAGGCAATGCGTTGTGTTCTGTGTTACATTATTATTCAACTATTTCACAGGAGTATATCTTCTTTCTCTAGTGAGATGATAAATTTCTCAAAGACGAGATTTACATTCCCACTTTTTCTTTCTCTTTTCCTCCCTTCTTTTTTTCTTTTCACAGTGTTTAGAATTGGGGCTTTGGGCCTAGATGGGCCTGTATTGAAATCTCAGCTCCATCACTTTGTACCTGTGTGCAATTCATTTTCCTCGTGCTTAAGTGAGGATAATAACTACCTTATATTATTGTTGGGAGAAGTCAGTGAGATGACACATGTATAGGAATTGGTGCCTGGCACATAGTCAGCATTCAGTAAATGAAAGATATTACAGAATCCTTCATGTCACAATAATGACCATTTTTGTTCAATCGGGGAAGAAACAGTTGAGCACCTTCCCGGAGCCCAGGGCTGTGCTTGGGTGATGGAGAGAGATCAATACATAAAATGACCACGCTCTTATGCACCACAGTGGCTACCAAGGCTTCAGAGAGTCTGTAGACTGTGGGACCAGAAGCCCTAAATGAGACCAAAACAGATAGTAATTGTTTTTTTAAAATTGACAAGAATCCACTCACAATGATTTTAACTAAAAAAAGCCCTTTTGTGGGTGGCCTGTGCCCACTGCAGCCATTAGCATTCATGGTGGGCGTGGCAGAGGCTCCTGGTACCGGTTCCCCGCACCCCCTCCTGCTGCAAGTCTTGCTGTTGACAGACAGTGGAAACATGGGGGCTGCCTCTGCAAAACAGGTGACCAGATGGTGCTGCTTTGACAAGTTGTTAATGAGATGAAGACGGATGCCTTCCCAGTCTGCTGCAGGTGGGGAGGGGGGCTGATCACCTTCCACGTCCTCTTTCTCTCCTCTGAGCCCTTCGTCCCTCCCCAACACGCATGCTGCGTGCTTTTCAGAGATTGGGGAACTATCCCATGATTAAAGCGCCTTCTAAAGCTCCTAGCGATGCCAAGGCTGCCAACTAAGGTTGGGAATGTAGTAAGTGCTTGATAAATACCAGCCGGGTTGAGCAGCCCCTTATGACAGCGGATCCCTGAGCCCTGTAGAACTTGCCCCAGTTGAAGGGGGTCAGTCATCCTCATGAGATTCTGCTGCACGAAAAGTTAAAAATGGAACCAGGGGAAATTATCTTAAAGCTGAAGTGTAAATGTTTATCTGGTTGTTCTGCTCGGATGTGGACTTTCAGAGGAATTTGGTGCTTTCTCTTCCACCTTTAGCAGATGGTTTAATAAAATGGGAAACCTTCAACATGAACTCCTATCACAGTGAAATTGTAAGTGGTAACATTCATTGGTTTCCCCTTTTATGGAATGCAGGGCGCCTTGATTATTGAATTGAAATATTGCATTGTGAAAGTCCCAGGAGAGTTCTTGTTTGAGAGGTGCCCACTGAACCAGGAAGTTGTGCTGGTTATTGCAAAGGAGAAAGCAAATCTTCCCGGGAAAGGGGAGAGTTCCTTCCAGCACGAGAAACCCCAAGGAGCACCCCATGATGGTTGCCCCAGTGCGTCTCTCTGGCATTTGGCCATGTTCTCTTTCCCTGCCCCTGTCTGGGCTGATTGCTAGTTCCATCAATATCAGTCTATGCCATAAGTTACCCACAGGATTGCCGAATTCAGGGCGTGTCTCCCAGGAACTTAAAAGAGGAGAAAGAGCTTTGAGCCCTTAAATCCACAGGACAGAGCAGAGCAAGAGGCAATTCTGCATCTAGAAAGACCCCAGCCCTGTGTCACTGGTAGGGAGACATTTTCCATTTTAGCTGTTTTCACACCCATTCCTGACTCACGTTACATTGGGGTATTGGGGGCCGGTGGTCCTGACCCTCACACCCTTACTGCTTCTGACGGCTTTCTCTCTCTCCCGACTTCCCCAAGAAGTCTCCTGTAAGAGTTTAATGGGAAAACAGGGACTTGCAAATGACTCCTTAACTCTTTGCAGGATTTGGCAATAGCAGTGACCTCTCTATATTGATCCTTTCCTGTGTTCCTGGCACAGTGCTAAGAACTTTACACGCATCGATTGGTCAAGGAACCATGTCAGGGAAGTATCTTTATCATCTGCAGTTAGGAGGAAACAGGGCCCAGTGACATTAAATTAGGTGCCCAAGAGCACAAAGACAGAAATTAAGACAGCTGGAGTGTCCCGTCTCCTGATCTCAGAGTCTCGAGTCCCAGCTACCATACTACATTGCTCTGCAAAAGTCTTTTAAAAAGGCTCCCAAAATGCTTGTTTTTATTTTATCTCTTCATTCCTGTATTTCCCATAAAATTCCATTCCTTTGTGTTCTCTTCCCTGCTTAACACCCTGTCTTAGTCTGTTCAGGCTGTTATAACAGAAATACCACGGGCTGGGTGGCTTATAGACAGGACTTTATTTCTCACAGTTCTGGAGGCTGGGAAGTTGAAGATGAAGGCCCTGGCAGATTTGATGTCCCGGGAGAGCTCGCTTCCTGGTTCATGAACAGCCATCTTCTCTGCGCTGTGTCCTCACAGGGTGGAAAAGACCAGGAAGCTCTCCGGAGTCTCTTATAAAGGCATCAAGCCCAACTCTCATGACCTAATCACTTCCCAAAGGCCCCACCTCCAAATGCCATCGTATTTGGGATTATGTTCAACATGCTAATTTTGAGAGGACACATTAGTCTATAGAACTCTCCACCCTCCCATCCAACCAAAGATTAGCTGATATTAATTAGTTTATTCTTAAATACACCTGTGTTTTGGCTCACTGGGTGCTGGAAGTCTACTAGATCCATATAGCTTTCCCTTACCGCTGCCGATCACCAGGCAGATGCAGGAAATAGAAGACTACAGCCTCTTGGTCCAGATGGATGGGAAGTGTCCAAGAACAGGCAAGGCCATGAGGCGTGGAAAATGCGACCGGAGGGAGACTTTGGCCTGGGCTTTCCGCCTGCTGTAAGCACAGAAAACCCCACTGGTGGGCGGTTCATGTGGCCAGTTTGAGCGTGGAGGAGTGGGATTTTGCCACCGCTGTGTTGCTCAGGCTCCCACCGTAACCCAACCTGGTGATCACGGTTAGCATCACTAAAAGCTGGTCCTGCTATGAACTGTGCAGCAGCAGCGGGGAAGTCTTCACGGCAAAGATGCAAACTAAATTTCGTCTAACTCGGGTTTACAGGAAATATTAGGGGTTAGAGAACCCAGGGAAATGACTGGCTGAGCAAATAATCAATCAAGTCCAGAAGGCGGAGCATTCCCTACATCCCTATTAGTCTCTTCTGCTCGTCAATAACATGGAGATAAACATTCGGGGTAGGAGTTGTGGAGGCGCTTTTCAAGATTAAAAGAGAATGAAGAAACAACCAGATGCAATTTGTGGATGCTGATCAGATCCTGCTTTGAATAAATGAGTCATAAAATTCTTTTGGAGGACAATTGGGAAAATTTGCATACGGAACGGGGATTATGTGATATGCAGGCCTTATTAATTTTTTAGGTGCAGTAAGGGTATTGTGATTACATAGAAAAATGTTAGTTTTTAGAGATGCTTCTAAAGTCTTCAGGAGTAAAATGTTATAAGGTCTGAAATTTACTTTAAATACTGCAGCAAAAATAAAGTATATGTGACAAAATGTTAACATTTTTAAATTCTAGGAGATGGGTACATGGTTTGTTATACTATACTATGGTGACTATGATAAATTTAATGAAATGGAAAATTACAACCTCGGTTTGGCGGTATAAAAGCAATGTAGTGATTTATAAGACCTATTTATGGAATAATTGCCATAAGTACAATGGCTATTAGGCGTATTGTCAATGTGTCAGATTCGTTTTGGTGAGGCCTTTTGATTCCCAAACTGCTGTGTCCAACAGCACTCCGAGGCCTGCTGTAAGTAGAGTAGAAAGAATCTCCTTATGTGGCATGGTCCAGCTTTAGAAGCACATGGAGGGACATTGCTTGACACTCTGGGGACACCCATAGCCAGAGGCCCCCACTGGGTAGATTTGAGACTCTGTTCAGCCCATGCCACAGAGGACATTCAGCCCCACCAGAGCAAGCAGCAGCTGAGGCTGGTGGGGGAGGGGGAGTGGGGGGGTGAAGCCATATCCACCTCCCCCTCTGTCTGTCCTCCCCACCGCTGCCCCTCCTACCTCTTGGGTTTTCCCATGCCACTGTCATATTCATCTGCTTTCTTCTTGCTTCTCTTAGGGTTACATGGCTAGTGTTGTTCGGCATTTCTCCCTCTTGACTTTTCCAAGCCTGCTCCACTTCCTGATGTTCTCCACCATCTTACTGGTCCTTTCCTCAATCTTTTCTTATTAAATTCTGGTATGACTCTCTTAGCCCGTTTTTACTCCACTTAAGGATTTTATCGTGATTTATACTGCAGTTCTCTGTTGATCAACTTTTTTCTCCCTAGTGCCATCTGCCTCTTTGTAGAGGACTGGTGATATACAGGCACATTCACACACACACACACACACACCTTTGGTGAATGTCATGTCAAGTTTGAATTTGTTCCTATACTAAGTGATGCCTAGGAAAACGCTAAGTGAAAAGTGAACTGTTCTTCGAAACCAGAGCATGCATTTAGGGTTTGGATCATGTCTGTGAATTTCATTTTTGTTTGCAGTAACAGTATTTTCCTCCCAGTGGTAAGAGCAGCTCAAATTCACCTTCCCCTATTGCCGAATTCTCCACTTACTCCCCTTATGTTACATCCCGCTTTGTTTGGGGTAATTTAGATTTTGAGCCATTCTTCTCTTGTTAGAGTCTATAGTGCCTCTTCTAAATTGAAATTCTTCCTTCAGGGAGCCAAGAACTCTGATGCTTCTAAATTTACATCTGGGTAACAGATTTTGCTACGAAGTTGGACTACTGGGGAACAAATTCAATGTTTCAGAAATTTTACAAAGAGTTGCATTCCTCAAGGTCTTATCCAGTGAGTTCCATCATTGGGGACAGATGGTCCACTTTAAGTATAATCAGGAAGTTTCAGAAACATGACATAATGTTTATCTCTCCTAAGATTTTTCTCTTTGGTTTGGCTTCTGAGAAATACTCCTTGTGCCCATCTCTCTCTCTCTGTCTTTGGCAGATTCTGACAAAAATAATGTCTAGAAAGGCTTTTGCATTGTCTTTTTATAAAAAGAACATATTTGCTTCTAATAATATATATTGGCTATACTTTAACATTTTTTAGATCATAGAAGCTGTTGCTTTTTCTCTTATGAAAAATAATATGCTTTATTTTGAGCAAACAGATAAGTCACAAGCTCTCTGCAAAGAGACAATTATAAAAGAAGACCCCAAAGGCAATAATTTTGACCCATAGTTGTGATCAAAGTTGTCCTTTATACCTGTTCTACATCTGACATTTAGACACAAGCTTTAGCTGCAGGGAGTCTCAGGAACCTGCTTCTAGGATGTCAGCAAAGGATGGCATTTCATAAGATGGTTCTGACTACATGATGTATGTTCAGTAATTAAAAAAAAAAATCAAATCTGAAATGCAAATCAATTTTAAACCATCTACATAAGAGTAGGAAAATGCCCCCCAAACAAACTGCCAGTTCCTTTTGAGGAAGTAGTATTAATTTAGAGGAGATGATACATGTTAGAATTCTTTCAATTGCTTTCTATGCTGAATATTCTTCATTTAAAAGTAGCACACATAATTTTTTTTCTCCTGTCTTAAAATGTCATATGTATTATGCCTACAATTTGTTTGGCGCGTCTGTGCACACTACGATTTGCACGCATACACTTTGTCACTATGTTCTTACATATTCTGTAGGATCATAAAATGTAGTTCAAAGTCCTCAAAGCTCTCAGGGGTGGAGGAGGGCCAGAGAAGGACGTGATTGTGCTAAGCCACGAATGTAAACTCCCCTGGAGCACAGAATGACTCACATTCTTTGTGATGTGAGTCACTCCCATGCAGAACTGGGGTTGTTAGCTACTACATCGCCTGTGGCTGTTTGTTTGTTCAGGAGGCAGATGGAAGGCAGAGACTGGAGAGCTTGACTGAGGAGCTGTGGAGTTTTCACTCCAACAGAGGCAGGCCACAGCCGGGTCACATTTTCTCCTTGGGTTTTATTTCTCAGAATATTCAGTTCCCTAAAAGAAGGCACTGCTCCTGTGTTTTACCTAGTGAATTGAACCAGAGAAGAGGTTAATTTGTAAAACAAAAAAAGGAGAGAAATTGAGTAGCAATGGGTAGAACATTGATGGGGGGTGGTGGGCAGGGTGTGGAGAAGAAAAAAAAAACAAAAACAAATGGAGTAAAAACCCAAAGGATGTTAACTTTCTCATTTAATGAGCATTGATGAATAGTAAACTGTACTTATTTATTATTAGCTATGTACAAAACAGTAGAAAGTGGTTGATCTAATAGGAGAGTTTAGTAAAGGTATTAATTCTGTATTTCTTTCACTCATTAATCAGTAGCACTTGATTTCCAACAAAGAATGGAACTTAGCTTGCCCTGATTATGGGCATAATACCTATACCTCTGATTTCTCCGTTGTAAGTAGAATCATCAGATGCTCAATTGAGAGAATTGTCTACACAATTCACAGCTGGGTTACATATTTGATGATTTGGAACTACTCTGAAAACTCAATAGTTCCTAGGTCTTAGTTGCTCAAAACCTGGAGTTGACAAAGCTAGACTCCACACAGCTTGGTGTCCACCTTCACACTCCCCACCTCCCTACACAAGCTCCCTTGAAATCGGCTTGGAAAGTTGGAGGATGACTCAGCCCGGGGCATGCACACCTCCACCCTGCTTTGCTCTGTGCCCTCAGCTTCCCTACGTCTCTCCTCTCAGCCCGACTGCCACCACGTCAGCTGTCTGTCCTCCATCTCCAACCAACAACTGGAAGGGACACCCCTCAGGGAATTTTAACTGGTGGACTTTCCCTAAGGGGAAATCTGAGATATAGCTAGTGGCCCAAATAATAGGACTAACAGCGCAGCTTTGGAAAACTTGATTTTGTTTTGTATCATAGATGTTTTTCTAGTTCACCTTAAAATGTCAGAGTTGGTTTTTAGGAAAAATGAGAAGATGATAAATCTTGTCTTTGGTGCTTCAAGTTCCCCCAAGAAGCACCAATCACATCCTCTTATTTTATTTTTTTATTTTAGCGTATTATGGGGTTACAAGTGTTAAGGTTACATATATTGCCCATGTAGTAGTTTGTTGCAGAAAAGAGCCTGGCAAGTGATCTGATTCTGAGTTCTTCAGACCATGCCCTGAGGTGCTAGAAGCTTTCCACCTGGCTCTCTCAGGGGCTGCCTCATGAAATGAGACAAGGCAGATGAAGCAATTGATCTATCTTGATTTTCACCTGAGCAGTTTCATTACTAATATATCTGATGTGCATAGCAGGCTTCCACTGAAGATTTTATTTGCAGAAAGGGTTCTACTTTCTAAAAGAAAAAGGGTTTGCCAACAACAGATCGAGTCCATCATGAACAAGATACCACAACACTTCTCTAATAGTCTATCCAAGAATTAAGTATGAAATTATCCGTCTGTTCAGAATTAAATGAGGTTTGCAGCTTACAAATATGACTTGTGAATTAAAAATGAATGCAGAAAGATTGCTGTTGGCCAGAGAGCTCAGTTGATCAGGGGGCCTTCAGAATGGCCACTGGGGAATGAGAGACCTATGGAGAGGGTTCTATGGATGTAGGCTCCCTTATCTTGCAGGGATAATTGAGAATTGATAAATTCTAATTTATAGAAAGCCTTTCCCTGTTCAGATTCCAAAGCCACATTTTAGAATTTTCATCATAATGCACGGCTAACCTCCCCTCCAACCCAAAGCCAAAAGCAACTGTACATGATGCCCAAGATGTGTTCTGTCCCCAGGGGGTCATGACCAGTCACCCAGCAATCACAGGAGTTGTTGATGTCCGAGGATGAAGTGGGCAAGACCTAAAAGAAGACATATAGGCTACTTCTGGCTTTGATATTTCTTTTTCTCAAGAAAAGCCACACTGGCCATTGTCAGTTCAGAAGGTCGCATCCATTGGGTCTATCTGCAGACAGGTTCAGGGGGCTCTTGCTGTCTTATGACTGTGGCAGACCCCTCTGGGTTTTGGATACTTTGGTGGGAATAAGGTAGAGGACAACAGTATCTAAAAGAGAGTGTTAGACACCAGAGTATATTGGAAAGAGAACATAATGGCAGTTATCCAAGCAGAAACAGAGACAAGAACAGCATCTGGAAACTGGAAAGGGCAAATGAACTACTATGGTTGGCTCTCTTGCTCCTTTGATTGCTGGGAAAGGAGGAAATTGAAGGAAGCTTGAGGAGTCCCAAACAGTGTTTATGGTGCTGAGTGCACTGTCCGTTCTCTTTATATTATCCCAGACTTAGGTGCTTAGGGGAATGTTTTCTGTCTGTAGATTGGTGAAATTTCTAAATTCAAAATGTCTAAAGGTAATTGGAGCAGTGTTTATAGAATGGATGTTCATGTTGGCAATTGTCCTCAACTCTATTTCCTTAATCATTCTTCCCCACACAGCCCTTTAACTTTGGCTGAGTCCAAAGCAATAAGCCCACAAGTGGCCAGGAATGGTCCCATTTTGACAATCTGGAATGATTTTTTTTTCCCCACGAACTAAATAAAGAAATGCTCATATTTACCTGATTCTTTGTCTTGCAAATGAAATAATCCATTTCATATCCATTTCTCATGTTGGAGTTTAGGAGACATTTGGTACTATAAAAATATAATAGAGCCAATAAAAACTATAGGTTTCTTTGCCTTTAATAACTAGAGAGAAGAGAAATAGCATTATGACCAGCATCCAGCTAAGTACTTGGGGAGGGATGGCATTGAGCTAACACAATGGAAATACAGATCGTGATTCACCTGGCATCCAAGGCTTGTTTTCATGAGGAAGAAAAAAGAAATTCTTGGTTTGAAGACAAGAGAGGTACCTGATGGTGAATAAAGAGGTGACCAAGTGGGTCCCAGAGTTTAGAGGAAGGAACAAAAGACAAGACACACAGTGAGAGGGCAGGGAGGGCACAAGGAGGGCTGAGGACTTGCATCTGTGGGCAGCAAAGGGAGAGAACCAGGAATGACAGCAGAGTCAAGTGTGGATCAAGGTTCTGTGAAGCCTCAACCACCAGGCTTCAGGTTTGACCTTGGAAAGAACAGGACTCGCATGGTAGAGGAGACAAGGCTGAGAAAGAGAGTGCTGAGCAACCGCTTACATAAGAGGGAAAGAACAATGAAGCAGCTTCAATTCCTGACAAATACATTCACTTATTGACAGTATTCAGTGGAGACCTCTGTGAAGAAAAAAAAAATATTTTTAACGTTGGAGCCTACTAATATTATTAGAAAATGTTCTGAGAAGTGAGGTAGCCCTGGGTTTCTTAGCTGAGACAATTTGGCCCATGGAACCCAGGCAGGAAAATCTCTATATTTGTGTCCTATTCTTTCAACTGGGTAAGATCCAGAGAATGACTATGACAATCCATCGTTACATGCCATGCATTTTACATTTGTCCAAACCCCTAGAATGTACTACGCCAAGAACGAGCCCTAATGTCAACTATGGACTCTGGGTGACAGTGATGTGTCAGTGTAGGTTCATCTGCTGTAACAAATGCCCCGATCTGTGCAGCTGTTGATAGTGGGGGAGGATGTGCGTGTGTGGGAGTAGGGGATAAATGCAAAATTTCTGTACCTTCTGATTAATTATTCAGTGAACCTATAACTGCTCTAAATAATAAAGTCTATTGTAAAAGAAAAAAACCACACTCATGCAGACTAAGAGACGGCATCATATAAAAGATCAATATTTCTATTGTCTCTGGAAAATTTCAGGATGTTTATGCTAAGGCATACCTTATATTTTCAGAGTTAGTAAATGTTGTTCATAGGATGTGATAGAATCCAAAATGATATTCTGCAGTAATGGTTACTATTATTAAAAGTAAACAAGAGTTAATTAGTTCTATTCTTTTATGAATACACATGTACTCACATATGCATTCATATACACACACTTGCACATACACACGAACATTCCCCATTCAAAAGCAAATTAAAAATGCCTAGACAGGAGCAAAGGCTCCAGCCCAACTCTGAACTTGGGGACTTTCCATACGATATGTTTGCTGTGTGTGTGGATTTGATGAAACATGCCCGTGCTGAAGCCAAGATCCACTGTCACTATGGCTGTTTATCTTGGAGGTGCAGGGCTTTGCCAGTGAACCATGTGGGTGTAAAACAGAGGGGGGAGGAAGTGCTAGGACTAGAGTCAGCCCTGGCAGGCATTAAGGGAATGTAACATTATGCTTCCTAAGGTACCTTCTCATTAGTGATTAAATGAGGATGTGTTCGTGCTTCAGGTGGAGGTTTAATGCCTTGTCTTAAGTGAAGTGTTCCTGGAGATAAATCCATCTGCTTTCTTGTATGCTGTGCGTGATTAGTAAATATTTAATGTCAACCCTGCATCTTGCTCAGGCTCGCTAAGTCATTTTCTGCTTGCCAAAGGAGCAACCCTGGTACTTCCCTTGAAAGTAGACTCCGCCTCCTTGAGCCACAGCTTCACAAGGAGCCACCTTGGTGTGGCTCTGAGCTGACTAGGGGCAGACATGCTACCCACAGTGACAGCCTATAACAGCAAATGCTTAAGCCAACGCCATGGGCTAAGAGCTTTGCTCCCTTTTTACCTACTCCTCACAGCAGCTGTACCGTCTAGTTCTTATTATTACTTCCATTTTACAGAGCACGATGAGGTTTGGAGAAGGTCAGTTGCCCAAGGACAAACAACTAGAAGCTGGTGGAGCAGAGGCTAGGACCTGCAGATTCATAACTCCACATGAGTAGGCTTATGTAATGGACAGACAACCAACTCTTCTACCTCTGCAAGCCACTGCTTCCTTCCAATGGCATCATTTGTCTTTTTGGTTCCCACACTTGGAAGTTACTGCCTAAGAAGATGGGCGCCTTTCCATCCTGTCTCTGCAAGGGAGTTATTCTCCCACAAGTGAAATTAGGAAATCCACTGAAATAATTGGCTTTAAATACACCATCATGTCACATACCAGCTCTCCATGAATACAGACACCTGAGAGCCACCCGAGCCAACAATTGAGAGCATGTTTTCTGATTGTACTTTGGCACTGCATGGCTGCCTATAGCCACAGTTTTTGTAGGTTTTTTTTTTTTTTTCCTGTAGTGGAAATGATTGCCAATCTCATAACGAAAAGAGGAGAGATTTTCCAATCCACAGTAATGAGCCATCATCCTACACTCGCTGCTGGTGGGTGCACAGGGCAAGGAATAAAAGGAATCAGCAAGGCTTTTTACTTGCCCACCATACATTTATGTTAAGTGATCGGCCCAGAAATGCCATTTGTTCTTTAGAGTTATTCATGCTGAGATGCCTCCTTACTTCTTGGAGTTGAAAAACTGAATTTAACAAGGTAAATGGTACGAACCTTGAAGCTGCATGAAGCAGAAGCAAGATTAGCTATTTCTCAATTGCCAAATCAATTCTAACCAATTTATGGACCTATAAGTAATGGCTGGAATCCACATGGTCTCTTCAGGTTGCTCTGATACTTGAAAACTTATGCAAGAGAAAAAAAAATACATGTATTTTACAAAGGCCAATAACAGTGGATTTTCAGGAAGTCAGAGAGTTACGAAGTTCATAGCATTTAGCCAAGCCTTAAATACAGTCAGGCAAATGCTTAACTGCACGTGGTGACTCCATTCTCACTTAATGTGGTCCCGCTTCTGTCCCCAGGAGCAGTTTTGATCAATAATTAGGGCTGTTTATTTGCCTGGCCTGGAAAAGTTACAAATCATTAACACCGGAGAAAAGAATCCCTATTCAATAAATGGTACTGGAAAAATTGGATAGCCATATGCAGAAGAATGGAACAGGATCCATATATCTCACCACTCACAAAAGTTCATTCAAGATGGATAAAAGACTTAAATATAAGGCATGAAACCATAAGAGTTGTAGAAGACAATATAGGAAAAACTCTTAGATATCAGCCTAGGCAAAGAATTTATGACTAAGACCCCAATGGCAATTATAGCAACAATAAAAATAAATAAATGGTACTCGATTAAATTAAAAGGCTTTTACATAGCTAAGGAAATAATCAACAGAGCAAATAGACAACCTACAGAATGGAAGAAAATATTTGCAAGCCGTACATCCAATAAAGGGCTAATAACAAGAATCTTCAAAGAACTCAAGCAAATCAGCAAGAAAAAACAAAATCCATTAAAAAGTCAACAAAAAGGCCAGGCATGGTGGCTCATGGCTATAATCCTAGCACTCTGGGAGGCCAAGATGGGAGGGTCACTCAAGGGTCAGGAGTTTGAAACCAGCCTGAGCAAGAGTGAGACCCCATCTGTACTAAAAAAAAAAAAAAAATAGAAAGAAATTAATTGGCCAACTAAAAATATATAGAAAAAAAATTAGCTGGGCATGGTGGCACATGCCTATAGCTACTCTGGAGGCTGAGTCAGAAGGATTGCTTGAGCCCAGGAGTTTGAGGTTGCTGTGAGCTAGGCTGATGCCATGGCACTCTAACCCGGGCAATAGAGCGAGACTCTGTCTCTCTAAAAAAAAAAGTTGGCAAAGGACATGAACATAACTTTTTTAAAGAAGATAGACAAATGACCAATAAACATATGAAAAAATGCTCAGCATCACTAATCATCAGGAAAATGCAAATTAAAACTACCATGAAATGTCACCATTAGAATGGGTTTTATTAAAAAGTCCAAAACCAATAGATGCTGGCATGGATAGAAAGAGAGGAACACTTATACACTGTTGGTGGGACTACAAATTAGTACAACCTCTATGGAAAACATATGGAGATTCTCAAACTAAAAGTAGACCTACCATTTGATCCAGCAATCCCACTACTGGGTATCTACCCAAAGTAAAATAAGTCATTTTATCAAAAGACACGTGCACTCGAATGTTTATTGCAGCACAATATACAATTGCAAAGATGTTGAATCAGCCCAAGTGCCTATAGTTTCATAAATGAATTAACAAAATGTGGTGTATATACAGCATAGAGGACTACTCAGCCACAAAAAAGGATTAATTAATGTCTTTTGCAACAATTTGGATGGAACTGGAGACTAGTCTCCTAAATCAAGTATGTAAAGAATGGAAAAAACAACACCACATGTAATTGCTATTAAATTGGAACTAACTGATGAGCACACATATGCACAGAGGAAAGTAAAACTCAGTGGAAACAAGCACAGGCCTGGACAATGGGGAGTGGAGAGTGGGTAGGAGGGATTGGGTGAAAACTTACCTAACAGATACAATGAAGACTATCTTAGTGATGGGCACACTTCCAGCTGTGACTCAAGCAACACAAAAGTGAGCCATGTAACCAAAAACATTTGTAACCACTTAATATTTTGAAATAAAAATTTAAAAAACTATAGTCCAAGAAAGGTGATCTTGGCTATGGGCTTCCCCAGGTCTCTAGTGTTACTTCTGGGTGGGCCCAGGGAAGTAAGGGTATTTCTAGACCACTTGGGACTCTTGGCCTGTCCCTGAGAAAACATGAACTCTTCAATTAGAGTTTTGGACAAAGAAGGCAGATTGAGCTTGCGTTTACATTACTCTTCTCTCAAACCACTAAAAGGATTGACTGTAAAGGGTTTTAAAAAATAGATACATGCCCTCAAAGAGGAGCAGAGACAAAAGAAATCTAATTTTGTAAGTTGGAAAACAGGTGGATGAATGGTCACTGACTTGGCAGATTCCAGAAAGCTGAAATCGAAGCCAACAGCAGGTGAAGCCAGGAAGCAACTTGAATTGTGCTTCAGAAAACTAGAATGATACTAGTAGAGGCTTTTCAAAGTGGGGATGAAGAGAAGGCTGAAAATAGGAGAATTGTTTGAAAGTCTGTTTTAAGGCAGCAAAAGCTAGATACCCTCTCCCACTCTGCACAACCCCATCACTTGTGCTCCCTTCCCCCAACCCTGGCAGATGACTAAAAGTTTATTTCTTGGAGTGGGTAAAAAAGAGAATTCTAGCACAGGCAAACACCAGACACAGCTGGGACAGGTGGAGTGTGTTCAATGGTGTGCGGGTTATGTTTAACAATAGGTTTGGAAGGGGGAAGAAAGAGGGTACATAATTTTAGTCATTGCCAATTGCAGTGGTGTAAATACTCATGCCAAAGCTAATTTCAAACTAAAAGCATAAAGCCTCTGGCCATGAGTTGGGAAGAGATACATACAATCAACTTTTTGTGAACCTGGGCATGCTGGCTGCAGGACCAGAGTTTACTGAAAATAGAGACATTAAGTGGAAGTTTACATACCAACTCTTGAGATAACTTCACCTTCATTCCCTTTCTCCATCTGATGCCCATATTCAGGTAGCCAGGATAATACCTTCTAGGCAGTAGATGGGAAGGTTTTTCCCTAAAGAATCTGACTGGTAGCAGGAAGACAAAGGAGACCTATAAATATTTATAGTCATGAATAACCCCATGAAATGGTCAACCAGTTTACTCCATAGAGAATTTCGTCTAACAACAAGCCCACCCCACAAAGATCTTCCAATGACACCTTATGAGCTACTCAGATGTAAGTAGAAAATCAAAGATAACCAGTAATTTTAGGAAATCTGACAACTTAAAAGTTAGAGATGAAAATAAAAGAGCGAGCGAAAAGGGGAATTTGGCATTAAAAAAAGACAA
This sequence comes from Microcebus murinus, assembly GCF_040939455.1. Taxonomy (NCBI): domain Eukaryota; kingdom Metazoa; phylum Chordata; class Mammalia; order Primates; family Cheirogaleidae; genus Microcebus; species Microcebus murinus. The sequence goes on along the minus strand of NC_134116.1, from coordinate 19,542,567 downwards.
TGCAAAGAGAAGAACACTTCAAAAAGATTGAGAATTATTATTATATTCCTGAAACAAGAAGAGAAAGTCTTTTTAAAAGAACATTCACAAAGTAGAAAGGAATCTTAGAACATTAAGAAGATATACAGGAAAAAGGAAAATCTCAATAGGTGAGTTGAAGGATAAAGTTCAGAACACTTTATAGCATTGGGAAAAGGCAAATAAATTGAGAGAAAATATTTTTTAAAATAGAGTGTTAATCCAGGATGTTGTGGCATGTTTGCAGGATGGAGGATGAACACAGAACACAAAAAGACACACAGACACACACAAAGATGGTTACAAGACTGCAGTGCACAACGCACCAGTCGTTTTATTTTTATACCCCCAAAATCAAAGTTAGTTCCTTATATGTGCCGACCCAGGCTTGGCAGCAATAGCCATGAATTCCGGAACATGTAGCCTAAGGACACAGATGTCTCCTGACTCAAGGTTTCCAGGCAGTTGCTCGAAGCACCAGGCATAGATCACAGACCAAGATTAGCAAGGTTGGGCAAGGCTGCCACTGGGGGCATTTTTCGTCCCCAGTTCCTCTTAGGCTGATCCCCTGCAGCTGTGCATGGCTTAGGTCGCCCCTCCCTTGAGGGGTCTTACCTGTCATTGACTAACCAGCCATTTTATGGGATTAAGCAGCAATCAAAAGAACAATGTGCTTATTGTGTGGCCTCTGGGCTGACACTTATTGTGGGGCTGGGCAGCTCTTGCCTCGGTGCAGAAACTCAGGTCTATTGTTATGTCTCTAGGCAGCAACCGTGTTTGTCACAAGGGCCTTGTCCGGAACACATTACTTTCAAATGCTCTGGGCAGAACATGTACATTACTCACTAAATTTAATTCTTAAACTAGGAAAATATATGTCAGTCCCCTACATAGGAGATTAAAAATCAAATTATAGGAATTTCCTAAAGAAAGAAAGAGAAAATAAAGGGGAGAAAAATATCCAAGAACTGCTACAAATGAAATTTTGAGAACTGAAGTACATGAATTTCCACACTGAAACTTCTACCAAGTGTGAACACAATGAATAGGGAAGGCCCAAGCCCAAGCACATCATGCTTAAATTTCATAATACTAGATACAAAGAAAAGACTTCATAACACTTTCAGAAACTAAGAACAAATGACCAAGATATGGCATCAGACTTTGCAATACCATCCTGGAAAGTGGAAATTAATAATCAGTGCATGCCTTCAAAATTCTGAGGGGGGATCTGATTTCCAATTTAGTATTCCACACCCTGCCACACCACCAATTAAGTCAGAGGATAAAACAAAGACATTGTCAGATACTCAAGGTCAAAACATTTTCCTCTCTTATACCTTTTCTCCAGAAGCTACTGGAGTAGAATATCCTGTAAAACAAGGGAGCAATAACAGAGACATTGGATCCAGGAAACAACTGATCAAATACAAAGAGCAGCCCAGGGGCTTTCCCTAGGACAATGGTGAAGACAGATCCCAGGATGACATCTGGGCAGCACACCTAGAGAATGTCAACTCCAGACTGGAGCAGGAAGGCAGAGGGCTCTGGAGAAATGTCTCAGAAAGAAACAGAATCAACAGCAGACTGAATGTGTGTGTCTGTTACAAGGAGATTTACACTATGGCAAAGAGTTTGGGAATTAATTAGTAATCGGTACACAGAAAACGAAGCAATTCCCCCAACCAAAAAAAAAAAAAAAAAAAAAAGAAAAGAAAAAAGAAACAATTACTAACTCCAGGTATGTATAAGTTGTAGAAAAAAAAAAAGGAAATATAATAATAGTTCACTACATGGCTCAGCTGTGAATAGTGTTTTCCACCCTCATAGCAAGGTAAGACACTGAAAATCCATCCAAACAAATGTCATAGTCTAATTGTATAGAAAGAATGTGGGGAAAGGAGTGTACACGTGTACATGTGTGGATGTATGTGTGTTCTGGGAAAGGGTGAAAAACCTAAATTCTAGTCTTCTGTAAAGAATTGAAAAATTAAGAAGAAACAGTATGGGAAAATTATTTTGACAAATGTAGGTATAAACCAAAGAAATAGTTAAAAGTTAAGGTAGTTGGGCAACAGGTGAGAAGAGATTGTTGGGATTTTTTTTAAATGAGCCTTGTAGAACAATTTTCACTTTTAAGCCATGAACACATATAATTTTGATTAAAAAGTAAATATAAGAAAGAAAAAGATATTTAGGAAACAAACCAGAAAACCTTTTGCAAGGCTATAATTATCTGTGAATGCCTAAATGTTTTCTGAAATGATTAGAACAAAGGATAACATATACTCCTGGCAGAAGAAAACCTTGAAGTACTATACCCAGCCCCTGAGGCCTGGTGCCCATTTATTTACAAGGGAAGAGAAATAAAGTGGGAAAGAACTTGACCATGTCCACCTTAGCATGTGATTTCCTAAAATTTTGACAGTTTTTCAGTGTGCTGCCTTTCAGATAAGTTGTGCCTAGAAATTTCTCCTATATGCTACCAGTACCCTTTGACATGCTTCTACATGGAAGAGACTTGCCAAACTCTCTTCCAATGATCAATTTCTAAGTCTGTCTCATCCACTAGATGTTGACTCTATGAACTGAGTTTTATGTAGTAAATATTTCTGTAGGGTAAATATTCTGTGCAGTATGCTCAGGAATAAAAGGCATTCCTTCCCTCATTCATTCATTCAACATTTGCGTCTAATCTGTCTGGAATCTAGGGAAACTAGATTCATGGTAAGTGAAATAGATAGAATGTCTAAGCATAGAGTTATAAAAGGGAATTAAATATGTCAAAAAATTAGACTGGAGATGATGAACTGACCCTTCTGATTTTCATAAAAATCTTAGATAAGGCTTTTAGCTTTCACAAGAGGATTTAACCTCATTTTTTACCTGGTTGATTATTTAAGCAGGTGGATTAGCACCAACTCTACAGAAGACCGTGATTAGATCTGTCTGGATGCAGCATAGCAGGGAAGCCAACACAGAAGAGAAGTTAGTCTTGTTCTGCTTTTATCCTTCATGCCTAGAAGACTGTTTGGCACATGGTTGATGCTATGGAAATATTTCTTGAATGAATAAATGGTGTAAGGATGGATGGATGGATGGATGGATGGATGGATGGATGGATGGATGGATGGATGGACAAGCTGACTCAACTGAAATTCATCTTGGCTAAAAGAGAGGATCCGAAGATTAGAGGAACCAGTGCTGGTGACTGTATAAAGATTAATAAGGTGATTCTAAAACTGTTTTGATTCCAAAAAATAAATCTTTTGGACAGACCTGATTCTATGGCTCATATACAGTCAGAACTGAGTAGCCCAGCCCCATCAGCTCCCATGAGTATAATTTCAAGATACTCCCAGCCTCCCAGGGGCCACACTTTTTCAAAGGACTCATTTTTAGAACTTTTGGCTTCCTTGGTTTAGATTTCAGGGAACAAGGAAACTAATTACACACATGGACTTTGGGGGGTTTTTTGTTTGTTTTGTTTATCTGTTTTTTAGCTAGTTTTACTTGAGTTGGAAACATATTTTCCATTCTCTCATTCTAGTTTGTTCTCCTTACCAACGGCTAATATATATATTTTAGAGCTAGGTTTTAAATAATTTTTCTGTCCAAAACTAAGTCTCGCTCTATTCATTCTCACCCTCATCTAGTTCCAAAGTCATTACATTTGCTGGGAAGGAAGTTTTTTTTCTTATGTTTAAGAAACACCACTGCTGTTAGGGAAAAGATCTCTGTTGTAACATTAGCTCTAGGGTGAAAGGACCATCTGCAGTTAAATGACTGTCTCTCAAGCCAGTTGTATGATTTAAGCTGACTTGTAAGGAAATTCCCCAGGAGCTCACCTTGCTGAGCTGGTTGCCTCCAGGTTTGCTGCGAAAGGCAAGAAGGAGCCCCTGTAATAAATCTCAGAGTGCTTTCATTGAAAGAAATCATTGCTGCAAGGCAAGAGTAAATATAGGTCTACCAAAACAGGATGCCTCCTGCTTACTAGAAAGTAAGAGCTGACATGGCCTAATTTCTTTGTTTCTGTCTAACTGCATTTAGGCACTTAACTCTTTGAAGATTCAGTATAGAAAATGAGGTAGCACTAATTTAAATAGCTTGATTGTCAGGCACCTAAACACACACACACACTCTCTTTCACACACACACACACACACACAAAATTAGGCAGGTGAGCCCATAAATTTGCTTAGATGTTACCTGGCTGAGTGGCATTGGCTTTTCATTCTTAAGGATAAACTCCTTAGACTGAGAAGAAGGAATCTCAGCTTCCTTCCCAAACTTTATCTTATCAGCGTGGGTGCAGCCCAGGAATTGTTGGCTTTACAGCCTGCTGAAAAGGGATTCATTTTCTTTCCTTAAACAACAGTTTGTTCTTTAAACCCATTTTTTTTTCTGACACCATAGTTTAGGCAAAAGGGAAAAGAGTTAATTCTCATTTACTTACCTTTTTGATTGAGAGGGATAATGTCATACAAAGTTCTACCTGAAATTGAAGATGGTAATTTTCTGTGATTTGTTGGAGATGTTTGTTGGTCCTTGCTGCTCAAATTGTGGTCTACAGACAATAGGGTCAGCATCACCTGGGAGCTTCTAGAAATGAGGAATTGAAAGCCCTACCCCAGGCACCCCAAACTTCCTGAAGACCTTCAACTTCTTTTAGAGGAAATCTCCAGGTGATTCCTATGTATAGTAAAGTTTGAGAAGTATTGGTTTGGGTGTTGCCTTTTGCTAAAGTCAATGCAAACTGGTCCCCAGTGGCATTTGGCATTGAGAGATAAATTAATCCAGTGGACTTCAAACATTGTGGCTGGCCCTCTTCTTTTGCCCACCACCTCTAGAGAATTTGGGGCATGTGGCTCCTTTCTCATTGCTTAGTCATTATAATCATTGTTTCAACCCTTTTGCAGCTAAATTATACCCCACCACTAGAGGTGAGGGTAGTCTTTGGGTAGGTTCCATGCCATGTCAGACTTCAAGTCTGAAATTCTCAAAGTGTGTTGGAATTTCCAGCTATTCTAATGACTTTTATACTTTCCCCTTAGTGTAGTAATATGTTGGGCTCAAATGGTTTCAGGCAAAACTTGCACAAACAACTCTGAGTTTTCATTATAGTTAACAGTATAACTGTAATAATTTTATGAAGGAGCAAATTTAAGCATCACCTTGAAAGGGTCAAAAATATGCATTTATAATAGAATAGCATACTCTAGATGATAATAAATTACATCATTACGCAGATAGAATATAAACATTTCTGATCCATGGGAACTTAAGAGCAGCTGACAAAAATGATAGCTTGCCATGTCTTCGGTTGACTCAAGCTATGCAAATTACCTGGAATTGGTAGACACACTTGCATGGCTTTTGGAATCCATTTTTGAATACACTAAGAGTAATTTTTTTAAAAAAAGATAAAAATTCTGTTTTTTAAGATAGGGATACAGGTCTGAAGAGTACATCCAACTTAAATCTACATCAAACCAACCCTAAGAAAGAAAGATATTGGAGGAGAATAGGAAACAGACTGCTTACCAGATTTCCACCCTGTATAAATGGAAATGTTAGGTACATAAGCAACAGCTCATATACTTGAATTCTTGCAAAGAGAATGCTCCTATATGGAAAGGTGAGTGTATTTTGTACTTAACACCTGTTACTTTTAACATGTACAATCATATTTGTAGATTTCTTTTGTCTTATGACTATAGCTCCTGCTGCTTATTGCTAAGGGAAATTATAAAAATACAAAGCATAGGTTTTAGAGTCCTGGGGTAGATGGGCATCTAGAGCTCCTCACTTTTCTTCGCTGTCCTCAAGAGGAAGTCAGGATGGTCATTAAGGAAGGAAAAGAACATTGTGTAGTTCAGCCTCTCTCCACCAGCTGGTTGTAGTTAACACACTCATCTGGGCATGTTGCTCGCAAGAGTGTAAAGCTATGAAAGATAATGTTCTTTCGTAATTTATCTTTTAGGATATAACATAAAACAGGTTTATTTTTAACACCCAGCTGAGATCTGGGTAATGGGAGAAGACTTCATGGTGGGGGAGATAGGAGAGTCACAGATTAGGGGAAATGATGGCAAGAAACAAAGATCTTGAGAATCTTTGGCTTTCTAGGTGTCAGATTCTGACACTCAGGGGAAGAGGAAGGGCCCAAATGAGATACTAGAGAAAACCATTTCCTTTGCCAGCCTGAGCATGCACCTGCCTTTGGCTACAGAGTGATTGGATTTGTAGCCCACGACCACCATCACTACCAACAACAAAAACACCACCATCAACAAAGAATGTGCAATGTACATAAAGATTTGAAGGTACACAAAGCAATGAGCAGAAAGAGCATCACACAACCAGGGGGAAGTGTCTCACTTAAAGGATGACATCTTCCATGACCTGGCCCCATCCCTTTTTTCTTCTCCTTGCTGTAGTATTTGTGGGTTGGGACAAGAGGACAAATCCAGGTCCAGATACCATGTATTTAAACTTATCAATGATGAAAGGAGATACCTAGTAGCTGAGGGAGCCACACTCCTCCCTGAGGGGGTGGAGGCTTGCCCTGTGGCGGCTTGAGAGGGGGGTGGCCCTGGTCTGCTGGGGTGGGGCAGGATAGAACTGGTCCAGGCGCAGGACTCTGCAGCTGCGACAGGACTCACCAAATCTGGGAATGGAACTGACCTGCAAAACTCCATGGGGTGCCAGGCCAGGTGGGTGCCCCTTCTCCAGGCCTCACATTTCCAGCTCAGGATTTCTCAAAACTTTCCCACCTGAGCCAATGGCAGGAGGATGATTGTAGTATCAGGGAATCCAGTTTGCCTAAATACCCACCCAACTTTAGACAAAAGCCCCCACTCTTCCTCTGGCTCCCAGGGGCAGAGGCTGTGGTTGTAACCTTTGCTGCACACGCTTGCACATGCTCGCACACGCTTGCACATGCTTGCACACTCTCAGCACCACCACCACCCCCCCACCGTCGTCTAGCCTGAGGGGCCCGGATGGACTCCCACATCCTTCTCAGGTCATTCCCATTTGCTCAGCTGGTCACCAAACTTGCAAATAACTTCTGAGGCCAAGGGGGAAGAGTGCCTTATGGTGCAGTGCTTCAATGACACGGGCGCTAAAGCGTGGGACCCAGAGCTACGCCATTCTGCCTGGGGTTTAAGGAGTCACAGTAGTTGCATCGTGTGCCACTGCCAACAACACATTCCTTTTTGCTGACAGTGTTGCCTTTGCCTGGAATGCCTGTCACCACCACCACCACCACCACACAGAGACACACACACACATACACACGCATGCGCATCCCTTCCCCCTGTTCCGCAATACCCTCTCCGTAAAGAAAGCAACTGTTGAATTCCTAACCCCAGGACCTCAGAATGCGACCTTGCTTGGAAATAAGTTATGGCAAATGTAATCAGTTAAATTAAGATGAAGTTAGAATGGCAGGGGGTGGGCTCTTACTCCAATATGACTGGTGTCCTTATAAGAAGAGGAAAAGTGGGACTCAGATGGAGACACAGGGAGAAGAAGCGCATGGAACCAGAGACAGCTATCAGAGTTTTGCATCAACAAGCCAAGAAACGCCTGGGGCTGCCGGAAGCTGGAAGGCAAGGAAGACTCCTCCCCTAGACACCTGGATCTCAGACTTCTTGGCCTCCAGAACTGGGAGAGAACACGTTTCTGTTGTTTAAGCCACTCGGTTTGTGGTACTTTGTTACGACAGCCCTTGCAAACTAAAACAGTGACCATTCTCCAAACTTCCCAGCCCAGTTCCTGGGATATATTTTATTCAAGCACTAATCACCTTGGCATAGTTGGGATTCCTGTGCTTTTTGATCCTCCTGAGTGTCACAGCTCTGCTTTATTAACTGGTATCTCCTAGCACAGTGCCTGGCACGCAGACGTACTCAGTAAGCATGGAATGAGCAGATGAATGAAGGAATGAACAATTGAGAAGAGACATACAAATGGAAAAACTTCTTTTTTTTTTTTTTTTTGAGACAGAGTCTCACTTTGTTGCCCAGGCTAGAGTGAGTGCCATGGCGTCAGCCTGGCTCACAGCAACCTCAAACTCCTGGGCTCGAGTGATCCTCCTGCCTCAGCCTCCCAGGTAGCTGGGACTACAGGCATGCGCCACCATGCCCGGCTAATTTTTTATATATATATCAGTTGGCCAATTAATTTCTTTCTATTTATAGTAGAGACGGGGTCTCGCTCTTGCTCAGGCTGGTTTTGAACTCCTGACCTTGAGCAATCCGCCCGCCTCGGCCTCCCAAGAGCTAGGATTACAGGCGTGAGCCACAGCGCCCGGCCGGAAAAACTTCTTAATACTTAATTACAACTTTGGGTGAGGTGGCAGCCATAGTACAAAGGGAGAGGTGAACATGGCACAATGTAAATTTTGCCATCGTGCTGTAGCCTGATAAGAGTCTTTTAAAAAGAAGTGTATTAAATTTTATATTCTCCCTCTTTTAGAAAGAGCCAAATTGAGACAAATTTGTACAATTAGAAAGCAGGTGGTTGATTTTCCCTGTTTCTAAATAATACCAAGTGGAAGACTACTTCTTGATTCTAGGGATACCCAGTTCTGATTTCATCCCGATCTGATTCCTGTCAATGACCAGGTCTTCTTGGCCACATAGGAGGATCTGGTGTGGACCTCCTGGGAGGCAGAATCAGGCAGTTCTCATTAAGTTCCCACACTTAGAGAAAGAAAACAATCTTTATTTCCAAAACAAACTTTAAGGGGCTATGCAAAAATATAGCCTGGGGGAAATGAGGAGAAATGGAGTTTTTATAATAATCCCTTAAAAGGGGAAATGTCACCTTAATTTAATTGAGGCTTTGCAATTACATTTCATCTTTATCTGTGACACAGTTAAACTCTATTATCTAAAGCACTGACCCAAGATGAGCTACTTTTCTCCAGAAAAAAAAGAAAGAAAAAAAAAACTTCCTGACATCATTTTTTTCAATGTCTTATGTGAGTCCTTTAGTTCAGAATTAATTATTCAGAGGAAGGGAGAGCGAGTCAGAATTTCGGTTGGAAGGTTTGGGGCATCCACAGTTTGAAAGCATATGCAACATTGTAATATGGATTTGTTCCTAGAAAAAAAAAAGTAAATGTTTTGATGTTGCAAATTATGGAATGTAAAGAGTAGCAAATTCTCATTAATAGGGGCACAAAACAGACAGCTTCTGAGTATTGGCCACTCCCTAACATCTAGGACGCCCATGCAGTAGGGATGCTGTTTCAGAATCTTAAACTTTAGCACTGTATGATATTTTATGCTTATTGAGAAGAGGCATGTGCTGCAGAGAGTATAGCACCTTGTCTAATCTTCTTACTTTCCCTTCATCTAATTCAGACTGGCCTTGACATACAGAGAGCTCCCCTGTGGGTATCAAGAGTCTGGAAGTCTCTTCTCAAACCTGAAGCTGTAACCTATTACTTTGGGTAGACTTTCTCCATTGTTGAAATCTTGCTGTCCTCTTCCATGGCTACTGTTTATAAATGTTTTCAGATAAGTAAATAGAAAGCCTTGGTGATCACAGAGAATAGTTGCTATGCAAACACAAAGTAACAGTTGCAGCGATTGTCAGAGATTTAACAGGAGTGGAGAAAACATTGTATGTGCCTCTTTGGAATAGCAAAATGGTGTTCCACTTTAGTTAAAGACAATATCAGGGGCAGATGTGGTGATCTTTACTTTTTAATTTAGAGGGATGTATTATTTGGGATGTTTTCTCCTGAATTAAATAAATTATCAGATAGGACATGAACATTGTGAATTCCAAAAAAAAAATCTTTTTAGAGAATCTGTTAATATATTCATGCTCTTACAGTGGTGGATGCCTTTCATCTTAACCTCAGTGTGGGTGTGGATGAGACATGTAGATAAGGCATAGGGCATCCACCGAGGGAGTGGACACAGTTCTTTCCAATTCTGGGTAATTCTGATTTGCAGCATGCAGAGGAGAAAAACCCAACAACCTGAATGTTGCCTGAAGGTCTTGTTCTAGCCTGATTCTCCCCATCAGCTGTAACAATGTTGAGATAAGAGAAATACCTTGACTGTTATGCAACACAGAATAAGTGCTCAATAATATTTGTCAAATTAATGACTAAGTGAATATTAAAATGTTAGGCAGCCACCTGCCTATATTAAAATAGTAATTAATAGAATAAAATAGCAAAGAATCATTCCATTTAAAATCTCAGGAATTGAGGCCAAAACCAAAATAGCAAAAAAAAAAAAAAAAAAAAAAAAAAAAAAAAAAAAAAAATCAAACAGATTGTATGCAAGAGAGTACTTCTAGTTTGAAAAGATAGATAATTGAATTTCTGTCAGAATTGCCTTTTGATTACACAAATTCACCTGCATGCTCCACAGTGTTGCCTTATCATTGTCCAAACATGGAAAGATCAATTAAGGCATTATTTAAAAAAAGAGAAAAAATGAGTCTGAGAAATGAAAACCAGAAAGTGGAAATTGTTAAAGGAAAACCTAAAAAGTAAAGAGAATAACACATTAAAAGAGCAGCAAACAGCCAAACAAACAACTAGAGGGAATGAATTACCTTTATTTATAAAAGTCTATTTCATAGTTTTCCAAAAAGTAAAATGAATCTCAAATTAAACTTATGTATTATTATATTTTCCTTTTTTAAAAATAAATCAGCTCATTTAACATATTTGGATAGGTTACAGCTTAATTTTATATTTAAGCTGAGGATCCAACTAAAGGACTTCATTCTACATGGATGGAAGACATGGTCTTAGAAGTAACATTTTTCCCATACTCCAGAGTTCTTTGTGCTCCAATGAGTACAGACCATTCTGAAAATAGGAAATGAGGTCAGAGGATTGAGTGCATTTCACCCAGTCTCAGAAAGGGTCTGTCTTACTTTGTACTATTTGTCTCTTCACCTACATATTTGTCAAATTTAAAATTGACTAATTTCTTACCACAGTAGCATACATTGTGGCAGGAAATAAAAGAAAAGGTCTAAAATTTTTGTTTGCACATGTTTCAATAAAAAAAAAAAAAGAAAGTGGTCCCGAAGTTTTTAAAGATCACCTCCAAAACTCATCAAATCCAACTAATTCCCAAATTAACTTTTATTTCCCTTGTGGCTTCCTAGAATTGTCAATAATGAAGAACAATGAAGATAGAATGGATATTATGTAAACAAAAGAGAAATATTATATAAATAGTGCATTTATATTTTACTTTATTTTTTTCATAGAAAATATTATCTTTTATATAATTTTTAACCTTGTTCATTTTCCTGTACCCCTGCTAGAAAGCCAGCTCTATAAAGGGTAAGGATTTTTATTTTATTTTCTGATACATCCTCTGAGCTTAAACAGTGCCAGGCACATAGTGGTCACTTTATAAGTATTTGTTGAATGCAATAAGCATAATGAAGAGCTATGGATAGCATGTAAACAAATGACCACTCAAGAGTCCTCATTCCTATCAATGTTTATGTAGAACAGGACATGGTGCAGTGTTCCTTCAAGGACTGCCAAGTCATGTTTTAGAGAAACAATAAATTTAATAACATTTCTACAGCACTTCAGCAATTTACAAAGTGCTTTCTCATGCATTGTCTCATTTGATCTCCCAGGAGCCTCTCAGGGGAGATTTTTCTAGTCTCACCATGTCACACAGGGGTTACTGAAGCTCAGACAGGTTAAAGGGCGTGTTCCAGATTACCAAAGACAGAAAGTATACTGGAGCCCAGCCCTGAAGCCATGTCCTTTGAGGCCAAAGTTCTCATTTCTGCATTTCCTTCTGGCTTGTCCGGGGTATGCCCAGAGCTGCCCCCGTGCAGCATGCCTGTCAATGGCTATTTCTGGGACCAAGAACTGTTTATTGACTTATCCACGTCAGATTGCTGGGTGCTCCATAATCTAGGGTAACTCTTAATTGACTACTGTGTTCTTGGAGTTCTTACCAGACCCTACTTTGCTAAATGAGGTGAAGGGGATAATTATTTCAGGTGATTTCCTTCCTTTCCATTCATATCCCCCAATAGTTGATTGGAAAAAAAATATATTGCAATAGTGTGTCAGACACTCAGTTAGACACTGGACATACAGTGGTGAACAAAAGTGATGACGTCTCACCAGCAAATTGTTATTAATGGATTAACACTTAAGTGGACATATAGAATAGCATTTATCAGGTGTCGGGAGGTGGGGGGGGCATGGAAAATATATGTAACCTTAACATTTGTACCCCCATAATATGCTGAAATTTTGAAAAAAGATAAAAAAAGAATAAAAATTAAAATAAGAAAAATTTAAAAAGTGGTGATGGCCTATCCTACCTATCAATGTTTGGGCGCTTCCCCAAATGTGCTCAATCAGAGGTAAATTGAGTTGGAAATTTTACAGAAATAAGATTTCTCTGATCTCATATTAATAGTTTTTCTGAGAAAACTCAAGCTGGCCGAAGTCAAACATTTTACTGTATTTTGAAAGCATTTGGTGTCCCTAAATGGCATCGTGAATTCAAAATGACCATGTAATTGTCTTTTGCATTTAAAGATCTCCATCTTTCCTGGGGTTTATGGTTGTGGGAAGAAGGTCAGGTTGGAAAGTACACACTACTTCTGCAGCCTGCCCTCCCATTTGTGACTGGGTCATCCTTCCAAAGCCTTGTGGAATGTGTGTGCTTAAAAGGAACTCCCTGTTTTACTTGGCTGCCAATGGAGTAGCTTTCTGGGAGGTTTTCCCCTACAATGCTGCCACATTGTTTGATGTGACCATTCAGCATGGAACTCACAATGGTGCATTCAATACTACCACTTTAATACAAAGTGATTTCTTCAATTTAGTGCATTTTGGAAAAGAAAGCCAATGGCTAATAAAAAAAAAAGGCATCTTACATTGCACCCTCATCCAAACAACAACTACCTTAATGCATTAGAACTCCAATGCTGAAGTTCTCATCATTTTAACAGTGGCTGTTCTGGTCATTCTGACACTGCACATCTTAGGATTATCTTGACTCCTTTGGGATACTTTTCTGTGTCTAGGATGTCAATTTCCTTACTTGCCTGATGTAAGGCAAGTAAATTCTATATGCTGGGAGACGATTAAGAGTTACATGTAGGTTTGCGACGATATTGAAAGCATGTGTGTATCTGGGAATGATATTAATAATTATCACTCCCATTTATTGAGTACTAACTATGAGCCAGTCATTTTTCAGGCACTTCGCATGTGCCATCTCATTTAAAACTACCAATAATAATTATGAGATACAATTATCCCCAGACTTAAGTAACTTGCCAAAGGTTGCACAATGAAAGTACTGGAACCCAAATGTAGGTTTGTTCAATATCAAGCATTGCACAGGACTATCTCTCCACTCCAACTTTAGGATTTCCTCCGGAGTTCAACCATGTCCATTTAACTGTAATAATTGTTCACGCATAGCACTTCCTATGAGCCAGAAACCATTAGTGCTTATATATTATCGTGTTTAATACTCATAAATAAGGTAAGTGCTATGATTACAGCTAAGGAAACTGAAGCATAGAGTGGTTAAGAATCTCACCCAAAGTCACACAACTTTTAAGTTATAGAATTGGAATTTGAAATCAGACAGGTTAGTGCCAGAGGCCTCACCACTACTCTTCTCAGCTTATCAAATACCTATGAAGACAGTTTTGCAAAATCATTAGAGTTATAAATCTTTTAAAAATGACCTATTAGGTTATTAAGTATAAAATGTCTGATTTCCTTAAGTACTAACTTTGACAGTTGATATCTCTGACATTTCATTTTGACACTTCTTGTTTTATTTTGATTGTGAAGATACATCCTCATTCTTTCAAACACATGATTTGGTTTGTGATTATCTTTCAAATTTTTTTTAGAGAAATTTTTGTGAAACCATCAATAAGTGAAAAATTAGAGTTATCTCTGAATATGAGTTCCAGCATGGAACAAATGCAGCTCAGGCAGCTCGAAATATCAACGAAGTGTTTGGGAAGGAATGTGGCTAATGAACGCGCAGTATGTCAATGGTTTGAGAAGTTCCATTCTGGTGATTTTAGTCTTGACCTGAGACCAAGGTGTATAATGATGAGCTGAAAGCTATAGTGGAAGTGAATCCATCTCAACCTATGTGTGAATTAGCAGCAAGGTTTGACATTACTGTTCCAACAACATTGGACCATTTGAAACAAAAGGGCAAGGTAAAGAAGCTGGATAGGTGGATTCTGCATGAGTTAAACGAGTGTCAGAAGAGAAATCATCTCCAAACTTGCCTTTCTTTGCTGTCATGACATAAAGGTAAATCATTTCTACACTGAAAATTGATTCTTTTTGACGATAGCAAGCATTGGGCACAATAGTTGGATAAAGTGCCGAAACACAGTATAGTCCAAAACCAAATATTCATAAAAAAAAACAAAAAAACCCAAAAACCTAATGCTGTCTGTGTGGTGGTCCAGCGCTGGTATTATTCTCTATAAAGTACATGAAACCTGGTCAACTAATTACAGTGGATGTCTACTGCAACCAATTGGATGAAATGATGAGGATGCTTGCCATTAAGCAAGCAAGACTGGTCAATAGAGACAGGCCAATTCTCTTGCATGACAATGCTCTACCACATGTCTCACAAACAATGCTGTTCAAACTACAGAAGTTGGACCTGGAAACTCTCTGTCACCACCATATTCACCAGACCTTGCAACAACTGACTACCACTTCCTCCAGGCTTTGGACCACTTTTTGCGAGGAAAAATATTCAATTCTCAACAAGCTGTGGAAAATGCCTTTCGAGATTTCATCACCACTCACTCTCCAGGCTTCTTCACTGCTGGCATAAACAAGCTACCATTAAGATGGTAAAACTATGTGGATAGTTTAGGTGCATACTTTGATTAATTGTACCATTTATTGTTTGAGATATAGTAAACTACACTTTTGATTCAAAATTGGACATTTCATATTTAATGAACTAATATAAATATTTGTGTGTACATACAATACCACACAGGCACACACACGTGCACACACATTGGCATACTTCTTACACTTTTCTTGAAATCCTCATCATGTGAATCCCTTAACATTGAAACTTACCAAGCCAAGTATATCCGATTTGCCTACAGAGATTACATCTAGAATTCCCTCATTTTCACACCTAACAAATCTACAGATTCCTGTGGATGCCAAACCAAGCAGGATAGAGAGGAGAGTGCAACTGGGGTGATCCCAGGCACAGAGTGCTCAGTGTAGACTCTAAATAGTCCCAACTCTTCTTTCAGGACCCTCTTCCACCTAGCTCTGGGCACATTCCTGTTTCCTCTGTGTTGTTCTCCAGGTAAAGTGCTAACAATCTATTTAGCTCATGGCTCTGTTTTGGATGTCAAATAAAACTGATTGATTTTATGATTCTGTAAAGGTCACCTGAAAAGGTGGAACGATTTCTGCTGCAGAAGAGCACCCATAAATCCAAGTTATTTGTGACAAGTTTTGTCCCACTACAGGAAGATGGATTCTTGGATCTTTGCCTAAGATCTAGAAAAGACTGCAAATTTTCCACTGGACTTGCCTCAGGACTTTCTCTTTAGATGTCAAGGAAGCTTATATGTGTGAAGACAGCATAGTTAAATGAGAATGGGTTGTCAATTGGTCCTGAAATAAACCTATAGGAATGAAACATTAAATTACCACATTATTCCTTTGGCAAAATAAAAGAACATCTCTCACACCCATGGGTGACCTCCCCACCATTGGTGAAGAGCCCTAGAACATGAGGCGTCCAAATGGCTCAGAAGGTCAGTATGTGACTAGAAGTCTCCCATCTCTTATGCTTCTTCCAAAGTTCCATGAGGAGAGGGAGTTTTCTTCTGCAATGCTTCCCACTTTGCCCAAAGGAGTGCTTAGCATGGAGTGGATGTTCAAAAGTAATACATTGAATGAATACATGAGTTTCATGAAATCTTTGATATATTTTAAATTTCTGGGTACCATCAAAGTGTGTGGGATTCCTGGCCCATCAAATGGAGGAAAGGAGCAGTGGGAAATGAGTGAATATGGTAGAAAAATGAGGGGGGAAAAGGTGTGTGTGTGTACCAGCACCTATAAAAATAATGTAACAAGGAATGGAGGGGCCATAGTGCACACTCATCTAAAGCAAGAGAATCCACTGATCCACTGAGCATGTCTCCTTATCATTCTGGTTTTCCTTCAACAACTACCAGTCAAAGGTAAGACACTGCGGAAAACTGGAAGTTACTTAAAATACTTTCTCACCTCCACAAACTGGCTATTCTATTGCTCACTTCTGGAATATCCGCCCCTCTTTACTTCACCTGGCCATCGTGGCATCATCCTGCAATACCTAACAGAGACCTCAGTTCCTCCAGGAACCTTGCCTGAGTCCCTGGTTGATTTAGGGCCCCCGTCTGTGTTTCCACAGAACTCTCTAAACCCCTGTGCCATAAAAATTTACCACTGTCTGCTCAATAGTCTTCTTACATCATCCATCTCACTCATTTGTAAGTTTTTTAAGGGCAAGAGCTACATCCTGCCCGTTTTTATACCCACAGAGCTTTGTACAAAGTGCCTGCAATAAAGTAAACCTTTAAAAGTTTCTTTTCTCTAGTCTAAGGAAAACACAGAGAAAAGGGAGATTTTTCTTAGGCAGAGTGAAAAAAGTCATCCTTGATCGAAACTGCTTGTGGAGTGATGCTGGTGTGTGGGCAGGGAGGTATGGGGGAAGATACAGCGTTCAGGAGGGAATGGCCTCAACTTTCCAACTCTACAGCCATGACTTGTCAATTCTTTTTGCCTTTCTCCTGGTCACACGGAAGAAGGGACCCTCCCTTTGACTAAGGTTGCATATAATCTCTACCGCCACTCCCTCCTTCCCTCCCTCAAACCTGTAAGGACAAAG
Organism: Microcebus murinus; assembly: GCF_040939455.1. Taxonomy (NCBI): domain Eukaryota; kingdom Metazoa; phylum Chordata; class Mammalia; order Primates; family Cheirogaleidae; genus Microcebus; species Microcebus murinus. Next base: position 19,525,609 of record NC_134116.1, on the reverse strand, counting down.
GAATGAAAAATGATAACAGACCCATTGGGACAAAGAAAAACAGGAACAAAGTCTAAGTGAATGAGAAACGTCAACCAAGTTTGGAAGATGGAAAGAGGATGGATGAATGGTGGCTGATGTAGCAGAGGACAAGAGCCTAAAGCTCTGTGTCTTGCACAGGGAAATACTAACAAGAAGCAAATCGATCTGCACTGCAAGCCCCAAGCCAAATCGAGGTATTGGAGGCACGAGGTGTCCCAGAAGGCAGGCTTGCAGAGCATGGTTAAAAACAGAGGTGGCTGGAGCAGTAGACACCTAGGTCTCATCTGCACACTTCTCAGCCAATTAATGAGCTCCCTTCATCTCAGCATCAGAAGATTTCTTTTCTGGGAAAATTGCAGCAGAGAATCTTCAGACTGGGAAACACAAAGACCAGTGGGGAGAGATGGTGAGTCACTGCCCCGGAAACATGGGGATTCAGAGAAAGTCTACAGCCTGTCAAAGGCATCCTTAGCCCCTTATCCTACTCAGCTCACAGATTACCGGCAACCAGACCTAGGTCCCTAGGTAGGAAGGAGACTATAGAATTCTTCTGTTGAGAAAATAATTACCTATGGTAGCCACAAAGGTGTGTCTCAGGTTTCCTTCAAGAAAATTCCTGCAGAGAGTATGGTCACACTGAGGCCACATGTCCCTGGGTTGCATTCAGTCAGTGACCGACCATTTCAGGGGTAGGGGACTCTTCCAACAGACAACATTTGGGAAGCCACAGGGACTTCCCAGCAGCCTGGCCAAAATACTCTCAACACTCCACTGTGATCGTGGGCACTTCCTACCCCACCCTTCCTTCCTTCTGTCTTCTCACAGGTGCCAGATCTGCACTGGGGTCTGAAGGCTCTTCCCACCCTCCTCCTCCCAGCCTCTTCACCTTCCCTAGGTGTCTTCCCCAGTCAACCTCTTGCACATCTAATCCAGACCTGGGGTCTTCTTCTCAGAGGACCTGAACTGACCAAGCAGTATTAAGAGTAATCTGTGATAACAGGTGCTAAGGCGGGTGTGGAGGATTGGGGACTAGCCCCTCACCGCCTGTCTGGCAAAGAGCACCCCACCCTGAGTAGCACATGGAGCATGGCTGGTCCCTGGAATGAGATGGTGGTGAAGATTCCTACTGCTGGTGACCTGGAAAAATGTCCCAGTAGAAAAGAATATCCTTTGCTAGTACAAAGAATCCAGATAATCGGGTATTTAAAAGCTAGGCGAGGAACAGTGCCCATAACCACAGCAGAGCTGGCTGCTGATTACTAATTAGAATTGACACCCTGCAGAGGGATGATGAGAAGCTGAGGGCAGCCAGTACATGGTTGAAGGCTAAGTGTGAGAGCCAGAGGAACTCTCTGGCAGCTAAAAAAAGAGACGCTTTTATCTCCCTGCAGCTGAAGAGTGGACACAAGACCTGATAGAGGTGCAGAGCTCCAGCAATGTCTCAATGTGCAGCCAGGACTTGAAAGAGTTGCAGTCTTCCAGAGAGGTTTCAATGCACAGCCGAGGCAGGCCGATGATGCTAAGATCAGAGGCCCAGTTAGGAAATCCGGAAATCTGGAACCCCGAAACATGGGATGGGGATATGTGGATGAATGCCCCCAAGGATTTCGGCTCTGCACACACTGAACACTTCGAACCTTCTGAGGTGGCCCCCGCATCCCTAGTAAAAACTGGAAGATGCTGGAAGATGCAACACCTGCCTCCCTCTGCTCCTGTCTGCCAGCAGGTAGCTCGAGGTAAATCCCAGCATAACCTGGCTGGGAACATGCTGGGCCTGATAAAGTAAGAAAGACATTGCTCACCAAACAAACTGAAAAATTAGCAGATATATATTGGGAGGAGACCACAGAGTACCCCTGGGATTAGATTTTGAGGGTGATTGATCAAGGAGGCCAGAATATAAAGTTAGATAAACTAGAATACGTTGACTTGGGGGCACTTTCTTGGAACACAGGATTAAATATCTTGGCCGTGGTCCCAGGGCTTAGGGCAAACTCACAGCTACAGGAGACTTTTTATGCTTGAGTCACAAGGAGTAAAGTGGAAAGGCCTTAATTTGCCTGGCAGATGGTAGGGGAAGGCATAAAAAGTTGAGCAGTGTAGGCCTGCTCATGTGGGGCATGCAAAGTCACCCCTGAGGATTGTACGTCTCTAGAGAGTTCAGAGGATGCACCATTCACCTAGACCTTCAGCAATGCACCAGCAAGAGGTGAAACAGCATCATGAAGACGCACAGCTTATACGGAATGAGAATTTGTAAATACTTTAAGAGGAAAAGACCCAAGGAATACACGGCTCACCTCAAAATGTTTCTCTTCAGTCAGAGATCTTGATCCCTCAAGTCCTGAATACTTGAGTAGCCTTGCGATACCTCCCAGCAGACTTTTTATGTATATTTTCATGTTTTCTCAATTATACTTTGTAGGAGGATTAGTCTGCAATGAGCTGCTTTGCAACTCCCGGCAGTGGACATCCCTCCAAACAGCTTTAGTACCTTATCATTAAATATGAACCAATAGTCAAGGATCCACAGGCAATGGAGAAAACTCCCTGACTTGAAAGGCAGAGACAAAACAAACAACAGTGGACAGTGAGAAATTGATATGAACCAGGGGGCAAAGGAGTGAAAGTATGATTGTCCTTGTCATAGAAACAAGAGAAGCTATTGCAGCTGTGAAAGAACAATAGGATACCCAAAAATGGAATGCCTGAAGCATTAGAAGCTTTTGAATTTGGAAATTATTATAGGATGAATCAATAACTCTATAGACGTTTCAGAAGATTGAGTCTAGGATAAAGCAGAACAAAATGGCAAAAAAACCCCAAAAGTCAAATAGAAGAGAAAAATAAAAAAAATAGGAGATAAATTATTTAGGTCCAAATGTTCCAGAAAGAAGAAACAGAGAAAAGTGGGAAAAGAAAATTATCAAAGAAATAAGAATATTTTTCCAAAATAAGAAGAAATACGTTTTTAGAAAATGCCTATCAGACACAATGAATGAAAATATAAACAAGGCACATCATAATTAAACCTGAGAATGCTAAGGGTAAACATATAATCTCAACAAATTCCAGAAAGATAAAATATGTTACATAAGAAGGGTCAAGAAGTAAAATGACATCAGAATTCCCAGTGAAAGTATTGGGAGCTAGAAGAAAATGGAACAATATCTTCAAATTCTGGTAGAAAATGATTTTCCACGTAGAATTCCCTCAGACAAACTATCAGTCAAGTATGAGCATAGATTGCATCTATTTCCAGACATTTGAGATCTCAAAAATTTATCTCCCATGTATGTGTTCTCAGAAAAGCTACTGAAGATATTGTATTACCAAAATGACAGAGTAAACCGAAAAAGACAAAAAGAGAGAATCTGGGAAACAGGGAATGGATATAACATTTTTTAAAAGAGCAGTGGGAATAAATCCACAGGACTCTGGCAAAGAAAATGCCAGGAAGATAGCACTTTGGCATGAGCAGAGAGAGCAACTGGGGTAGATTTGATCAACACAGGCAGGATGGAGGATAGAGGATGACAGTAAGAATGGCTTTAATGATAGTAATAACTATGAAAAGGGAACTGATTTATTTGCATTTGACTATTCAGAGAGGAGTATACAGTTCTATCAGAGAGTTTGTGGAATAATAAATGATCAGCAGAGGGAAATTTAATGAAAAAACAAATAAGCTGTACAAGAAAGAAAAAGCAATAATAGCATACTTTGTGGCTCAACATGAATGATAATTACATAGTAAACATTGAATATTTATTTAAGGACAAAATTGTTATACAACCATTTTGGGAAAACAGAGGAGAAGAAATATGTGTATGGGTCCATAGGATTTCTCCAAGAGTGTTTCAACCTCCTCTTTCAGAATCAGGCATCAGTAGAAATGTCTAAAATGAACACAACTAAGAAAGACAATGGTAACTATCAAAATAGCTTTAAAAATTTTTTGTATGCATTTCTGGAAAGTAGGTCTTGGAAATGGACAGGTGAGGCAGGGGATTACATTTCTTCTTAATAGTCTTGAAGCCATTTGACTTTGTAAAATTTAGTATATGTTTTGCTTTGATGAAAATAAATAATTGAAGACCCAATCACTTAAACACTTAAACATCAAGGAAGAACAAGGAGTAACTCACACACATGTAAGCGTGTGCCAGTATCACTCATGTCAAAAGAAACGACAGTGCAGGTGTCCCTTGACATTTTGGTCTGGGCAACGCATTGCTCATTTTCTTCTCCTTACAGACTAACTTGTTAGTACTGACTACTCATCACCCCAACATCTCACCAGCCTCTGATTTATCCACCTGCCATTGTTACTGACCTCTTTGTTGTTCAATCCCATCAATTCTCTTATTTGACAATGTGAAATTGTCTTTTCTTTTGGCTTACCTACCATGATTTCTCCTACTCTCCGTTTCCCTCTGGCCACTCCTGATAACCTCCAAATGTTTTGCGTTTTCTATTTATATGAAAATAAGCTCAGACAAGCATGGGTAGTCTACAGCAAACTCATTTCCTAGGTGGTGTGAGAGAAGCTCTTCCCATTCCATTTCTTTATCCTAGATTCCCCTCTGGACTGTGTTCTGAAGCTGATCCTTTAGCAAAATATTTTCTCTCTGCTTCCTTGGACTTAAATTCGAGACTCAGCTTGCTCTCCCATCTGCTGTCATCCAAGATGAGGTTGCCAGGTTCCCTTGACCTATGCCTTGAATCTCTGGGCCTGTTGGCTACCCTTCTGACCAGCCCCACCTCCTGAGAATGCTACCAAGCCAGAAAATCCAGTCCTTGCTTATCCTGGCAAAGAAATAGCAGTGTGACGGCCCTAAGGAGGGAAGAAACATGGCGTGTCAAAGGAACAGAAATAAAAGTCCAGGGTGGCTGCAGCAGAGAGGGCTCGGGGACAGTGACGAAAGATGATGCTGGAAGGATGGGCAGGGGCTGGATGACACAGGGCTGTTTGCTCAGGTCACAGATTTTTGTCTTGAAGACCAATAGAAAACCACTGAATTGTACAGAGCATGGACTATTTGTGATTAGATTTCCTTAAAAGAATGAGTTTGAATGATGTACAGACAATGTGTAAGATGTGGATGGGAGAAAACCACTTAAGGACAGTGCAGTTGAAAGATTACAGTGGTTGGATTGAGGTAGGGATGATGGAGGTGAAGAAACACATTTGAGGGAGAGAGAGAGGTTTAGGAGGTGAAATCAACAAGACTTGGTAATAACTTGGTTAGGAATGGTCAGGGAAGGACATCAGAGATGATTCCCAGATTTCTGGCTTGAACAAGTCAGGAGCTGATGGTGCCAATCATCACAGGTAAAGTAAACACTGGAGGAGAACCGAATCTGCAGAAGTTATAGGTTTTGAGCTTGAGATGTGTCTGAGACTGCTAAGCGATGATGTTTAAGAAGTCAGCTGAATACACAATTCTGGAACACAGAAGAATAGTCTGAGTTGATAGATAAAAATGCTGCAGTTGTAGGTATAATGGTTTCCTATCAAATTGTCACAATCTATCTCTTAGTGGCTTTAAACAACACAGAGTTATTATCTTACAGTTCTAGTGGGTAGAAGCCCATAGTGGGTTTCACTTGACTAAAATGAAGGTGTGGGCAGAGCTGCATTTCTTCTGGGGGCTCTAACGGAGACCCTGTTCTGTTGCCTTTCTCAGCTGCTAGACGTCACCTGCATTCCACATTCCTTGGCCCCTTCCTCTATGTTGAAAGCGAGTGGCACAGTGTAGCATCTTCAAATCTCTCTCTCTCCCCTCCCTTCCTTCCTTCTCTGATTTCTGCTTCCACTGTCAGTCTCCTTCTGTGACTCTCACCTCCTGACCTTTGTACTTACCTTGAACCCACCCAGATAATCCAGGATAATCCCCCCGTCTAAAGATTCTTAATTTAAACATATCTGCAAAGTCCCTTTTGCTATATAAGGTGGCATACTCCCAAGTTCATGGGTCCGAATGTGGACATCTCTGGGGACTGTCATTCTGTCTGTCACACAACTCTGCAAATGTTTATAGAAGAGGTGATTTTTAAAAGGAATGAAATGTTTTAAATGAGACTTTGTTTTTCCCCAATCTGTGCAAATCAAACTCAAAAACATAGAGAAGTTTCATGGATGATCCAAGGGAAATGTTGATATTCATAGTACTGCTGAAATCAAGTTGTTTTTACCCAAAAAGTTTTGGGTAGTTTGCCCCTAAAAATTTGTACTTTCTGAACATGTATAGGAAAGGGAACTTATTCCAGAACCCTAGCATCTTGAGAATTTATTCATCTTTTTTTCTGGAGGGAGTCTAAGCACAAATTTGGTGAGCTGTCTGATATGGTTAAGATACCACTCAGTAAGGGGACTGCTCTTTCTGGTCTTCTCACTGTGGGTACCAGCATCTTGACCACCGTTGTCATAGTCTCAGCACACAGAATAGGAAGACGATGTCTCTCACAGTCATATCCAATGAGCTACTTGTGAAAGTTTTGTTTATTGCCCCCGTAACTCTGAGATCTTTTGGTTAAGAGGTTTTAGCCCCCAAGGGAATTATATGTCCACCAGAGGACACAGAATGGTTCCAAAGGAGTAGTGTTTCCTTGTAACCTGGTTGTTTCAGGTTTCTCATGCCACTAGACAAAAAAGCAAAAGAAGGTTTAGTGCTTGGGCTGGTGTGCTTGACACTATCATGGGACAATAGGTGGAAGAAAGACGCATGGATGGAGCCCAAGCAAGTCTGTGGAGGCTGTTTTGTAAGAACATATGCACTAGATGACTCCTGCAACCTAAACAGACCCACCTAGGGCTCAGAAATACATGCATCTTAAAGACCCATAGTCAAAGGGAAATCAAAGTAGGGAGTGGAAGAAGGAAGTCATAAATACTTAGCACCTGGTGACAAGTTACAGAACTAATAATTGCAGCTATTACTCATTTTTCCTTCTTTTCCATGCTATGCATATGTTAAAAATTTTCTCTGATTTGTCTTTTCTTGTCTCTCCATTCCTTGACTATCTTACATAGTGCATACTGGTGATATTTATGCCACTTAGCTCAAAAGTGGAAGGCTATTGATCACAATGGAATGAGAAGAGCAGTGGACCTCACTCAGGCAATCTAGGTGTGGAGATGAATGGTGTAAGTGGTGAGGCTTTGATCATCTCCCTTTTCAGAGAGAAGGTATTGCACTTTTGATGTGTTAGGAGAGTTAACTTACGTTACTTCATTTGTGACCTTTTTTAAACATTCAAGATGGAAATAAAGATTTGATGAATTTTAGGCAATAAGCAAGCAGTTGGCTATATGGCCACACATCAGCTTTTTGTTGTTGTCGGTTGCTGTTATTACACAGAACCCATCACCTTTCTAAGAGTACCCTGAATTCCTTCTTGGGAATTATTCTCCTCTATTGTGTATTTGTGTATTGTATATAGGAAACTAGGTTATCTTGGGACAGAGAAAAAGAACAAATGTCCATTGTAAACTACACCAAGTATAGCTATGTCTATTGCTTTCATTTGGAGAGTAATTAAACTCAAGATTTTTATAATGTCAATAAAGATGTTTGATTTCGCTCCCAAAGAGTAAAAGTATGTACAGTTTACTATGCAGTTACTATAAGGTTAAGTCAAGCATGAATGCAGGTGTATCAAAATCAAAGATTACAGACTAGGTCTCTTTTATCAATTCTAATATCTTTTCAACAAGAAATTGAGGATAACTTAATCTGCTTGTGGCTACCGGGTGTTTCTCCAATTTGGTTTTCTCTTTTGCTTTCAGTACCACTGACCTTTGTGTGTTTCTCCATCTTAGGTATTTAGTCTTTCTATTATAACCTTTAATAGAAATCGCAGCAAATTCTGTCTTTCATGATAATTACTCAAAATTCAGCAGCTATGTGTCTCTAACTCTACTTATCTCTGTTCTTAATGACACAGAACTTAAGAAGATTCCTTCTGTTTCCTGTGTGCCCATCAAATTTCTTCTCCTTACTTATTGCCTAAGATCGGGGTCTCTCTATCTGGGAGATGCAGTTTGGCACATGCCTTCTCATCATCCTGCTGATCTCTCCCTCTATCTTTCCCTGAGCCCTCTCCAAACTGCCATCAGACTCTGCCAACTGCCCAACAGGATCCTCTCTGCCCAGATACCCATTTGCATTTCTCCCAAGCCCATAGTGGCAAGCACCTGGTGTTCTACTGTTGAACAATTTGACGCCCACAGTTGGGCACACCTCAGAAGACACTGTGGCCAGCTCTGATAGGAAGGTAAAATGTGCATTCTCCAGTGTGCCTTCACTTTAATTTTTCTCTTAATAGTACTTTTCAATCCTTTGCAGAGGAGGATGGTATGTGTTTACCTGCCTCCTGATATCAGTAAGAGGGAGAATTTATTATCCCACCTCCTCTGGCATTACTAATTTTTTCTCAGTTGTTGAATTGCATAAACATGTTTCCAGGAAAGCGAGCTGATTGTCTGGCCTGTTTAGGAATGAGGCTTGTGGATATGAAACCAAATCCCCAGTCTCTTTCCTTTGTCGTGATGTGTTGGTCTAATCATTCTGATGAGAGAGCCAAACTAAGACTTTTTAAGTGGAGCCAGAGGTTTCAGAGATAGATATAAAAAATGAAAGCCTAACTGATTGAGCCCATTGGATCCAAACCACACATTTTAAAAATGAGGAAACTGAGGCTCATCAAGTCTCTTTCCCACAGCTAGTTAGGGAGAGGAAAGGCTACTCTCACATTCATTCTTCTGCCAGGCACTGTTTCTCTTTCCTACAAGATGGAAAGAGTATTGACTTAGGAAAATTTAAAGTGTATGTTTGATATAATCTAGCTCTCAGTACACAGATCTGCCTAAGGTTTTGGTAAGTAATGAGAATAATCACACTTCTCTTTTAAAAAAAATTAAAAAGAAAAAAAAAATAAAAGCAACAACAGCAAAACCTCACTTGCCCTGCTTGGCCTTATTTGGCTTCCTGGCTTCCATGATGTTTGGTTCTTGTCGCCCCTCCCTAACCAGCAATTTCTAGCTGTCATCCTGCTGGTATCCAACATGATGACCCTTCACCAACTTGCCTGTGCTCCCGTTTCATGCCTTAAACTATTCCTTCATCCCCAATCACCAGCGACCATCCAACTTGCAAATCCCATGATTCCTTCATGTTTTTTGTTTTTTCTACCTCGTTTCTGCACGAGACATTAATGACTATTCCTCCATGTCGTCCCTTAGTCAGACACTAATTAATTCTTTAGTATATCTCCTTTTAAAAATAAATTTAAATTTTTAAAAGTTATATAATTCTTGAGAAATTAGAGAAAAGGACTAAAGTGTGACTTATATTTCCATGTTTCTAATGAAACAACAATTATTCACTTGATATATTTCCTTTTGGGCTATTTTCATATTTCACATATGTTATCTCAATTATTTCTGCATATTTTCATGCTTTTAATTGTTGCACAGTATTCAATAGAGTGTTCAGGCCTTAATTTACAATGATATTTGGTATCCAAAATAAGAAATAAAATTCATATCCATGATATCCTGAATTACTCTAAGAAGATTCCCAAATTGAGAGTTAAGTACAAAGCACGGTGACCTGAAGTTGACCCGCAATAAATAATTCAGTTCACTGACTAAATAATAACTTAGTTTTGCAGAAGAAATATTTCTTAAATCTAGATAGAATACCTTTCAATGGGGATCAGGTTTTTCCAGATTACCTTTACATTTTTACAGCAAGCTGCATAATCATTCTCCCAAAGATGTCCATGTCCTAATCCCTGGAACCTGTGACTTGTTTCCTTACATGGACAAAGGACTTTGCAGGTGCAGTTAAGGATCTTGAGATCAGGAGACTATCTTGGGTTATCCTATTGGGCTCAGCATAATCCTCCCTACAAGGATCCTTAGAATGCGAAAATTTTCTCCCATTCTGTAGATTGTCTGTTTGCTCTCGTGACAGTTTCTTTTGACAGTGCAGAAGATTTTCAGTTTGATCAGGTCCCATTTATTTATTTTTGGTTGATGCTGTTATTGCCTTTGGGGTCTTCTTCATAAATTCTTTGCCTAGGCCAATGTCCAGAAGAGTATTTCCAATATTTTCCTCTAGAATTCTAATAGTTTCATACCTTAAGTTTAAGTCTGTTACCCAGCATGAGTTGATTTTTGTGAGAGGTGAAAGGTGTGGATCCTGCTTCAGTCGTTTACATGTGGCTATCCAGTTTTCCTAGCACCATTTATTGAATAAAGATTATTTTCCCTGTGTATGTTTTTGTCTGCTTTGTTGAAGATTAGATGGCTATATGAGGATGGTTTTATATCTGGGTTCTCAATTCTGTTCCACTGGTCAATGTCCCTATTCTTGTGCCATAACCAAGCTGATTTAATTACTACAGCCTTGTAGTATAGTTTGAAATCTGGCAAATTGACACCTCTCATTTTATTTTTATTGCCTAGGATTGCTTTTGCTATATGGGGTCTTCTCTGGTTCCATATGAAGCATAAAATTATTTTTTCTATATCTGTGAAAAATGATGTTGATATTTTAATAGAGATTGCACTGAATCTGTAGATCACTTTGGGTAGTATAGACATTTTAACAAGGTTGATTCTGCTGACCCATGAGCACGGTATGGATTTCCAACTGTTTATGTCCTCTGCTATTTCCTTCTTCAGTGTTTCATAGTTCTCCCTGTAGAGGTCTTTTACCTCATTAGTTAAGTATATTCCTAGGTACTTTATTTTTTTGTTGTTGTTACTATTGTGAAGGGTATTGAGTCTTTGATTTGGTTCTCAATTTGACTGTTATTGGTGTATAGGGAAGCCTCTGATTTCTGTGAATTGATTTTGTATCCTGAGACTTTACTAAATTCATTCATCAATTCCAAGAGTCTCTTGGTTGAATCCTTGGGATTTTCTAGGTATAATATCATATCATCAGCACAGAGTGAGAGTTTGATCTCTTCTGCCCCCATTTGGATACCTTTAATTCCACTCTCATGTCTGATTGCTATAGCCAGGACTTCCAGTACTATGTTGAATAGAAGTGGAGATAGTGGCCAACATTGCCTGGTTCCAGTTCTAAGTGGGAATACTTTTAATTTTTCCCCATTCAGTATGACATTGGCTGTGGGTCTGTCATATATGGCTTGTATCATTTTTAGGCAGGCCCCTTCTATGCCTATTTTGTTAAGTGTTTTTTATCATAAAAAGGTGTTGAATTTTGTCAAATGTTTTTTCTTAATCTATTTAAAGGATCATATGATCTTTGTTTTTGCTTCTGTTTATGTGATGAATTACATTTATAGATGTGGGTATGTTGAACCATCCCTGAATCCCTGGGATGAAGCCCATTTGGTCGTGATGGATTATTTTCTTGATGAGCATCTGGATTCAGTTAGCTAGGATTTTGTTGAGAATTTTTGCATCTATATTCATAAGTGATATTGGTCTGTAGTTTTCTTTCTTTGTTGCATCCTTTCCTAGTTTTTCTATCAAAGTGATGTTGGCTTCATAAAATGAATCAGGTGCTACACATCTGATAAGGGGCTGATAACTAGAATCTATTTAGAACTCAGGAAAATCAGCAAGAAAAAATCAAACAACCATATCAAAAAGTGGGCAAAGAACATGAACAGAAATTTTTCAAAAGAAGACAGAATAATAGCCAACAAACATATGAAAAAATGCTCAACATCTGTAATCATCAGGGAAATGCAAATCAAAACCGCAATTAGATATCACTTATCTCCAGTAAGAATGGCCTTTATCAAAAAGTTCCAAAACAATAAATGTTGGTGTGGATGCGGAGAGATAGGAACATTCCTACATTGCTGGTGGGACTGAAAACTAGTTCAACCTTTGTAGAAAGCAATATGGAGATACCTTAAAGTGATACAAGTAGATCTACCATTTGATCCAGCAATCCCACTACTGGGCATCTACCCAAAAGAACAAAAGACACTCTATAAAAAAAAGACACCTGCACTGGAATGTTTATAGCAGCACAATTCACAATCGCAAAATTGTGAAAACAACCCAAGTGCCCATCAATACATGAGTGGATTAATAAAATGTGGTATATGTATACCATGGAGTACTATTCAGCTATAAGAAACAATGGTGATATAGCACCTCTTGTATTTTCCTGGATAGAGCTGGAACCCATTCTACTAAGTGAAGCATCCCAAGAATGGAAAAAGAAGCACCACATGTACTCACCAGCAAATTGGTATTAACTGATCAACATCTAAGTGGACATATAGGAATAACATTTATTGGGTGTCGGGCAGATAGGAGGGAAGAGGAGGGGATGGGTATTTACATACATAATGAGTGCAAGGAGCACCATCTGGGGGATGGTCATGCTTGAAGCTCTGACTCGAGGGGGGAGGGGAGCAAGGGCAATATACATAACCCTAGCATTTGTATCCCCATAATATGCTGAAATCATTTTAAAAAGGATCCTTAGAAGAGGGAGGTAAGAGATTGAGGAGAGCAGGTAACGTGACCACAAAAGCTGGGGTTGGCGTGACGTGCTTTGAAGATGGAGTTGCTGTGAGCCAAGGAGTGTGGGAAGCCCTGAGGAACTGCAAAAGACAGGGAAAGAGATTCTCCCCTGGAACCTTCGGTAGGAATGGAGTTTTGCCAACACCTTGATTTTAGCCCATAAGGCACATTTCAACTGATCTCTAGAACTACAAGATAATCCATTTGTGTGCTGTAAGCCACTAAGTTTGTGGTGATTTCTTACGGCAGCCACAAGACACTAATGTGATCCCCCATCACACCAAAGGCCAAGGTTCTAGAAGATACATAAAGAACACCATGCTCTGTTCCAGTGGTGCTGGGTCTCCTTCAGAACTCTGCTTCCCACTGGTCATTCCACTGCTTCTCCTCATTTTGCTAATCTTGCCCCATGCCTGGGTATTCTCTCTCCATCCAGCCCCTTTGCATTTGGATTAGTGAACCAGGTTGACTTTAACCAGGATGCTCTCTCTTGATAAGTCAGCTTTTGTCTCTTCAATGTCTTGCCTTAGTATCTGGGATCCTAGGCCAGGGATAGCACTCTGAGCTCAGCACTTGTCCAAAAGGGAAGATTAGACAGATTAGACAAGGGTTTACAGATATGTAAGATATTTATCAAAGTGATTTGTCATTACCCTAGAACTTTCCTGAGTTCTAGACCTTTATGTCCAATACTTTATTGGGCATGTCTACACGGATGTTTCCGTAGATGCTTAACCTCAACATATCTCACACTGAACTCATGTTTTCCCCAAATTCTCCCCCTTCTCCTGTAATATCAATCCTGTTTACTGGCAACATCTCCTCATCTCCTCCACGAAGCTCAGACTAAATTTAGATCCCTCTACCTCTTCTGGAGTAGAGTTCATCCTCACACTCCCATAGGGAGAACTGCTCAGCTGTTTACTTTGGGATATTTGGATATCCCATATCCATTTGGATATTACATATCCATCAGGAACCCTGATTAGAGTAGACTTCATCTGTTACTGATATTTTAGTGTAATTGAGTTATCATTGGCTTTCTATAAAAGTTACACATAATGTTAGGTATTAATAAATATAATATTCAAATTGGTTTGCCAATTGATAAAGCAGGCCAGGGTGACTATCTAACTTTACGAAATGCATGAGTTTGTAGGCGTACAATGCTGCTGCTCTTACTAGAAAACTGCACTGGTCTAACCAGAGGCTCTCCCTTCTTCAACTGTGAATACTTTCCAATTCATCTGGAAATCATAGCAAATCACCCTTAAATATTAGGCTATTATCATAGAAACAGGTTATTTCTGTTCTCACACTACTCTGATAATAATATTAAAAATGATCACTCTACATCATGATATAGGCATTGATAGTTTGATTGCACATCAAAGAAGGAGTGACATTCCACATTTGTCACCTCCAGTGCTCAAAAAGCATTACCAGGTTAAGACAGCGTATTAAAACTGGATCCCAGGGGCTCCCCAAGTGATCACTCAATGTAGGGACCCACTGGCCCTCTGCCTTATTTCTATTCTCAATTAAAATAGTGAGAATTCTATCTCCAGAGGATTTCACCTCCTATGCATTTTTTCCTACAGAAGATGAGATTCCTAAAGATCCTATTATCTGATTTTAACTAAAAAGTGAAGACTAAGACAATGCAGACATAATGGAAACGTACAAACCATGTTCCTTTTGGAGTGTAGACTAGAGTATGGAGTTTTTATTTTCCCAAAAAAGACCCAGCCTTATTGTTTTTCTGTTTATAAAAAAACATACATTCTCTATCAAAAAAATGAAGGTAAGTATAAATTAATAGATAAGGATATAAAATAAATACCATCTTAAATCCAGTCACTGTTTACATACGGTTTATATTCTTCTATGATTTTGCCTAAGTAGCAAGTAACTCAAAGGCTTTTGTCTATGCCAGAGGGGGAAAAAAAGAAACAGAGGAGCTAAAAGGTTCAAAAATAGGAGAGGCACTCTCCTATTTGTGCTGTGGCAGCAAACATAAGGCATGAGAGCCCAGAGCCATGCATAATACTCCCTAACGTAATTAGGAAACCAAACCTATCTGTTGCCTTCTGCCACTGGGAACCCTCAAACTATGCAGCTAAAAAATGGAACCAGTACAATATCTTTCTTCCAATGCACAGAAGACTGAGATATTAGACCCTAACCCATGGAGAACTGATGTAGCCCTTGATTTACTAGACAAATCTGCTGGGGAACATTTTTTTTCTCATCACCACCAATGACAGATTCATGCTTCGAGCAAGGCTGCTTTAGGTTTCAGAGGGAATATTTTCCCTAAATTCACCCACAGAGTAATTGTCCTTAAAATGAAGCTACGAAAGGTGAGAGGATCCTTAGGAGGCACTTAGGCTGACAAATGTCGCAGCTGCAGCCATTATTAAGGAGACGGGGTGACTCTGTCTCCCACCCAGACAGTGGTTCTCTCCTCTGCACAGGGGGGTTTGCAATCCCTGTTCAAGACATTGCACAGGATGCTTCTCCAAATAACATTCCCTGAGTGGGCGTAACGGTGCTCCTAGACAGGTACGGTTATGCACAAATATCAGGAATTATCACCACTCCTGGTGCTGTAATCATACCCATCATCTCAGAGTGGAGAAAGCTGCTGGGGACACATACGCTCCCCTCCCCCGCCCCTGCATTCTGTTCCCATCACAGACCCCACACCTGCCACACACGCCTATTGGAATGTGCATGCCTTCTCCTCAACCTCACCTCCTGCTTCCTGCAGCTTTCGGAATCAACCGGATGAGTGCACCCAACATCCTCACAGGACTGCTGCACGTGTCATCTCCCCAGAACCCAGAACACAAACACCATGAGAACTGAGCTGAAAGAAAAGAGTGGCATGGAGAACACATATCTTTGAAACTTTATTTTTCGCTCAGCCCACCCTGATTTCCTTTAGGTGAGGGACCACGGCTTCCCCAAGCATCAAGTTTAATCTGCTTATCCTGACATCCAAGTTCTCCATTATCTATCAATCTCTTCTGATTCATGTCTCACCATCCCACCCCCTTCTCCACTTCCTTCAACCCAGACTAATTCCTTTATTTGCAGCCAAAATGACCTGAAATTCCTGAAAGAGCCATGCCCTCCTGGACCTCCACACCTTTGCCCACACACGTTCCTCTGTCCCTCTGGGACTCTTCCATCCCTGGGAAGACCATCTCATCCTTTAAACAACTCCTGCACCCCTTGGTCTAGAGAGTCTTCTGTCACTCCAAAGTGGGTGATGTGCTCCACGCTTCTTGTACTTACCCATCAAAACACCTATCCACTGAATTCTAAGATCAATCTAGTCGCCTGGATCCCTCACTGCTGGGGTAGGGGTTGTGCCTACCATCTTGGTTCTACAGGGGCTTGGCACACAGAGGGACTCAGGAAATGCCTACTGCAAAGAAGGAAGAGGGAAGGGAGGGAGGGAGGGAAAAAGTAAGTTAGTTCAAGGTGGAAGCAGTGCATTTTAGGTTTGTTAAGATGCAACTGAATGTTTTGGTAGGAGAAGAACCAAAATAGTTCCTTGTTTCTGCGGGGAAGGAAATATACATGCATGTATGTGTGTATGCATATCGATATAAGTCAGGACAAATGTATATGCATATATATGCATGCATGCACACATGTGTCACTAAATTCCTGTATTTGCATGTATGCACCTGTGTGCTTGTATGTAAATACATGCATGTATGCAGGCATATGCATATACACATATGAGTGTAAATGTGTATGCATGCATGCATATTTTATGTCTTGATATGCATAGATGTGTGTGTGTATAGACACATGCATATTCTGGTCTTCCTGGCTCATCTATCAGCCTATCTACAGAACCCCTCGTACACACAAATGAAATTAGTATGATCACAACTTAAAGGGACGGATAGGGACTTTTAACCAATTTTCAGCAAATGGTTATTGATGTTTACTGTTAGAACCACATGCACAGCATGTGCAGCTGGTGACGCTGTGTGGGCCACCTGCTACCTAGTGCTTTTTCAATCACGCCTGATTACAAAGATGAGGGAGAAAAACACCAGATAGCTCAACCTGATATGTTTTTTATCATTCAGTCTGCGTTTGGGCAGAGGAGTTCAGACCACCAGTGTCAGCAGCGCATAAGATGGCATGGGGCGTGGGCCACCTGCCGCAGCAGACCCCTGGCTTAGCGTCCATGTGCTCTGTTAGCATGACGGAGAACAGAGTCCAACTGGCCGCAGTGGGTGGCAGGATCTGAAGCTCTGCTCTTCCTGAGTGGCCCATGCCTGCGATGATGCTGACAGTGTTCTGAAAATATTTTCCAGGTTCCTTGTTCTGCGTAAATAAATGTTTAAGAAGAAACAACCATCAGCAGCAATCCAAAACCACTTTATGAAGAAGACCAGGACCACTTGTACTCCCTTCATTTCGGTTGGTACTTCGCAGTCAGTTCAGTGTTTTGCATGTGGCATGATGTTTGCTCTGTAATAAGAGGATGGGACACAAAATGGTTTTTGACCATTTTTTTTTAACAAATGAAGAAAATGAGATTGAAAAGGTAAAATCAATTTCCCAGAATTAGCCATACTAAGCCTTGAAGAGCCATACAGATCAAATATTGACTCCCAACAAAAGTGCAAAATAGTAGAAAACTGATGGGCTTGGAGGTAGAAGGTCTGTAAGTTTGTACATATTTACCTATGTGACTCTAGGCCAGTCATTTGCTTTTTCTGGGCCTGATAGTCTCCTAAGTGAAATGGAAACACCTGCCTTTTGCATATCCAAGGAGATGGTACCCATGGAGGAAGATCGAGAGTTATAAGACACTAACTTCTGTAAGGGATGACTGTCACCACGGTGATTGTTATCATCTGCTGTGTTTTTTGCTCTTCAGTGGCCAAGCTGACAGAATGTGTAGGCTGCAGCTGGATTTATGGGATCACTAGAATACATCAGCTCCCGATATTCATACATCAGGAACTGATACAATCTTCTCTCATAACTGATTATCTGCTAGCTAAAATAGCTCCTTTTGCTTTAATTCAAGATAATAACATTTAAAGTTTTAATGAAAGATGAGCACTTTCATTAAAAATAAGTCAAGTGAAATTGAAAAAACAAATCCATTTACTTGGGAATCTGCTCCATAATGAAATCACACTATTGTGTATGCAACAGCGGAATGATTAGCTTTGATAAAAGTGCTGTCACCAGCACCCTGTGTAGGAACATTTTTGCAATTTACATGAGGGTTGTGTTGCAAAAGCTTGCTTATAAGTTGGATGTTAGAAGTTTATAACTCAAGTGCCACAGAAAAACATGTTATCCATGTTAGCCTATTCATGCTTATGGAATCACAGTATGGGCAAAATGTAAGAGTAGTCATTCTGCTGTGTTTTGGATTACAAGGATTTCTGTGGACTAGTGTAGTTATTTATTCACCATACCTATGGGCAAATGTGTTCATGACTGGTAACTGAAGATGCCTCAAGTAGACAGACACCAAAGGTTTTCGGAGCAGTGAGGGAAGATGTCTCTCTGCCAATGGGGCAAGGCTGGGGAACGAGGATCCCTCTGCAACTGCACCAGTGCTTGGCACACAGCCGGAGGGCTCACCCACCCTGCATCTGCCACGGCCTTTCAAAGAAAAAGAAGAAAACATTCCACCCATGCATCCGGGCTCAGCTGTGGCTAGGTGCAGGACATTCCTATATGCAGGACAGTCATAATTTAGGTGTTTATAGGTCAGGGAGTGACTGGGATGAACTTCCTAACTTTCATTCTCTGCTATGGGCATGCAAGACAGGCAGTCTTTAACTATAAGGTCTAAAACACAGAAATAGCCTGAGCCCAGGATGGTTGGTCCTGCTACTATAGCAGCTTGGTTGGCCCTTAAAGGTTAACATTCAAATCCTTAAATCGAAGAAAATAGTAGAAGAAAATGGCATCCTCAGATATTGAGGCAGAAACAATATTAAGGAATATTTATAGGAAAAAAGAGAAAGAGAAAACCTCCTTTGTGAACACTTTCATAAAAAATGTACCAGTTATTTAATTCAGCTTTGGTCTGAGCCCACCTCTACCTATCCAGTATTACCTTTGCCCCTAGGAAGGATAGGACCCAAGGCTGGAACTGATCTATCACTAGAGGAGATAGGATCAGACCTGTCCACCTGGCAGGTGTCAAATGCAAACAATCAAAGGCAGAGTGAGACTGAATAATTTGGAATTGGAGGCTGGGCTCACACCAGAGCCTAAGAAAATGATGACTACTCCAAGGCTGAAGCCAGTCGGAAAGCGGAGGGAGTGGAGTCCCTCAGTACAGACAGAGAGGGTCCCCAAAAACAGTTGAATCTGAACAGTCTCGTGGGTGTCCTGGTGAGCTGCCCCATTTACTGGCCCTGCCTTGACAGCCAAGAAACCCAGTATCCTGGGAAAAGTCTGGGAAGAGCCTTTAGACACCTAAGGTTAGAATTACCCGAGGACTCCACCTATAGCAATTCTGATTCCATTGGCTTACGCTGGGCCCAGGAACCCATGGGCCACACTTTGGAAAACATTGTACTAAGTGATAGTATTAACTTTCACCCCCAAACAAATAGTTCAGCTACAACGTCTCTAAAGGCTAAAGGCATTAGGATAAAGAAGAAGTGAAGTCCAAGGGTGCATGAATGATCAGTGTCAATCAGCGGCTTTACCTTACGGTTGGAACAAGCCGAGGAAGCCTGCAGATGAAGGATAGAAATTAGTTCACAACTCTGGGCTTTATTTAATCAAGAGAGACTCGGAGTTAGTCAAGGGCTGGCCCAGGCTATGGGGATAGATTGGAAATTACATTGTGCATATAATCCCCAGAGCTCTGGGCAGGTAGATCGAATGAATAGAACAATAAAGGAGACCCTGACTAAATTGGCCCTAGAGACTGGCGGAGACTGGGTGACCCTCCTTCCCTTCACCCTGTTCCGAGCTCGGAACACCCCTTATCACTTGGGTTTAACCCCTTTTGGAAATCATGTACGGCAACCCCCTCCTGTAGTTCCTAGGATGAGCCCTGCAACGTGTCCACAGTCAAGTATGGCCAGCCCTCCGTGCTATCTACCGGCCTGAGGAGGAGGGTGTCGGACACCCGTTTCACCCACACCAGCCGGGGGACTGGGTGTGGGTGAAACAGCATAACAGCAGAACCCTCGAGCCGAGGTGGAAGGGCCCCTATCAAATTATTCTTGTTACTCCCACTGCTCTTAAGGTCGATAGAATAGTAGCGACCTGGATACACCACTCCCACGTGAGACCTGCTAATAAAAAAGACCAGGAGCGGTGCCAGGACCAGTATAGAAAGCAACTGCAGACCCGAAGAATCCTCTGAAGACCAGACTTACCCGAGTGGCGGCGACAGCCCAGGACTGCTGACACAGACTTGGACTGGGGTTGTGGCATCTAAAGATTGACTGGGTGACAAACATGGACGGGTCACGGTGGGGGTTGGTTGTTGTGTTTTGGGGATGTTGTGTTTTTGGTCTAATATTTTTGGGGTAGAGACCTACAGCTGTACTTACCGCCCCGAACCCCCACCAACCCCATAACCTTACATGGGTCTAAAGATTACTGTATAATGGTGTTAGTGTTCCCAAAAAAATACCACACTGAGGAGACAATGTATGAGGGCATAGTAGGGTGAAGAGTCACCAACCTAATTTTTGAAAGAAAGAGAGCCCTTCACAGCCATAACCCTGACTACTCTTTTTGGCTTAGGGGCAATAGGAGCAGGAACTAGTATCTCTTCTCTGGCAATGCAGCAAAGAGGGTTTAATACTCTGAGGGCAGCTGTTGATGAAGATATTGCAAGGATAGAAGATTCAATCTCACACCTAGAAAAGTCACTAACCTCCCTATCCGAGGTAGTGCTCCAGAACCAGAGGGGGTTAGATCTAGTATTCCTCCAGCAAGGAGGACTGTGTGCTGCCCTCAAAGAAGAATGTTGTTCCTATGCAGACCATACGGGAGTTGTTAGAGAATCTATAGCTAAGGTCAGGGAAGGGCTTGCCCGCCGCAAACGGGAATATGAACAACAAGCAGGTTGGTTTGAGTCTTGGTTTAACAGTTCCCCCTGGTTAACAACGCTACTATCCACCCTACTAGGCCCACTCGTTATGCTAATCTTAGTCCTTACTTTCACGCCGAGTGTAATTAATAGACTAGTAGCTTTTGTGAAAGAACGGATAAACACTGTCCAGCTACTAGTATTGCAACAACAATATCAGCAGCTACGGTCAAGTGCTATAGAACTAGAGCACCTAAGAGACCTTGAGGACGAGCAGGAGTGCTCGTCTGCTACCTAGAGAAAGGGGGGAATGTAGGGCAGAGGAATTTGTAGGACAGAGGAAGGGCAGAGGAGTTTTTCCAATTGTCGGGAATTTACTTGGGTGGGGCAATGAGCTAACCGCAAACTTTTGCTTCTGGTCATTGCTTGCTTGCATGGGGAATTATGGGATGAGGTCATTGAAGCACGGGGCGACTGGCCCATCAGGCAATAGAGGGCAACCAACCCGCCAATTATTTCAAAAGGCAATAGTGAGGCCGGGCGCGGTGGCTCACGCCTGTAATCCTAGCACTCTGGGAGGCCGAGGCGGGCGGATTGCTCAAGGCCAGGAGTTCGAAACCAGCCTGAGCAAGAGCGAGACCCCGTCTCTACTATAAATAGAAAGAAATTAATTGGCCAACTAATATATATAGAAAAAATTAGCCGGGCATGGTGGCGCATGCCTGTAGTCCCAGCTACCCAGGAGGCTGAGGCAGGAGGATCGCTTGAGCCCAGGAGTTTGAGGTTGCTGTGAGCTAGGCTGACGCCATGGCACTCACTCTAGCCTGGGCAACAAAGTGAGACTCTGTCTCAAAAAAAAAAAAAAAAAAAAAGGCAATAGTGGGCAACCAGTCATTTTAAAGGTCAACGCATGATCCATGCTTACTTAGTCAGCTTGTGCACAGCTTGTGCACCATGGGGATAAAAGGCATGCCGTTGTTCCGGTCGGGGTCCTTGCCTGTGAGAGTGGCCACTGCGTTGGTGCTCTGGGGCTTGGACCCTGGCTAGCCAGAAAATAAACCTCCTCTTGTGTGATTGCAAAAAAAAAAAAAAAAAGAGAGAGACTTGGTGGGTATTCTGATGTGATAACTCTGCCCCAAGCTGTCGCCCACTTCCCAACCAAGTCTGAAGAGTCTGGCTATTTTTTTAGCTGGTGGTTACATGGAGGACAGGAACTCTTCAGAGTGAAGGTTGCAGTCAGGTGCTTGGTGTGGAGAGTTGGGCTGGGTGTAGGTTGTTGGGAGGAGATTGGAAGGAAAGGAAAGGGAAAGACCAACAGCCCCAATCTCCCAGTGGACTGATGTGGTTTTCTAAGTGATTTCCCCCCTGGGCGCGCCAGCTTTGGGGTAAAGGATGGATTTTGGTTCTGCCCACTTGGTAGGGCCTGAGGGCCCCAAGACGATTAAGGGAAAGATGTGGCAACAGTGGAAAAGCAGGACATTGAAAGGTGCATTTGGTGGGCATTGGGCTGGTGGGCTCCCAAGTGCTTAATAGCGTCCACTGAGATTAAAGCTTACAAAGTGGGAGGAAGTGCAGCACAGGGTTAGGACAGCAGGTCCTATAGCTGAACTGAGTTTGCATTTTGGTGTTTTTTTCTTCTTGGCTTGAGTTAACCATGGGCAACATACTTGAATCTCAACTACTTTATCAGGAAAATGTAGATAATCATAGTTTCTATCTCTTGTGGTTTTGTGGGAATTAAATGTGATAATCAAGGGAAAGTGACTGGCAACTATTAGGTGAGGGTTACCTAAGATGGATACGGCTATATTATTCTTTATCCCTAGTCCTTTTTCTATCAATCCACCCTCCTTCTTTTCAAGTGCTCTCGGACCATTGACTTATTCCTCTTAGCATGTGCACATGCTGTGATCAGCTCCAGGTTGTAACACTCCAACTCAACTTCACTTTAAGATGAAGCTACTTGAAAGATTCATCTATACTCTGTCCTTCCCTCATCTACCATTCCCTCCGCTATCCCTTCCCATTTACCTGCTCTTGCCAGGGTCTCTGAAGACTGAATTGTCCTATCCATAGGCACCTCTCTGGAGGTTTCATGCGGGGCTCTCTGCCACCCCTGTGACTCACTCTCTCCTTCTTTCTTGAGCTTCTCTCCCTCTCTGCCCACTCTAGGTTTGGCTGTTTCTCCATTCCACTGGCAAATCAGGCCCTCTCTGTGTTGTGAGGACCTTCCCTCCAGTGTATCCACAAGTCCATCGCTCATTCATTTCTCACCCCTGTTTGCCTTTATTGTAATCATTTCCCCAGTGTGTCCCGGTGGCCTCCTTAACCTCAAAATGTAAACTCTTCCAGAGCCCAGAAGTCTCCTTGTCCTTCCCCACCTCCCAGACACATCCCTCCAAGCTTAGCAAATCCATCAAATCACAAGCAAGATTTTGTTTCTGAAGTGTAAATTTATTATGTTTCCTGTTCCACTCCAACCCCAGTTGTCCACATTTCAGTAAATGGCTCCACCATCGGCAGAGTTGTCTGGGCCATAGGCTGAGACTTCTCTGTGAGTAAACGCTTTCTCCCACAGCCCACAGCCACTGTCAGGAGACAGAGCAGTGCTGCCTCCACAGTATTCTTGACATTTCTCCTGCCACCACCAATGTCTCAGCTAGCCTGACTTCCTTCCTGGACAACTGCCATATGCTGATCTCTGATCTCATTCTTGCCCATCTGCAATCCATTCTCTACCTAGCAGACATCGTGTCATCTCACTGTTTACTCTGCCTGTTACTGTCTTTCTAGAGCATCTGCAATGAACCTCAAAATCTTTTCTCCTGGATGTCACAGTCTCCCATAATTTGACTTCTGAATGAATCCTCCAGCGTCACTTTGGGTCACTCTCTTGCTAAGTTGAAGCCTCACTGGTCCTTTAGCTTCCAGAGCAGGTCAAGCTCCTCACCCATCTCAGGGCATAACTTGGAACATCCTTCCAGAACATTCTCTTGCTGGGAACATGCTTCACCCTACTCTGTGTATAAGTGGATCTTTCTCAGCTTTCAGGTCTTTCTTTCAATGACGCCTCCTTAGAGAGGTCTTCTGCAAACATCCCACCCCAAATCCATTCCCATGACCCATGGTTCTCAATACTAGCACTGTATTTCCCTTATAGCACTAATAACAAATTGTACTTATTTTATTCATTAAAGTTGTTTTTCTTTCAGTGCCCACCCTACTCCACCCCTTTAGAATCTAAGTTCTATAAGGATAAGAATTCCTTCCATTTGGTTCACCTTTATATACTCATTGCCTACAACCGTGCCTGGTACATAGGTAGGCTCCTTAACTCCTTATTAAGTAGCCAAATGAATCACACTTATTAAAAACTTCAGTAGTCTCCAGAAATTACAAAGTACAGGTAAAAGCCTTCAAAACACGAGATCTCTCTGCCCATCCATCCTGACATCTCTGTATATAATCCTGGGACTGTAGCCATATCAATCCCCAGCCAACGTCTAATTAGAACTTCCTCGGTCAGGATATTGCTTCTACCTGGAAAATGCTGCCTGTGTCCTGTGTTCCTTGAAAACTCAGGCGTCATCTCATCTAGGATTTCAGTCATCCCCCAGCCGACCCAAAGGGGTGCCAGCTCACACACTTGGGGACCCCGTATTTACTCCACCATGGCATGCATCTCAGTTTAGAACTACTTGTCTCTCCCCAACCCAGCTCTCTTTTGGACTGTGTGTGCCTTCAAAACATATTACTTGTCACTGTATCGCCAGAATCATAGCACATGATTGGTGCTCAGAAAAGATCGCCAAATAAATAAAAGAATGAATAAATATGCCTTTTTGTAAGGCTCTTGGAATAACACTCTTGGACAACTCATTTTCAGTCTTGCTCCAATCAATATGTTGATAATTTTAGGCTAGAAATTCAATATGGCCTATAGTGTGAATTAACATGATGTAAGCCATGGTACTAAAATTATACATAATAGCATAATTATACCTGGCATCAGATAATAAGTTGTGATAAGTGACTTTAAAAGGTTTTAGGTGCATTTCCACTAATGGTTGATTCTTGGTAATCTTAGGCATTTTTAATATTGTCAATTGACATGTAACTTGGTGACGATCCATTTTAATTATGAGAGCCTCATATTCCACAGCATGCTGTTTTTCTCTCTAATGGTACAGCAAGTGTTGTTTTATGCATTCATTACGCTGGACAACATCAGTGCAAGGTAACTGGAGAATAATCTCCAAGGACTTTCATAGTCCCAGCAAGACAAATGTGTACAAGTGGATATGTTCGTTTGCACCCAGAGAACATTAGTTTTCAGATAATTTCAACCTTAATCTTTCCCTCGCCGTGTCCCATATCAACTCCATAAAGCAATAATAAATACAACCCACCCTTTCATGTCCTGCAAAGTGGAAGCTCCTCTGGTATAGCCTCTGTGGACATGATAGGAAACCTTACAGGCTGAGAAATTTCTGTGGAAAATGAACATCTTTTCATATATCCTATAATTCACCAACGATCTCTATAGTGAAGTATTAAGATTGTATTATATTTAAGGTATCATAGAAGGTATTTTGGGGATTATAAGACTATATAGTCCCTACCCTTCAATTTTTTGTTGCCACTTAAAACTTATTTAGCACTCCTGTGCTATTCAGGAAAGCAGACTCTAATTTAAGTGGTTCATAAAATTTTAAGGATGGGGCTACCATTAACAGAGGTGTAGGCAGAGTAAAGGTGCCTGTGAGAGATTCGGAGGCACCCAGAGATCAGCAACAGTGGGAAGGCATTATCACCTTTAGGTCTGAAGGGGACTGGACTGGAAGTGTTGCTTGAGCTTTGGAGGAGGGGGACCATGACAATACCTGCAGCTATGGAGGGTCACAGTGACCTTCAGAAATGAGGCTCAAAAGGAAGGAGTAAAATAGGATCTATATAGAACTCAGGAAAATCAGCAAGAAAAAAATCAAACAACTCTATTAAAAAGTGGTCGGAGGACATGAACAGAAACTTTTCAAAAGAAGACAGGCCAACAAACATGAAAAAATGCTCAACATCTCTAATCCTCAGAGAAATGCAAATCAAAACTGCAATGAGATATCACTTAACTCTAGTGAGAATGACCTTTATCAAAAAGTCCCAAAACAATAAATGTTGGCGTGGATGTGGAGAGAGAGGAACACTCCTACACTGCTGGTGGGACTGCAAACTAGTAAAACCTCTGTGGAAAGCAATATGGAGATACCTTAAAGAGCTACAAGTAGAACTACCATTTGATCCAGCAATCCCATTACTGGACATCTACCCAAATGGAAAAAAGACATTCTATAAAAAAGACATCTGCTCTAGAATGTTTATAGCAGCACAATTCACAATTGCAAAGATGTAGAAACAACCCAAGTGCCCGTCAATGCATGAGTGCATTAATAAAATGTGGTATACGTATACCATGGAGTTCTATTCAGCCACAAAAACAATGGAGATCTAGCACTATTGTATTATCCTGGATGGAGCTGGAGCACATTATACTAAGCAAAGTATCACAAGAATGGAAAAACAAGCACCACATGTACTCACCATCAAATTGGTACTAATTGATCAACACTTAAGTGCACATATAATAGCAACATTCATTGGGTGTCGGACAGATGGGAGGGGGTGGAGGAGATGGATATATTCACACCTAACGGGTGAGGTGCGCACTGTCTGGGGGATGGACATGCTTGAAGCTTTGACTCGGGTGGGGCAAAGGCAATATATATAACCTAAACATTTGTACCCCTGTAATATGCTGAAAGTAAAAAAAATGCTGCTTCCAGGGTGTCCAGGTGATTCAGTCCACAGAGATGAGGGAGAGACAAAAGGAGATTAACTGGCACAGTTCTACAATTCCAGTTACCTTGATATTCCCTATACAGTTTCTCCTGAACTTTCCCCATTTCCAAGGTTTCTTTTACCACCATGTGGTTCTCAAGATCCATCTTTGAGAACCTGGCAGCCTAGAAAGATGCAATTTAAACTGAATGTCCCTCTAATGTCCCTTTTGTGATCTTTGTTATTCAGATTGTTTATATAGACCAAGGGTCACCAATTACTTTGCCCCTAGAGCTAGATGCTGGAATGCCAGGAAATTGCTTTCAGTGATACTTCAAATTAAAAAGCGAAGTCACAGAACCTCGAAAGACATTGATTATTCAGCCTGCTACTTGACTAGGGCAGTCAGATGCCTCCCATATTAACTCTTCTATCTGTAAACTCAGCTAAATGTTTTTCTCCAATTTGAGTAACAAATGCACTTTATTTCTTAGGCAGATAAATTGTCTTGATAGTGTGCTTCTACTTTTATTAAAAAATTATTGTTCTTTGCATGCATGATTATTCTGCCTTATATCCTACACTTTTCCTAAATCAGAACAAACTGAAAAATGAATTCATAATCTCTGCAATAGATTCATATTTTTGTGAGACTATCCATTACACATCTTTGGTTAAAAGATGATTTCTGGGTCCCAGTTATTGAGTTTCTATGTTTATTCCATTAGTGTGTCAAACTTAGCTTTATGTTTATTCATTTTCCTGGAACAGTATTGATAATCTCTTGAAAGTTTTCTGCTACAACCAGTTTTCTTTTCATTTGCCCCAGAGATCGTTTTTCATTTGTTCAAGCAGTTTTTGATTAGCTATTTTTTTCCAGCCAGTTGTGCTCATTTTCTATGCTTTCTTTCCAGTATTTAATTCTCTTGATAAAAATCACATGAACAATATGTTTGTGTTCTTTGATCTGCAAATGCACCACTACTTTATTTGAAGTATTCATAATTCCCCTAATTTTGATTGCAGTAATGTAATGTTTCTCTAGAGAATAATATTATTGGGTATTTGGATTATGTTGGGATCCAATTAAACTAGTTAAGGTTATTAACTACTTAAACATTTGCCTGATTTTTATTATTAGGGTTTTTTTTCCCCCTCTATGGCTATGTGTTGAGCCTGCACTTCTATGCTGGATATAAATGTTCAGCAAGTTCCAGAAGATTTTAGTATAAACAAGACTCCCAGAGTTATTTCTCCTGCCCAGACCTCTCTTCTGAACCTCAGACTCACATTCAGCTGCCTTCCTTGGGGCATCTAAAAGGCATTTGTGACAGTTAATTTTATGTGTCATCTCGAATGGGCCACGAGATGCCCAGATTTTTGGTCACACATTATTCTGAGGGTGCTTTTTGGTGATATTCACAGTTAAACTGGTAAACTGAGCAAAGCAGATTGCCCTCCATAATCTGGGTGGGTTTCATCCAGTCAAATGAAGGCCTGAATAGAACAAAAGGCTGACCTACCCCTAAGTTAAAAAGAATTCTTCTGCCTTCAAACTGGAATATTGGCTTTTCTCTTGCCTTCAGACTCAAGCTAAAATATAAGCTCTTCCTGGGTCTCAGGCCTCTTGACCTCAGACTGGAACTACACCATGGGCTCTCCCAGGTCTTAGGCCTCCAAACTGAGGCCGGAACTATAGTCTCCAGCTTGCCAACTCAGCCTGCAGATCTTAGCTGGGACTTGCCAACCTCTGTAACCATGTGAACCAATTCCTTATAATAAATTTGTATATCTATTTAATATACATGCATTCTATTTATTCTGGTTTCTCTGGTGAGTCCTGACTAATACAGCATCTCAGATTTAACGTGTCTTTAACCAAACCCTTGACTTCCCTCCACTAATTTTCTCCTCCCATAGTTTTCTCTCTATCAGTAGGTGGCACTCCATCCATCAGGCACTCGGGCCAAAATCCTTGGGACCACCCTTGGCTTCTTTCTTTCTATCACATTCCATAACAACCCTTCAGAAAGACGCATTGAATCTACCTTCAAAATATTAATATATGCAGAACCTCCATTTTTTTTACCATCTCCACTGCCACCACCCTGATCCAAGCCACCACTGTCTCATGCTGGTGGCAGTAATCAATAGCCTCCTACTTGGCCTCCTGCTCCCACCGCCACTTCTCATTGTCCCCTGTCACTGTGTGAGTCAGATCAGTCACTCTTCTTCTCAGAACTCTCCAGTGGCTTTTCAAGTGACTCAGAGTACAAGCAAAAGACCTCACAAATCGCTTGTACAAGGTCCAGCATGACTCGTCCTGCTGCATTTCTGTCCTGATCTGCTTCCAGCCTCCCCACCCTTGCCCAGGTGCACTGGTCACACTGTCTCCTTGCTGTTTCTTGAACATGCTCAGCTCCCTCTAGCCTCTGGCCTTTGTACATTCTGTTCTCTCTTCCTAAATATTCATCCTGCAGACATACATCTGATAGCTGCTCCCTGATGTCTTTTATGTCTCTAGTAAAGTACCACCTTGTCAGAAAGTCTTCCCCTAACTACCCTTTGGAAAAGCTCAGCCCTCTCCCTGTGACAATTTCTATGGATCTTATTTTCTCCATAGCAACCATCACCACCACACACGTTAAATATGCACTCTTTGATTTGACATCTCCTCGACTAGAGTGGAAACTCCATGAGGGCACGGAGATTATCTGTTGTATCTCCTACTGTTTCCCTAGCATCAAGATCCATGCCTGACACAAAGCCAGTTCTTAAATATTTGTTGAAGGAATGAATAGACATGTGCACAGATAACCATTATTAATGCAAAAGGTATAATTGCTATACAAGACATAAAAATTTTAAAATGCTGTGGGTGTAGAGAGATTACTTCTGGTTAGAGAGACCAAGGAAGGCCCATCCCTGAGAAACCTCTGACCCCTATCTCAGTGGATGGGGAAGCTGACAGCACAGGGTTTAAAAGCTTGGGCTTCCAGACAGCCATACCTGGAAACAAATCCTGACCTTGCCACTTCTCAATGTGGTGACTTTTGGCAAGCCTCCCTCATTTGAACTTGGGCAGTTCTCCTACCTCATGCAATTGTGGAACCTTCATGCAATTGTGGGAACAGCAAGGTGATCTCTGTAGGCTGTAGGCTCTGAACCTAATGTTCAGCCTGCAGTGTGGAGTCTTTGGGTCTGCCGGACTAGGAAATGGGGAAGAAAACTGGATGAGATTGAGAGCAAGGACAAATGGGAACCTACATTGATGAGCTAGAGCCCCACCACGTCAACTGGAGCCTGCATCTGGCCCTTGCTACCTCCAGCCTCAATGTCATGGGCAACCTGCTGGAGAAGCTGGTACCTTCCAGCACAGAGCTGCACGTGCACCTACTCAGGCCTTGGAGAAGTGGAAGGAGCAGATCTCTTGCGAGCTGGAGGAGCAATAAGTTGGGATGCTAAGCCACACCGGCCAGGCCAGCTGGGAGAGCAGGCCTCAAGTGTGCAATCTGTCCCTGCACCCCAAGCCCTGCACCCTCCTTCAGAGAGGACAAAAGATGGCTGCCGGTTCATGGTCACGTCAAATGTCTCTTGTGTCCAGTGCTAACTCAGAACCATACAAGGAAAGGAATCCAGAGAAATGTAGCTCCAGCTTAGCTAAATTGACATACCATGGTGGCAAGAATTTCTACTCATAATATTTACATTTGACGAGTTATCACTCTGCATGGAATATTAATAGACACCGGACAACAAAAAGTCCTCTAGGATTATGTTTTTCATGATTTGATTATGAACAGTTTTAAGGAAATTTTAGCCACATCTCTTTAAAATTTGCAATTTATGTAATCCCTCCAACATTACTTGTATTTGAGCATTCTGTTTCATATTCTAGCACCTACAAATGCCGCTAAAAGATGAATGAAGGAACTGCAGTGTTTTAAACAAAGTGGACCTATTGCATAGCTGCAGGCCTAGGAAGCACGTAGCTCTGCCCTCGTTCCTGGAAACTCATTCCAGTCACTTTAGGGAGGTGGCCTAAATGGCTTTTTGGAGAACATGGGCTGCCTGACTTTCTACCCAAGGTCCTGCACGACTATGCTTTCACTTATTTCCTTTAAAACCCTACCTTTGTTTATGAAAGTTCATTTCTCATAGAACATCTTTACTCTTTTTTTCTTATTATGACCTCAGACTCTCTTCCCTCTCTGAGATTATTTCCCCTCTCTCACTCATTAAGCTAATGGACCAGAAAGAGAGAGAGAGAGAGAGAAAAAAAAAGCCTTTCTTCGAAAGCCACTTCTTTCTTGGAGCCCTTGAATGATGAGCTTTTAATGATCTATCACTTTCTTCTTGGTAAAACAAGCCTGGGGGTCAGAGTCATCTGCCCATAAGAAGCAAAGTAGAACTTCAAAAGACCATCTTATCTTTAGAAACGCATAAGCCCTCCCGTCTGATTCTCATCTGAGTTCGCAATTATTTCTTTTTCTTTTTTTCCCTTATATCACGTAACAAAGCAATAATGCTTATAACGTTGTACCTCACATGCTTGACCATGTTTTCTGTTCTGTGGAGATTAATAATTTCTTTTCACATATTTAAAAAATACTTTTAGACATGCACCTTCCTAGCTATATAAGTAGACATATAGATGGATGAATAAATGGATTGGAAGACAGGTGGATGGAATATTGTCAGAGAGGAAGAGACTATTTGAAATCAATTACTTACTATTCCTTTTTAACACCAATGATTCTACTTTTTCAAAATTAGAAAGCATTGTCCACTAAGAAAATTTTATTTATTAAATATGATTCTTTATTATATTGCAGCAATTTATATTTTTAATCATTGTCCATTAATAGATAGTAATATATTTTTGAATCCAATATTTGGGTTTTGCATGTGCATTAAAATTATCTTTTGTACTATAAGTTACTATTAATTTGAATATTTTATCAGAACTGATTCCCTGTGCCTTTACAATATAAAATTGTTTCTACAACTTTTAATGATCTTAATAAAGAATACCTTAAGAATCATAAGCTGGACATGATGGCTCATGTCTGTAATCCTGGCATTTGGGGAGACTAAGCCAGAGGATTACTTGGGTCCAGGAGTTCAAGACCAGCCTGAGCAATATAACAAGACCTGTCTCTACAAAAAAATTTTTAAAAATTATCCAGGTATTGTGGCACACAGCTGTAGTCCCAGCCACTCAGGAGGCTGAGGCAAGAGGATCGCTTGAGCCCAGGAGTTCAGGGTTCAGTGAGATATGATGATGCCACTGTACTCTAACCAGGGCAAGAGAGCAAGACCCTGGCTCAAAAAAAAAAAAAAAAAAATATATATATATATATATATATATATATATAAATTAATTAATTAATTTAACTAAATTATTTGGGGATACATTGAAATTATAATCTTCAGTAAGTTCTATAATTTGAAAATTCTGATTGTTATCAGTCATCCATGGTTTAAATGCCTCCTTTTTGTATATAGGAACTGAAGGCTGTAAGAGTATAAGCTATATGCTTAATCAGGGGAACAAAAACTTGAACCTAGACTTTCTAGATCCTATTGTTTTATACTATGCCACATGGAGAAATGTATGGCCTAAGCTACTTGCATGTGAAATAGTCTCATTTGATCAAACACCGTTTAAGTAGTAAAGCTGGAATACAAATGATGTGATTAGTGAGTTGGTAGGTGTATTTCTTCTTCAGACCAAATCATATTACACCTACAAGATTATGGTCTTATAGTTAAAACACAGCTTGGGATTGGATATTTGTGACTGAAGGCTTTTAATGAATTATTGTTAATATTTTTAGATGTGATAAAGGTATTACAGTTATATTTCTTTAAAGTTCTCTTTTAGGTATACATACTGAGATGTTTGTAGATGAAGTGATCTGATATCTTGGATTTACTTAGAATGCCATTGTGTTAGGAGGTAAATGGATGAAAGAGGACCAGCCTTATGAGCTATTTAGTGAAACTGGCTGATACACACAGCAGGGTTTTTATGCTATTCCCACTACTTCTGTTAGTGTTCAAATTTTTCCATAACAAAACGTTAACTTAAAAAAACAAAAACTGCCACTGGAGCATTAAGGTGATGAGTTTAGGTGCTCGAGTCAAAATGAGCCAGATTTAAATTCCAGATCTGCTGCTTACTAGCACTCCATCTATGGAATGGGTATAAAGCACCTACCTCCCAAAGTTGTAAAAAGTAAATGAGATATTACATATAAAGCCCTTATATGAGATATTACATATGAAACAGCCCCTGGCACATTTTCAATGACTCAAATTTACCTAATATGTAATTACTATTATTGTCATTATTTGAAAAGATGCCTTGTCTTTATGGCTTTCTGCTCCCCTCCTCACCTACTGCAGTGTTTAAAAGATAAGTATTAAATAAAATAAGCGAATACTATTATCCCTGAGTTTGAGCTAGAAAGGAATCCTCACTAAAGTTTTCAGAAGACACACAGCAAAGAAGTCATGAGCTTCAACTGCAGAATAGAGAAAAAAAAATTCAAGAAATACTCTTCACTATAAAGATGAACTGTTACCAAAATTAGAGCAATCTGGTATCCTATGCTCAGCTGAGAGGTGGGCATCATCCATCGGCAGGCTTGGTCCAGGGCTATGCGATGAGTTGGCTGCCATAGTCTGCAAACTGTGTTCAATGTGGCCTCCCTTCAGCTCCTCTTCCTGTTCTGGGCTTCTCTTCCTTCCCCAGTTCTCCTTCCACCTCTAATCTTCTTGTCTTTCCTTTAGGCAGAAGTGACACGGTCACAGCAATGGGTAGACCAGAAGGATTTATCTCCAAGGCTACGCTGGACATGGGAAAGCTGCAGTTTGCCTTTCATCAGAATTAAGGGTCTAGCACTTTAGTCACATAATAATATGGACCACATGCAAATGAAAAGGTCAAGACTCACTGCTTTGCAGAGGACATTTTTGAAGGTCATTAGAATTTTGCCAGTGCCCATTTTAAACATCGTATAGATGTATAGAGGTAGTGTATAGATGTAGAAACAAATCCTGGTGGTGTTAATTCACATACACATTGGTGAATGCGAATGGATTAATAATCCTGCGAATAGAGGCCAAAGTCTTCAGAATATCATATGGTCTGTATCTGGTCCGGATTACTACTGGCCTCACCCCTACCCCTACATCAATATTAGTACAGCATGTTTTCCTAGCACTTCCTTCCTCAGCCCTCTGTGCTCCAGGCAAGAACATCTCTACCCCAAGGCCTTTGCATTTGCCATCTTCTTCACCTCAACAACTGTTGTCTCAGGTGTCTCTATGGCTTGTTTCCTCACTTCCTTTTAGCCTTTGATCAAATACAACCTTCTTGGTGTGCCCTCCCCTGGCAACAGATTGATACTATAACCACTGCCTAACTTGACATTCTTTATGCCTTTTCTCTGCTTTACTAATATGCATAACTTTTATCATCTTCGAACACGCTATGTAATCTAGTTAGTTAATTATCACTCTATTCCTTCTCCATGAGGCATGTATTTATATCTGTTTCCATCTTCAATACATTCCCAATGCCTAAAACATTGCCTGGCACATAGCCTTAAATAAACCTCTGATTAACTGAATGAATGATAAATAAATGAATGGATGGATGAAAAAGGGAAATAAGTATACAACCACAACGAGTAAGATGTGCAACGTTTGGGGGATGGACATGCTTGAAGCTCTTACCCGAGGGGGGAGGGGGGCATGGGCAATATAAGTAACCTTAACACTTGTACCCCCATAATATACTAAAAAAAACAAATCACACATATATAAATTATTTTGGTAAAAAAAAAAAACAAAAGAAATGCAAAATGTGTAATTACAGGGTGTAGTTTATTCATTTTTACCTGGGAAAAGCCAGTTCCCTCTCCTGATTGCGCAGGGTCTGTCTTCTGAGTCCCAGCTGTTGGTCCTAAGGTCCGATTTATCCCCTACACCGGCAGCAGTGACACATGTGCTCTTTCTGGGAGGAAAGTGCCACATGACCCTCTTCTCCAGGCCAGGACATAGGGCCATCTTCTC
This sequence comes from Microcebus murinus, assembly GCF_040939455.1. NCBI lineage: Eukaryota > Metazoa > Chordata > Mammalia > Primates > Cheirogaleidae > Microcebus > Microcebus murinus. The sequence continues at coordinate 19,491,080 of NC_134116.1, read as the reverse complement.
AGCGCAGTCAGCCCCACAGTGAGACACACAGCTGGGGTGAGGACTGGGGTTTGTTGGAGGATCCCAGAGCTTGTCCATATAGAGTTTAAGGTCTGTACTTCAATTTAGTGCCTTGGTCAGTTATTCAATGTCTTAAGAAAGGGCTTATCTAAAATAATAAAATATCCATCTAAACTATTTTACAAAATACATTCAAAAGAACACAATTTTCTTAACATAAGTACATATAAGCAACTGAAGCTGTTAGCAAAACATTACCACTGTTAGGAACTCCTGGCTTTGTTACCTTAAATACATAAAATTCATTTTGGTGGAAGCATTTATTTGCATAAATTGTTTAAATTGACTGTTTCAGGAATAAAAAAAATCTATACTTTCTTAAGCATGTTGAAAAAATTGTTAGTTATGTAGCAGTTAAATTATGTATCAACTTATTTATGAAATCTTTTCTTTTTAAGGAGTAAAAAGAGGGCTGCTACCCAACTCATTTCAGCCTAACCCGCCAAACTTCCTGGGGTGTTGGGTCCCCCAAGTCAATGCAGTTGTTTATGAATTCAGGGGTTTCCACAGAGTAAAGTTCTGCATGTAAAGTACACGCCAGAAGTAGAGTGCTCCCCTTGAACTTCTTCCCTGCACTAATGATCCTGCTTAACAGCAACTTGAAATCTGTAAGTCCTGCATTTTATTATAGAATATCCTTTTAAAATACTCTAAATATGATGTTTCTGTTGGATTACAACTTATACCAATTTTTCCTTGTAAGAAGAAAACTCTCATTGAGAATAAGTTCTGTCAGAAGGTGACAGCTGTTTTTTGTTGGATGTAGAATTAAGTAAACAGTTAAGACAGTTGAGCTTTTACTAAGATGATTTAATAAAGCTCATTAATGTCATTGATTTACATAGTTGACCCAAATAGAATACAAAATTCAACGCTGTGTTGCAGTAGCATGTCATCAAAATATATTGCAGTACTAAATGCACCACCAATGTTAGATTTGGATTTTAAATTTAATCAAATATGTTAAGACAAAAGACACACAGAGGGAGAAATATTGGAAATACTGGAAAATATTTATCATTTGTTTTCCTTTGTTTTCTAACCCATGTAAAGTGCTCAGTCTATCTCATTAGGAAAGTATTAATAGCTTCACTGTTATTTTTTTTTAAAAAAACCCCTAAAACATTGAGTTATTTTTGAACTTATAGATCAAAGCTATTAAATCAATCAATATTAAAGCCAATGAGTAGAGACAGGCTTTAGCTCTCAGTAAACAACCCCTTGTCTCTGATAGCTGTATTCACAGTAATGAATCAGCAAGAAAGCATTTGACCCAGCAAAATTCACTCCCATGTCTGAATCGTGATTTATACAGTTCTGATCCTCAGAGTTCAAGCCACTTAGATGTTTTCTGTTTTCTATTCCATGCCCGATTCTTTCAATCTTTGTTGACTACATCGTGACTGAGGATATCATACAATCTACTTGAAAAGTATGTGATTCATTTTTCAGCTGCTAAGATCTCTTAGCTCTCCTTCAGCTTTATGTGGGTGGAAGGGAAGAGGGATTATATTGTACATTTGATTCCAGTAGCTCTTCAGTGTTGGCAACTGGGCCTTGGCTGTGAAAATCGTAAAATGTGAGAATTAAACTACGACTTGTAATAATAAAAACAATTGGCAACATTTATTATTTATTAGTTTCTGAGCACCAACTCCTTTAATACTCTCAATAACCCTTGGAGGATTACTATTTCCCCATTGCAGAGATGAAGAATCTTTGGGACAGTGGACCCCAGGCAAAAGCACAGGCTAATAGTGGAAAGATGGGATTTGAACTTGAGAACTGATGGGAGCTTGCTCAACCACAGAACTATGATGCCTCTTTAATAGTGATAGTCTTAATAATAGTGTAATATCATGCCAAATGAAATGAAGTATAAAGAGAATGGGAAAAGCATAGGATTCAGAGTTAGCAATATGGATCCAGGTTAACCCATGCACCAAACTAGTAGTGTGACCTTGAGCAAGTTATAGAACTTGTCTAAGGCTCAGTTTCCTCATATGTAAAATGGATTTATTAAAACAAGGCCAGGTAACAGGCTTGCCTTCCTTGAGTGCCCTTTGTCACCCTTATGTATCTCCTTTTACATCTATTCACTCCTTTCTCCCCATCCCCTGGGATCCCCTTCTTCTCTCCTCTGCATGCAGGCTGTTGCGAAGCTCAATTCCTTATACAGCCAATGTGCTTGTGAAAACCAGTAAACAGTCAAGGTTGTGCTGCACACACTATGATGGATGCTAAAAACTAGCAATCAATTGGGAGTGAGGTCAGGGGATAGGCTTAAATCATGTAGAGAAGTACTGCTCGGCGAACTTGTCTTTCTGTTTATTTGCATTTTCCAAAGTGCATTTTTATATAAATACGAATTACCAAAAAAGGTTAAGTTTAGAGATAAACAAAATTAAACATTTGTTTCTTGCAGGATCTCTCAGAGCCTTTAATATGCTAATGTGCAATGTGAATCTCCGAGTGAACGATGTAGTTTGCAATGATTCCTAAGTAAACTCAAAGGGGAATCCTTTTTTTTTTTTCTTTCCCAGATCATCTTTTGGGACCGGTATTTAGCAGGAAAAACTATGGAAAAGTCTTGGACTGCAGTAGTACCAATTTATAAACATAGGGATCAATGATTGAGGACTATTTCTGTGACTTGGAGAGTGGGGCAGTGTACGTCCTTTGTACAGCTGGAACTCGAGCCTTTTGTGGAACCTGCAGCCTGGCCCAGATTGTACAATAGAACTGGATTGTTCGTAGAACTCCAGAAGTAAAAGCTGATTCGTGGATTGATCTCACCAATCTCCTGGGGTATAGAAACCCTGATCACACTAGTCTTTACACTGTTGGTGACAATGTAGAGAAGTCTCTGTGGTAGATGCATGTGGGTCAGGGACTTGAGAAAGATTCGAGAGAACAGTGACAAGACTAGGAAAGAGTCAGAGGAGAAACACAAAGATTATCCAAAGACGGTAAACTTGGGACCAGTCCCTAATAGTAGCTACCCACCCCAACCTTAATCTGAAGATGTTAACTGGGCAGATGTGTATGGTTGAGCAGGTTGCCTACTCTGCAACTCCAGAGGTGCACGAACTTCAAGAATGTTGACCATAGAATGGTGGGTAGGACCTGAATAATATGGTGGAGATTTGCCATATACAACCTCCATGGTCATACACAATGGCCCTGGGCATTAACCTCAGCAACTAAGAAAACTGAGAATGTGTTCTTACAAAGTGTTTTTATTTTGATCAGACTGTGACTGCTTTTCACATCACACTGAGTTCTTAGAGGTGGGGGCAAAAAAATCATACTGGCCACCCAACCAGCTAAAAAGACACAAGAAATGAATTCAAAATCCCATAAAGATACTATTTGGGTAAATTAATTATATTTTCATTAAATCTCTATATTTCCTTTAGAATATTTCAGGGAGTTATCCACATTTGTGTGTTCCCAGAACTATCTCACCCCTTATTGCTTTCCTCTGTGTAAACAAGAGGACCCACCAAAATTTCACTCACCAACTCCCTGCCCAATCATGTCAATAGAGCATGAATCCTTGCTCAACTTTCAGGATTAGACTGTATTTGCCCCACTGAAAGGCCAAAATTTTACATAGGATTCACCTTAGCCACTAGGTTCCTTTGAGACCCAGAATTAAGTCTTCAACCAGCTATGCTTCAGTTTCTCTACCTGTAAAATGAAGGTAAAGAAAATGACCTTCCAGATTGAGTAAGAAACGATAAATTATCGTACAGGGCTGCTCAAAAGAGAGTATGCAATGGATCCGTTATAATAATCTTTTCAATATTGCAGACATAAAGATAAATTAGGCAGCACTTTTGTCTCCTTTGAGAACAATGGCAGAATCCTTTTTTGGGTGTCAGTCTAATTAAAGGCAATAATATTTATTCATTGATTCAGTATGAAAAATGTGTACTCATTGCCCATTTGGTAAAATCCTCAATTTTCTAGAAGTTTGGCAATCTTTTTGTTTAGCTATTTTCAATATTAAAAAGTTCTTAAAAAAAAAAAAGATATTGATTTCTAACCAAAAGAAAATGTCCTCATTATATTTAAATGTGAAATCTTGAGCATAGAGAATTTTTAAAAGTGTGGTCCAAAGTATTAGCTCAGTGATGTTATGTAACTCAAAGTATGTATCTATAAAGCAAAGTTATAAATGCTTAATTATGTTAAAAATAACTTTAAGATTAAAATAGATTAAAATATCATCTGTGTTTCTTAGTCAGGGATCCAGCAAATTGAGAACTTTTAAAATTACTTTTGGAACATGACGGTTAGTGTGTAATGAAAGCTTATAAAGGAAGTCTTTGTCCTCGAGGCATAGCTCGTGGTTTTGAAAGCTGAGAGCCTGATTTCGTCAAAGTGTGATACGTATGTGGATAGTTTCTATTCATTGACAGTGAACTTTTTCCTGCAGAAATTTTTAATCACTACAAATAAACACAGTTTAAATGATTCTATACAACTGTGATTTTTAAAATGTTAATTTTTTTGAGATTCAAAGCCAATATTGAAGCTTCTAAGTGGAAGAATCTCACTCCAATTCCTTGTGCAGGAAGGATTTCGGGTTGCTGTGATCCAATGACTTGGGTGTGTGGAATTTTTGTGTATTGAGGACGGGGTGGGGAGCAGGGAGAGGGAGGCAGGGATGGGGGTGTGAGGGCTTTTGTAACATTTCATGCATGATCACTGTGAGAATCTTCATTGACATTTTGAGGAACTACCAACTTCCAGGGAGTTAAAATTTTTTCTGTCTCTTATAAAAGCCAAGCATTGTGTTATTGTTTTCTCACCTTCAAATAAGGGGCTAAGACCTAAGATGAACAGAAAGATTTCTTCCAGCCCTAGGATCTGTGATTGTAATATCACCGTAATCATCTCGGGATTGGGCTGCTTTGCAAAATAAAATCATTGCATTTGTAAGTGATCGGGCTTATTGGAGAGGCGGGCAATCCCATGGGCTGGGGGCACGGAGGAGGGGTGGGTGGGCCTGAGCTCAGGAGACACGAAGGGGCAGACCAAGCTGTAGCAAAAATTGGAGCAGGTAGAAAAAGAACAATTCCCATTTGCTTTTGGTGCAGGAGAGGGACCTGCTCACAGAGTTCAAGATTAGAATGACTCAGTGAATATTTAAGTATGATTATTTCTTCCTTTTTCATTAAGCCTTTCAAATGCAAGATCTGTAGAGCTGTGGCTTGAGATTTTAGAAAAAGAATGCAGTGACATGAAACCAAAATGATGTGAGGTGATGACATCAGCATCAGAATGTTGTTGCTAAGGTGAGCCTGTTTTTCTCTCTAATCCAGCTGGGAGGCGAAATAATTGCCCATTTCTGGTAAAGAATAAATCCATGACATGATCCCTTTTCGGTAGCAGATAAAACAAAGCCAGATGCTTTCTTTTTGCACAAATTATTTTAAAAATAAAGATGAAAATGGTATTATAAAACATAGCACACGTCCTTGGAAGAACAGTCAGAACATTTTATGTTAGCTTGAAATTTTAATTTATCAAGAATATATAGCAAGATCTAAATGGATATTGGAATGAGGTGGTTTGATGAATCTATCTGAAAAGAAGTAGCAGTATTTTGAATTTAGTGAAAAAAGAGATAGGGAAACACCTGGAGGTGAAAAAAGAATGATCTGGAACTATACAGTCCTTGACAGAGGAAAGGGAGTGAGGGGAGTTCTGAATATGAAGAAAGGTGGGGAGAGGCCCCATGCTATGGTTCTGATTGATGGATGGTGCCCTGGTGCAAAGAGAGTGCTGCATAGCCCAGCGACAGGAACGAGAAACATGGGGCGGGACTTAGTGACAAATCTGTGGCCAGAGCAGTGGAAGGCAGAAGCCCCTCCCACATGAATGTCTCTGGAGTTGCCCTTGGGTTTGCATTCATATCTTCTGCTTGGACCATGCTTCTCCAGGGATCCTGGGACATACTCTGTCGCCTCTGTAAATCTCTGCTCCAAGGGCCCTTTCTTCATGACGTCTGTCCTTGATGTGCAAGTGAAGACTCAACTGTCCCCTCCCAACTGCTCCTGATGGCCTGGTACCCTTTACCAGGCCATACTTGTCCTTTTTCCCTTTTCTGTACAATTGGGATAACAATAGCATCACATGTTCCATGGTGTTTTGCCCCAGACATAGTAATCACTATGTAAATGTTTAACAGTAGATGTCTCTCCTTGTCCCCAGTACTGTGTGAGCTTCCTAGAAGCACTTGTCATGAGAAGCTTCCTAGAAGCACTTGTCTAGCATTTGATGGAAGACAGAAAAGAGCATCACATTTTCCAGAAATTGATGTTTTCTCTGGGACATAGAATTTAGACAGGGTTAAGATATGAATGGGTAGTTATGCCCATAGGTCACTATGCAGCCACCAGGGGCCCTCTGCTGGTCAGAAAAACCTGGGCAAATAAGTCTCCAAGATATTTATCTGAGGAGAAATCTGCTCCTAAGATCTGGTCTGGCCAAGAGATGCTGGAGCCACAAGGACTTCCTGGGTAACCATGGTTTTGAGAAAGAAATGGAAAGTAGCATTGAGACATGGAAGACACACTACAAGCTACTGACAAAACTGAAGAACTTGGTAAAGTAAGAAAATATAATACTAAATAAAAAATATTGAGTTGAATGAAGTAAGCAGCTATGGACATGGTCCAATGAACATGAAAGAAAACCAATTCACCTGCACCCGTGCTCCCAAAGTGCATCCCCTAGAACCCCATACTAGTTGGATGTTTTTTGAATAAAAGAGACTCTGGTAAAATAAATTCTCAAACACGGTGGCCTATAGACCCCCTCTTGGAGATTTACAATGCACATTGCTGGAATCAAAGCTCTGAGAAGTACTTGGGTAAAAATAGTTTCCAAACTTGGTCATGGATCATTTTCTTTATGAATGTTCTGAGATGAGTGTCCATAGATCTTGCTTCAAGCACCTCTTTGCATTTATTTTCACAATTCACCATCTTGAAAGGTAAAGGGTTGCTGGCAAGTTCCTCTGCCTGTGGACATCTGGGAGGATCAGTGTGTCCCTTGCCTCTCGCTGTGCTCTTCCCTTTTGGCCCACAGACACTTTGAGCTTCTCAGGATCACGTCTGTGTCTCACTTATCCTTGTCTCGTGAATGTCTCAGTTGGAACCAATATAGAGCAAGTATTTGATAAATCGTAATCATGTGATTACGTGACCAAGTAGATCTAGGTAGGGTGGCAATCCTAGAAGACACAGAGAGAGATGGAGATGATAATAAGAGCGTTGTAGAGTCTTTTCTTAAGGAGTGTTATATTGTAGTAAACCCAAACCGGTTGCTTTTATTTTTAAATGCCAGCTTGTCATCACGGCTGTGGTTATACACATGCCACACTTTGTCTATTTCCCACATCCACTCCCCACTCTCACTTGGAGAAGAGGGTGCCTCCTTCAGTCAACAGGCTCACATACTCCCACTGCTCCAGAGACCCACCCACAATCTCATCAAGATTGTTTCTCTCTGGAACCCACCCACTTCTGAACGTTTTTGAAGAAAATTTATTCCCATGCATTAAAGACCCTTTGTAGGGTTCTGGCTGCCCACGAAGCATCAGGGAAACATAAAATCCCGACTCTGCCATAGCACGTGCTGTCTGGTGGCACTAAAGTTGCACACTCAATTAGTGGATTTGATTTTCTGATGCTCCCTGGTTTTCAAACACTTGGCTTTAATGACCCCTGGAAGCCCCTTAGGAAGTGCTACTCCAGCTTTTATGCTTGGCCTTCTGTCTCAAACACAATTTCCTACTCGTCCTGCACCATATTTTAGTCCTCCCAAATTTTATTTATTTATTTAACAAATATTTATTGTCAAAACACGAAGATCCCAGCCTGTGGGGTGCTTGATATATTCATGGAAGAACAGACAACCAACAATAAATGTCGAGTAGATTATACATTTTGACAAAAGGCATTAAGTGCCACGGAAAAGAAAGGAAAAGTACATGAAGTTGAGCATATCTCCTTCCATCTGAGTGTTCCTGGCCCCCTGTTCAGCTTGATCCCTCAGTCAGAAGATATATAGAAGGTTGTGGATAGAAAAATCAAGTATCCCAAGAGGAGGGAGATCATGCCACCCACCGTGGCATTTCAAGGTTCTCTGTTGGAAATACCCTTTTCCTATAAGGAGGTGGAGATGGAGCCTGAGAATCCCTGTCCTTCACTGTCGGGGAAGGGTCAAGTTCTAGTGAGTACAAAGTAGACATGAGGAGCACACCGTGACCGCACCAGCCAGCCCAGGAGGATAACAGGGATGTGTTGCAAAAGGCATATGTGGTCTTCTTGCAGAGGAATGGCAGGGAAAATGCTCATTGTTGCTTCCCCTTTGGATTTATTTTCACAACTCACCATTTTGAAAGGTGAAGGGTCACTGGCAAGTTCCCCTGCACATGGGCAGCTGGGAGGAGCAGCGTGCTCCTTGCATCATTGTCTTCTCTTGCAATTCTGGAGAACCCAAGGTTTCAACCACATTGCAAGGCCTTGTGACCACAGCTTAAGGCTGGGCATGTCCAGTAACAACTCACCTGACCTTCTTGCTGCAACTTCAAATGCCTTTTGGCCTAAGGACAGGAGGCATGATGCAACCATCACACCAGAAAAAAAACAAAAAACAAAAAAACACAGTTGAAGTTGGCCGGCCTGTCAGGACTTTTGCTTTGGTGCCAAGGTTTCCAAACTCTGCTCTCAGGCACTCTGGGAAACTGTGGTGAACTCATAGGGGTGCCATGGGATAATTCCCATTTTCAAGGGAGACACAGCAATATTCAGCACCCGTCAGACACTGTGCAGACTAGCTCAAGGTAATTCACAATTTCAACAGAATCACTCTGCATTCCTTTTGATGGTATCATATATCTTTACAGAGCTGGATTTTCAGCAGTTGCTAAGATGAAAAGCAAGTACTATGCAAAACCAATGCGGAACAGGCAAATGAGAATAGTGGTTCAAATGTGATTTCAAGCTTTGAGAATCATATGCAGGGCTCCCTGGCCATGAGCAATCCATTAATAACCACGTAGGGTTAAGCATGAAATAAAAATGTTACTTTCTCTTTCAAATATTTTGTGTACACTTTCAACAAACTATTAAGTTGTTAAAACACAAACACTGAAGTGCTGGATGTAACTATGTAATGAATGGAACAATTAGGTATTTCTTTTGGCTTAGGAGCACAGTGGAAAAAAAAAATTACTGAACACCAAGAGTATCCCGAACCAAGAAAGTTTGGAAGTCTCTATCTTAGTTCATTATCACATTTTTAGTAATCACTCTTCATTGAAATCTCACTAGGATTCCCGAACCTAAGGACGATGGCAGTGTTGATGACAATAGCAGCAGTAGTAACAGTGGCTAGCACACACTGAGCACTACTGTGGGTAGTGTGTGGGCCATGTGCTATGCTAAGGGTTTCTCAGACATTATTTCATTTGCATGCTTTGTTCAATTTACTTCATTCTATGTTCCTTAACCCAGAAAATGTTAGTCCTAATTTCCCCCAGAGCTTTCTGCCCTAGACCTATTGGAGAAAATTTAGAAAAGAATTATTTCTTGTGATAAATTCAATATAGAAAACACTAAAACTTTTTTTTTATGAAAATTATAAAACCGATTTTCTATTCCCTGCTGCATTTTCAACAACCCACACATTTTTTTAAAAAAATTACCAATCTCTTATAAAGCTTCTAAAGTACGTAAATTTTCTCCAGGATCCTAAGTAGATATTAATCACCCAAAATTAACTTAGCAATTCAGCACCGCTCCATGGGATGCATTGCAGAGAATATGAAAAGACTTGAATGCAGGGTCCTCACCCTCAAGAGGCTTACAATCTGGTTTATACATGAGACAACTAGAAGAAAATAAAAAACAGCATATACTAAATGACCACATAAGGAGGAATAGGCTAGAAGTATTATATATAGAGAAATGAGCCCTAAGATTGAATTGTCACAGACGAGGCCCATCTGCAACTTGCCTTTCTGTCTCATGTCTCTGTTACTATAAACAACCTTCTCCTCATTTCTAGGGGCCAGCCCATCTCTTCTGCTAAGTCAAACGCTTCCATCTGTTCTAAGACACCTATCCTTTTTTACTCAAAGGGAAACTTTGTTTCTCAGGAAATCACTACCATCTTAAACATCATCAAAGATTAACTTTCCCCTTGCCTATAAGCTTACTAACTTTGGTATACCCAACAAAGAAGATTCCCTACCTGCATTGCGCCTTTTAGCTTTTATAATATTTCTTCATTTCCTTCTCCAGTCCAACTTTAAATATATTTTATGCACACACACATCATGATCCTTTGTCTCTATGGCTTCACTATCAATTTTTTTGCTTGAGCCTTGTATCTGTCTTTGTCAGTTAATTACTAGTGCCATTTTCAAGTTTATCCATTTAACCATTCAACAACTATTCAGTAAGTGTCTGCTTACGGGGGTAAACTAATGAACAAGAAAGACATGGTCACTTCTCTCACAGAGACCAGTGAGGTGCATAAACAAGAAAAACATATTTCCTATATACTGGGATCATTGCTATGATTAATAAAATGTCCAGGTGCCATGGGAGTCAAGGTGGTCAGGGAAGGCTTCCTGGAGGAGGTGATGTGTACACGGAGTATTGCTGGATGAGTAGATGTTAGCTGAGTGTGAAAGAGTGTGAAATAGAAAATGTTTCATGCAGAAAGAATCTAGACTCTAAATGAGAAAGAATGTGACACATTCCAGAGACTAAAATTAGTTTAATAATACTGAATGTGAAGTAGGAGGGAAGTGACTTCAAGAGGAGGGTGGGAGAATATACGAGAATTAGGCAGGGAGGGTAATGGGGAGACAGGGAGTGACTTTATGCAGGTAACGGCTTTATGAGATTTATGTTTTTAAAACATCATTTGGGCTGCGTGCGATGCAGTGAATGGAGGGAAAGGTGAGAGGCGAGGTTGGAGGCAGAGAAGCGAGGATTAGCCAAAAAGTGCTAGTGGCTTGACTTACAGATGCAGCAGTGAAGATGGAAAGAAGTGGATGGGCGGGAGAGGGAGGACTTCCCAGGACTTGGAAGTATTTGGATGCTGGTGATGAGAGAGAGTTAGGCATCAAACTTATGTTTCCCATTTACTGAAATGGGAAACATAAGAGAAATTGTGGTTTCACTCCTTGAAATGGAAAAAGAATAAGAAATGATTTTTATTTGGGACAAGAAAAAAAATGAGTTATCTCTGGTACATTTAAGTGAAGATTTGGCCCTAGAGGTCAAGAGAAAGGAACAGAGTTATAAATCTTGAATCTATAGAACCTGTAGAAGATAACTGACAATTCTATTGGACAAATCCAAAGGTATTATTATTTATTTATTTATTTATTTATTTTTGAGACAGAGTCTCGCTTTCTTGCCTAGGCTAGAGTGAGTGCCGTGGCGTCAGCCTGGCTCACAGCAACCTCAAACTCCTGGGCTCAAGCGATCCTCCTGCCTCAGCCTCCCGAGTAGCTGGGACTACAGGCACGAGCCACCATGCCCGGCTGATATATATATATATATATATATATATATATATATATATATATATATATATTAGTTGGCCAATTAATTTCTTTCTATTTTTATGGTAGAGACGGGGTCTTGCTCAGGCTGGTTTTGAACTCCTGACCTTGAGCAATCCGCCCGCCTCGGCCTCTCCAAAGGCATTATTTTTTAATTTAAATTCCTCTGGCCACCTCATTTGCTTCGGACATAGTTGATCATCTTCTTGATAACTGTTGTATGTTTGCTTTCACAAATATTCTCCTTTCTATTTAGCATGTAATAACCTTGACAAAAATTAAGCTTCTTTCCAGAGTTTCATGGGACTTATATTGAGTTATAAAAAGAAGGAAAGAAGAAGGAAGCGAAATAGTAGGAGAAAGAGGAAGAGGAGTGAGAGGAGAAGAAGAAAGATAAGTCCAGTTTGGACCTGTATACATTGTACCAATCAATTAATTCATTTAATATATATAATATTTATTATTGTTCAGGCACATACTCAATTAGTTGCTGGAGAGACAATGGTGACTTCTGACGCTAATAACGGGGTTCTGAAGGTAGACATTAAGTGAATAATTAGCCACATTAATCTATAACTATACCTTGCTTTAAGTGCTATGAAGTGAACAACATCTGAGAAAATTTTGATACTCAATGAGTAGTCCATGCACAAGTGGCATCAACATCACCTGGGAGCTTGTTAGAAAACCAGACTCTCAGTATCCACCCAAGAACTACTGAGATTGGATCTGCATTTTAACAAGATCCCTGGGGCATTTGCATGCACATTAAAATTGGAAACATGCTGCTCTAGAATTCACAGGGCTACAAGAGAAAACAACAGGTGGACCTGAACCCATCTTGTGGGGCAGGGAAGGGTTCCCTGGAAAAATGGCCACTGATTAAGCTAGAGAGGTTTGGCAGGGGCTAGACTGTACAGAGCCTTGTAGGCCATGTTGAGGGCTTTTATGTTTTTCTTAAGAGTAGCCTCAAATATTTAAAGGTTGCATTAGTCAACTATGGCTGCCATAACAAAGTACCATAGCATGGGTGGCTTATACAACAGAAATTTATTTCTCACAGTTCTAGAGGTTGCAAGTCCAAGATCAGGGTCCCAGCATGGTGACAGCCCTCTTCCTGGCTCACTGGGGGCTGAGTTCTAGTTGTGTCTTCACATCAGAGAGAAAGAAAAAGAGATCTCTTTCTAGTGTTTCTTCTTACAAGATGCAAATCCAATCACAAAGGTCCCATCCTCGTGACTTCATCTAAATAAATCACCTCCCAAAGACCCCATCTCCTAATACCATCACATTGGGGGTTAGAACTTGAGCATATAAATTGGAGGGGGGCACAATTTCATCCACAGCAAAGGTTTTACCAAAGGAGTGTGGAAAAGTCAGGTTTCTGTTTTTTAATTCTTGTTCTGGCTGAAGTGTAGAAAGGGGTTCAAAGGGGTCAGAAATGTATTCAGGAGACCGGCGAAGGGGCTATTTCAATAGTCACAGTGAAAGTCATTCTGATTGCCTAGACAAAGCTGTTTGGTAGAGAGGGAGCAAAGTGAAATACTTCAAAATATTTAGGTGTTAAACTTGACAGACTTAGATAATGGATTTCAAATGGTGGTTGAGAGAGGAGTGCCAAAAATGACTGCCAGGTTTTTGGCTTGTGCAACTGGACGCATATGATATCAATTCTCGAGATAGGAATCATGAAATCAGCAAGTTTGCTCATGGCATCTGGCTAAATGCAAATACCAATAAGAATGATGGCTGTCATTAGTGAGCATTTATTATGCGCCAGCCAGCCACTGTAGAGATGTTTGGTGCGCCTTCTCTTAACTAATATGTGACACAAACTTTGCCTTCTGAGATGGAAAGAGCAACTCAGGCAAGCTAGTTACACAAGACCACATTGTTGAGGGTTTCCAATGGCCTGGTACAATGAACAATGCAGAGTGCATTCACAGGAGCACATCAGAGAAAATAATGCAGCCAGGGAAGAAAAGACAGAAGAAAGGGAGTGAGAGCTGAGGTCTAAAGATTGAGCAAGGCAGAAATAACCATGACTCTGTCCAGAAGTTCACTCAGGAAAACAGCGGAGGAGAAGTTGAGTAGAAAGGGAGAGGCCACGTTAGGAAGGACCATGAAAGTCTATAATTCTGATTTTATAGAGAGAAGGATTTGAATATGAAAGGAACATGACTTTACACGACTTAAGAAAACCGGTCTGGCAATAAGGGAACTTGAGGATGAGGAGGCTTGAGTCCAAGAGGCCATCTTATTAGCATTTGTGATATAAAACAGGGCAGAGTTCTGGACTAGCTGGAAGGGAAAATCAACAAGATCATTGGATGAGAACTCGGGAATGTGTCAAAGATGACTAAAGTTTCAGGGTTGAGATTCAGGGAGTGGTAGTTTCAAAATCAGGATCAGAGGGAGAGGAGGATGAGGAGAATCGTAAACCTGTGATTACCCCTTTACACGCAGTATCATATTAAGTATATTGGTATTTTAAAATAATTTTCTACCTGCTTGACCACAGAGCTAATTTAAATTCTCAGAAAAAAATTATAGTAGATGAACGCCTGCAAAGTGTGATATTTGATGGATTTTCATGGGGAGGAAAAAGAGTATTATAGGTATAAAAACTGAGAGGGATAAAGCATGGTATTCTTTCAGAGAAAGTGCCTACAAAGCATATGAAACATTGTGTTTTTAAGATGCAATTGGCAAAATAAAAAGAAACCATTACATTCCATCCTGTTAACTTTATTACAGATGCATTTTTATAACAGTTACTTATAAAAATAGTGTATTAGGTTAAACCTTCCCGATGAATAGGGGCTTTGTTCTCCCTTGGTCTAGTCATGTAACCATCATGCTTATTTTTTTTTTTTCTATTGGAAATGTTTTGTTTGGTGGAAGGAAAATGTGTACTTAATGTGTTTTCTAAATACCATATGTTTTTGTTTTTGTTTTCAAAGCATGCAAAGATACTGTTGACTGGGGAAAAAAATAAGTAACTCTTAGTAACCTTTCTATTTCTTTTTTTTCCTGCTTTTTCTTAGAGAATTCCAGTACTTCATAGAACATTTTTTGTGGAGTGGCACCTCACGGTGGCCCTAGGATCATGTGCCATCTGTATGCAACAGTAAACACCTTCCTATAATCATTGCTTCATTAATGACAGTGTGAACCAATGCACAGTGTTTATCAAATGGCATCTAAGACGGTTAAGGCACACCTAATCTTCTTGTTGGTGCCTGCCAAGAGTAGAAGGGTAAAGAATGGATATCAATTTTATTGTTCAGCATTCCCTAATTGAAGTCCCGAATGGTCTGAAAACTTAGATGAAAGATAAATGGGCTACAGTAATTAACCATTGCAATAACAGATGTTCTACAGGCAAAGTGTGTGTGCTAGAGGGGGGGCAAGCATGTTTTGATTTTGAATATGCACTTGGGCCAGCTCAGTCTCCCTCAATACTGGAAACCGTATGTAAATGTTTTGCAAGGTACTCATTTCCATGGCAGACATCGAATTGGTTTTCTTTTCCCCTTTAGAAAATACATATACATAGGCTTTGTCAAACAGTCCGATGACTTCAGTTTCATGTACAACCTGGATTTCTTTGGAATCAGTGGAGTTTTGTGATTTCCCAAGTGTTTACGATGCAGCTGCTAGCTTTGAGCTGGCTGTCTTAAAGGGTGTTTTCTTGCGCTACCCCTCTCTCTCTCTCTGGTCTGCCAATTAAGTGGCACTTTGTCTTGGTGCTATGATTGCTTTCTTCTGAGAGGGAAATTCCTCTTTCATCAGTATGGATGCACTGTTTTCACACACTGCAAGTGCTGTGTTGCTGTGTCAGTCATCCTATTAGGGCCGGTTTCAGACGAGGAGGGCTGACGAGCTGGCTGGGGATTGGCCAGCCCCGGCTGGGCGGGGTTTGCTGGAAGGAAGGGCTGCAGCGTACAGCAACAGAGTTTAGACTGTCTTTGCTTCATCATCTGAAGGTAAAATTTTCCAGATACGGCAGGCGGCTTTCAGAGTACAATAAACAGGGAATGGGAACTATTTGCGTGGAGATTTCTTCCTCATGATGTAGTGGAGAAGCCTCGGCCGCTTGATTCCGCCAGATCTTCCTGGGGTTACTGTAAATGGAAAGGACAGGCAGAGCTAAACAAGGTAGGAGAATCATCGCCTCCCCCTCCTCCTGTTTTTTTTTTTTTTTTTGAATGTTTAAAGAGTTTGCTGCAGTATTGCTGCATTCCATGTGTGTTGCTTAGAGGAGCCAGGGAAACTGGATTCCACTAATTCAAACGGAATACTTGCGGGGGATCCTGGAGTTTTACGTAACATTCTGATCTGAGAAAAAGAAATGGCAAAGCTTGAGTCTGTCTGGGGTGAGGCATCAGATCGAGTTTTTTCTTCAAAGCATAGATTCATTTGTTATTCAAAAAAAGAAACATTTTAATTCTCGAAAGCCTTCTTATTTTCTTGTCATTGAAAATTGTCATGCCGCCATAGTTAACTCCCAAATAGATAAAGTTTATATTCATCCTATTATTTGAAAACAGACTTGCAATTAAGAATCATAATAATACTAACAACAACAACAAAAAACACTTCATGGTAAATAATTATCGATTGAATGTTTGGCCAAACATACGTCAATTCATTAAAAATGAGGGACCTAGCTAGCTCTATAATGCTAGGGCTCTAATTGAGTTTCAAAAACACATTTTTAACAACCTAGCAAGAGGTAGCTTTCTGGCAAGTTTTTGATACTGTAGTTCAATGTTTACATTTCTTTTTCGGGCATGTCTGAGCCTTTGTTTCCAGCTTAAAAGTGGAACCATTATATTCAAAAGTAAAGCTGGGTTAATAATGCTTACTGCAATTATCTGATCTTTATGCATTTTTAATGAGAACACACAGCCAGCAGAATAATTTAATGAGGGCAGGCTAGCTTTTAAAGCTGTGTTTTCACTGTGCCGAACCATATCAACTTTCTTGCCGAGAAGCAGCAGTGAGAAATGATGGAGAAGATTTATTTTTAACACACTTGGCCCAGGAGAAGGAAAGGATATATTTGCTAAAGAATTCTTTCTGCCCTTTTCCGTTTTAAATTTTCTACCAGGCATGAGGAAACTGTGCGTTTTTGTTAGGCCTCGGAAGCATGTGTTTACAATAAATGTGTAACATTTTTAGAATAGTTAGCAAGCACTGAAGCGAAGAAGTAAAAAATCCGACTTGCCTAACTACCACCACCTTGAAACATGACTGTTCCTTTAAAAGACAAAGGTTAAGTGGAAAGATATTTGTTAATTGGGCATTTGGGGAACAATATGGTAAAAAAAAATAAAAATACAAGGCAGGGGGACATTCTTATAATCTTTAAATAAGAAGAAGTTTCTTCAGCTCGCCTGCTTGTTTTCTGAGGAACAGTAGAAGCACCCATTTAAATAAGGGCAATGCCACGTAGATTCTTCTAGACTCACTGTTTTTACTTTCAAGGAGAAGTGCAGGACACTAGCCCAGAACTTCTGACGTCATCCCCCAACTATTTCTGCTGTGTGTTCCTTTATTCGGGCTTGTGGAGAGAAATATTTCTTTATGTCCTGGCCAGGAACATTCTAACTCCCAGTTGGCAGGACTTGAGTTATGTCTTCATATTTTAGCCTGTCCTTTGTAAACCCTATAACAATCCTCCTCCGAAATAGGGCATCTTCTCATACCTGCCTCACGGTGGGCCGGTCAGTGCAGGGTTTCTGCAGGGGTTCTTGGCTGGGCTGGCAGAAAGCAGTGGGGATCGGAGCACGGCTTTTTTTTTTTTTTTTCCTGGCCTGACTTCTCCTTGGTGCAGCCCCACACTGCCACGTGGGTGGACAGTCCCCAGGACCCCACTCCCAGTCCCCCCAGAGCCATTATTTAGAATCCAGGTTGTGCCACCAAGTTCACGGCTGGCTGTGATGGTGGGAACAGCTGCTTTCATAGAAAAAGCAGCATACCCTAGTGCAGATGGCCCCAAGGAGGGAAGTATAATACCGCAGGCTGTGACTCCCATGTCACAGGTGGCAACCTTGGTCTCGGGGATCAGGGGAAGGTTAATGTTTACTAAAGAGCCTTTTAAGGAATAATTTTGGTTAGAACACATTGAAGTTCTCGGGAGTTCCCAATGCTAGTCCGTGTCCTCCTTCCAACTACTTATGTAGCCTTGAGCAAGAGCCTACCTCAATTTTCTGTCTCTTAATAGAGTTGAATTATACTTGCTACACTTTCCTTCATAAATTAGCATTTTGAGGGACCTTGACCTTGTACCAAAAAAAAAAAAAAAGTTGTTTGTCTCTTGGCACAATGAGCTATTTAAAGTACAAAGGGATAAAACCCGTGGTATTAAGAAACTGTTGGCAAATGCCTTAGGGTATTAAGACACATAGGCATATATGCAAAACTCTTCATTGTACTTTGTGCTGCTATAAATTTTCTAGGGACATTTATCCTTAGACCCACAAATAAAATTTCCAAGGAAATCGGAGCACTGTGGTTTGCATTTTCCCCATCAATCTCGTCTAATATACTAAAAGCCGTGCAAACCAGACTATTCTAGACATTTAGGCCTCGCCGTGCCCAAAGCATTTAGTGTCATTTTTCCTTTGACTTCTGTATTAAATTTGTGAAAGTGTAGTGAATAAGAGAAAGGGAGAAAAAATATGCTTGTGAAATATACTGGTTATGCAGCTTCACTGGTTAACAGCCTGCCTTCTCTCTGCTAGTTGTTTTAATTTGCTGTTGCTATGGTGAAAACAAATCAATATCACATGGCTACCAGCCAGTCCCGCGCTCGGGAAGCGCCATAGAAATTCAAGATCAGGTACTCAAGATTCCAAGCAAGAAAGGGGGGGGGGGGGGAGAGGATTTAGATAGTAAGCTTCAGAAAATTCCTTATAGTAGAATGAGTCGGTTCAATCTTGCCTGCATTTTCTCTTCCTCTCTACCTTCACTTTCTTAGCAATAACAAGAAAAAGATGAGAAGGAAGGCATATTGATTTGTTTACATTTCCAAAACGACAAAAACACGTTATCCACACGGAGGTGGGTTGGTAGCATTGCAGGGGGTAAAAGATTCTGATTAATGAAAAGATGACACAACTATAGGACGTGTTGGCTGTTGAAAACATGGTTTGGAGGCCTTTAATATCTCCAGGTATAGCTGCACGGCAGAGCTGGCCGGGTCGTGCCAGGCAGAAAAACCTGGCAACTCCAGGGAGCAGGTGGGCAGTGGAGATAAGGGGTATTATAAAAAGGTAGGGAAATGTGAACATCAAAGTCAGCAAGCAGTAAAGTCAAGACAGAGCTGTAGGTCAGAAGTCAGGCCTGGTGAGCAGGCAGGATGGGAGAGGACATCTTGACCTGTTCACAAGATCTGCCCGAGACCCAGCCCGAAGGCCTAGCAAGGAAAAAAAGGAAATGACTGCCAAGAGAAATAAAGGTGTACTGAGCCCAGACATCCTTTCTGGAATGGTTGACGGAACTGAAGGGCCACGGATGTCCACTGCCGTGTGGAGTGAGGAACTTGAGATTTCATGCTTTGGTTTATCTCGGAAGAATGAGGCAGGAAGACTTAGCCGTGCTTTGCAAATTAGTTACTATACTATTTTTTTTCTCCAGCTTTTTTACTCAGCTCGGTTTTTGTTTCTCTTTTTAAAAATGTGCACAAACTGTTCGTTGCAGCTGTGATAATATTCGTAGTAAGGAGTCAAAGGTGCCGTATGGCTAGGCCTGCGTCAGGCCTGTGCCTCCAACTGCACGGCATTGTTCTGGAGACTGGTCCCTGTCTCCACGGCTGAGAGCAAAAACAGGTGTGAAAGGTAAGGCCCGAGGGTTTCCTTTGTGAAGCTGATGGACAATTTTTTCAGCTGGCCTGGTCCCAGAAACATTTGGTAATAAAAGTGGACTCAGCAATTTACCTTAGCGTTTCGACAAAGAATGCATTGTCTAAGCTGTCCTAGCTAGTATATTCCATCAATCAGTCAACAAGTGTTTATTAAACACCTCTGGGTTTCTCTGGCTTTTGCTATTTTGTTAGAATACCAACTCCGTAACCTAATACCTGTCTTTGTGTGTGCGTGTGTGTGTGTGTGTATACAAAAATAAATGATGCAAACTTGTAAGTTTCAAGACTACAAATAATAACTTTATTGGCAAATATTAATTTAGCATTGTTTACTATCCGACATTAGTTTTAGGCTTGAGACAGTTTTGGAGTTTGAGGGGTGAGCAAGAGAAGGAGTTTCGAGTGTTAGATATCTCTATGTATGTCCTTTCTTCTCCTCTGTCATACTTCTCAGGATAAGTGCTGCTTAATGCATAAAGATGTAAGATGAGAAACGCACATTATGAGAATGCTGCAAAAATATCCAAAATATAAGGCTACTGAGAGCAATCCCTGAGTCTCAGCAAACAGACTTTCAGTCCCAAAGTGCTTGGGGCACATGAGCACATCATCTAAAGAGCCTTAAACGTCAGTGGACCATAGGAAATCTCAGAGCCCCTCCACACTTCCGAGCCGCAGGGTGCCCGTGACATCTTTATCTCCCTGTCCCCATCTCCAGCGACGAAACCTGAGACTGGAGGAGTATGCTTTTCTTCTTTATTCTTAAAAGCAGCGTTACTTTACAAAATCCATTTTCCTTTTCCAACACTAAGTTTTGTGGGGGTGTTTTGCTTGTTTGTTTGTTTGTTTTGCCCTAATATCCCAATTAGTATGTATCTCCCCGGGCACAGGCAAGCTGGGAGTTAAGGGCCCCAGTTTGGGAGAGAGCCGCACGAGCAGCAGCGTGAGGATGCAGTTTTGCCGACAGAATTCTTTTCAGTCCTGGGTCTTGCCAGGCAGAAGGGCAGGTCCAAGGTTTTGTGCATCGCAGGCAGGCTGGCTGTTGTAGAAGAAAGCTTGGGGGGCTGGGGGGGAGGTGATAAGTGACTTCAGAGGAAAAAGGGAGGAGGCAAAACACTGAGCCAGCTGCGGGCCCCTTTCCTGAGCAGTTTGCAATCCACAATGGTTAGGAAACAAGATACTTACAAACAAGATAAGAACAGTTAAGCACACAAATGTCTTCAGAAGGAGAATTAACATATGTGTAGTTTCTTACACTTTGCAAAGGGCTTTCACTGGGCCTTATCGCAATTAACTGTTCAAATAGAGAGTTTAAAAGTGGGAGCCTAAAATTAGGGCACTCTGGCAAGGGTGTGCTAGGTAAAGTTCCTGGGGGAGATGAGTTATGAACTGGATTTTTAAAACTTTTATTTATTTATTTTTTTCAGCGGTTAATTGACTTGAATTTTGAAGCACAGGTAAATTTTTAGAGTGTTTCTGGTGTATAGATCCATGTTACTATCTCCTGTCCCCAAATGTTTGCTTGGACAGCTCGTGCATTTAGACTAGACATTGGGACCCCACTTTCTCAGCTCTGACTGCTCAAAAGCCATCAGGGACACACCCCAAACCAGTCACACAGCAGCAAGGTGCTTCTAGAACATAAAATTCACTAATGGCTATAAATGGTCTGCAGGCCCTGGAGAAAACCAAAGTCAACAATGAAACCAAAATTCAAAGTATTTTCTTTTTCCTATGAGCGTATCTCATTGAGTTCTTTTAAGCCTGCTAAAAACAGCAAAATAAATTAATATTCTAGGGCCACGTGTTATAAACTAGGTCTTTACATATATATCTCACGTAATTTGAACCTAAAAAGAGCAAGAGAGCCCCACAAAGCTGAGCCAATGTTGAAACCCAGTCCATAAGACCCCCAAGCCCCACAGGTAGGTGGCATTTTGTTTTCAGCTGAAAATTGGGAAAATAAAAATAATTCATTTGCAGAAAGAAATAAAACTTCAGGTAAAGATAGATAAATTATTTTATAACTCTCAGAACTACTTTGTATAGTTTACCTTATAATATATGTATAGTGTAAGAATGATAATAACATCTTACATGTATATATTATTTCAGATTTTATGTTTATTATCTCTTTTAATGGTCACAAAATTCCCCTTTTGTCCCTGTTTTATAAATTAAATGAAAACTGAATTTGAATGAGGTTAAGCAATGTGCTAAAAGTCTCGCTAGCCAAAATGTGGAAAAGTTAGTCCTCAAACCTATGGGAATAAATGCATGTGACATTTATTGAGATAAATGAAATCACACTGCAGTCTGACTTGGAGTTTTCTTGTAATGGATGTTGTATAGTTGAGTAGAGCCCAGCCCAAGCAATTTTAGGAAGACAGTAATAATTTTTAATTAAGATATTGAATAATTCTAAAAATCTATACATTTCTGGCATCCTACATGCACACTTCAATTCATCAAACTTAAAGTATTGGCGAAGCATATATTCTACAAATGATTTACAACTACTTGAAATTTTAAATGTTCTGAGAGTTCAGGAAGATAGAGCTTCTTTTGGGTCGGAGTAACAGATAAGGCTTTGTGAAGGATGAGCTACTTCCCCTGGGTCTGTCCACATCCCAGGCCAAGGGCAAGATTATTCACTAGGTAAGAAAATAGTTGAACTTACATCTTATGTATTATTCAGCTCATCATTTTAAGATGTCAATTTTCCTGCATGTTTGATAACGTATGTAGTGTATTAGTGTTACGCGAGTATAACACTTATAAAGAAGTAGCTATTCTTATAATGGTTGTTTCTGCCAAAAAAAAAAATATATATATATATATATATATATATATTTCTGATAGGAACATATGATGATCAAACATGTTTGGAGAGACCAGAGGTCAAAATCTCAGGAAGGAGGCACAGCATGGCGTGGGGTGAGGGGCAGTGAGGAACCTTGACTTTGGAGAATAGGGATGCAGTGTTAGGGAGTGTGGGAAATCAGGTCAGCTGGGGGAGGGTGTGGTTCAGAATGTGAAGAGCTGGGAGCCCTGTGGAGTTCAATTTCACTACCTGTAATGTCAAGTCTAATGCTTTGTAAGGATCCAACTGAGACTTGTCAGATAGGGTTAGGGGTTAGAACATTTGCAGCTAGTGATGCTGCTGGCCAGAAAACTTTTGCAAGAGTCCAGGCATAATGTGAGAAGGGGCGGATTAGCATGGCAATGTGAGGATGGAGGAGAAAGGTCAAATCCAAGAGGCATCTTGAAGGAAAAATAATAGAAGCTGGTGAGAGCTTAGAAGAGCCAAAGTGACATAAGAGTTTCTGGCAGGAGAGAGATCAATGGTACCCTGATGGAATTAGGGGCAGACAGGGGAAGGGGCCGATAAACAGGAATAAAGTGGAAGGAGGGAGGAAAATGAGTTTTTAGTTTTGAGAATGGTGTTTTCAGCTAATGATGGGACCTCTAAGTGGAGATGTCACATAGATATTTGGAGATGTTTTGATAATATAGGAATGAAGAACAGCCTAGACACCAGACTACAAATAGAAGCTCTGGACGCAACTATGTTGATGCCACAGTTAAAAACCACTGATGCTCACACCTCGTGGAAAAAGGCAATATAAATAGAGACAGGCAGACGACCCAGGGTGAGCCTCAGGGAACACAGCCAGGGGCCTGGAAGAGAATAAAAGCTAGCAAAGAATCAGAAAAAGAAATACCCACTCAGAAGCAACACTGTTTTTTTTTTTTAAAAATGAATAATCGATACTATTTAGCACCATAGCCCAATCTCCATGATTTCATGGGAAAATAGTGGAGCCTCCCGCATGCAGGTTACCCTCTCTGGCATGGGTTTCTGGCAGTGGTCCTGTTGGAGACAAATATTGGTTCAATGTCACATTTAGAGCCACGGAATATTGGATGGATAAGGGAAACGTCTTGGCTGCAT
The DNA here is from genome assembly GCF_040939455.1 of Microcebus murinus. Lineage (NCBI taxonomy): Eukaryota > Metazoa > Chordata > Mammalia > Primates > Cheirogaleidae > Microcebus > Microcebus murinus. The sequence continues at coordinate 19,467,590 of NC_134116.1, read as the reverse complement.
CTTTCATATGTACAGTTGACTTTTTGAAAGTAGATCTTTACTAATAACCAAAGAGAGCACCTAAAACCAATAATCATCAAGACTTCTTCATCTGTCTGTCAAAATGCATGTTTTAGGGATGTTACTGGTTAGAGCAGAAATTCCAGAGTGATTGGAGATATCACTAGACATTTGTCATTCTGTTCTCAAAGATGCTGGGGATTCATTTATCCCTGGGTCTGGCAGGTGTCAGTTGAACCCAGCTATAAGGACCTCTCTGAAGAAAATAGCCTTTCAAGATGAGCAAGTACTTGAAGTATGCAAATGATTGATGCCCTCCTACCAGATGCCTACCATGAGTAAACCAGCCAGCACTTCCCAGATTTTCGTGTGCCTGCCTGGGCATCTTGTTAAAGATGTGACTCTGATTCAATAGGTCTGGGGTGGAGCCAAGACTCTGCATTTCTGTCAAGTCCCAGGTCATGAAGATGCTGCTCCTTTCTCTGGGAAGCTCTAGAATACAATGGCTGCTTTGTAAGTAGCAGCAAGTCAGGGCCACAGTGTAAGTGGCAGATCCCTATCTGAGATGGCTCCTTTGGGGACCCTCTGCAGGGCTAGGGGCCAGGAGCTACCTCCTCAACACAGCAGGCCCTCCCAGGCTGCTTGGGCTCAGAGCAGAGCAGGGGCTGAACCAGCATACCCCACTGGCTTTGCACCCACAACGCTGGTCTCACGGTGTGAAGGCTGGGACTCCACAGGTGCAAGCAGTTCTGTGGATGTCTCCCCAAGATGTCTGTCTCTCTGAGGACACAGGCTCTCATAAATTCCCCAGGAAATTTGATTCCGCCTCCGGGGAATACTGGTGTGTTTGTTTACGAGGTTGGCTCCAGAGGCTTTTTATTTATTCTAAGGAATACATATATATGTGTTCTAAATCAGCCTTAGATTCCTTTGTTTCTAGCTGGTGGTCGGAAATGAAGCCTGGAAGTCTGAAGTTCCTACTTCGGTACTCACAGCCTCAGTGAATTAATTCCGGAAACTCTGACACACTCATTCGTTCCCTTCAGATGTAGATAATGCCATTTTCTCCTCATTCTCTCCAAAGAATATGAAGGGCATAGAGGAAGTATTATATGCCATTAAAATTGCATTTGTTTAAAAGTGCTAGTTTTAAAGTCTTGTGATGTAAATGAGGACATCATTAGAAGAGATAGCTGTCTAATGAAGTGGCTTGAGTGAACCACCCAGGTGTGATTGTAGACGGTCTCATATTTCCTTGGAAGTCCTCTATCTGTGCCCATCTGCTCTCCCTCCTTGGATGCCTCATTTCCCTGTGTGTCCTGCATGTAGCCCCCTCTTTCCTAGAGCCAAGGGTTGAGCTAACCTGATTTAGAGGAAGTCTTCCGTGCCCAGACGCCCATTTAGTCCACACACAAATGGCCAGGTTTTTAAATTCATTTTTAATGTACCAATAACATTTGGGGAATGAAAGAGAGCAAATATCTTATTGAGAGCCTACTATGTGGCAAGCCCTCTGCTGAGAGTTTTATGTCCATCAACTTAGTTGGACTTTTCCACAAAGAAAATGAAGCTTAGAGAGACCAAGTCACCTGCCAAGGTCACCCCCTCACCAGTGACAAACAAGGGATGAAGCCCAAGTTGGTAGGATGCAAACACCCAGCCCTTGTCCAACGGTGCCTCTTTGGGGGTTGCAACAAAAGAGAGTTTGCTTTAGAAAAACTTCTTTCACAGTTGCAAGTACTGTGAGCAGAACTCACTAAATCATTAAATAGAACATAAACAAGCAATTACTGGCATACTGTGCAGGCATGAGTTCCATGAGTTCAGTTTTAGCCAGGAGTCCCTCCTCACAAAGGGACTTGGTAAATTGCCAGGGATGGCTAGGGCAGCAGAGCCATTATTTGGTGTGATTATTTGTTGGCCTTTTCCTTACTCTTGAATCTGTGTGTGTGTTGGGGGGTGGGTGTGGGTGTGTGCATGCGTGCATGCTCCCAGGCTGAATGAACCTAAAGAAATCAAAGCATCTCAACTTACAGATACTGTTAATAGATATTACGGGTAAAAGCTCATTATCATCCGCAAGACCTATTCCAAAGTGAGATGTTTTGTGCTATTGTGAACTTGCTTCCCTCTATGAGAATTCTTAGAGATCCCTTTTCTTCTTCCTCGACTTCCCTTCCCTGTGCAGCGCTGTTTTCGCTTGCGCACGCCACCCCACTCTCCACCCAGGGTGAGTGGCTGTTCCCTCTAGCTGCTGGGGTTCCTCTTGTCTCCTCCTACCCATTCTCTCACTGCAGGCCCTTTCTCCTGTGCTCCTCCCGTCCTGCGCTAACCTCTTCTCCTCTGCTCTGTCCTCTCTTCCAAGTCTGTGCCTGGCATCCCTGCCACGTGGCACACAGAGATACCCGTGTTTCTGGGGTTCTACTACACCTGAATGTTTGCAGGTGGGAGGAACTATAAATGTCCCCCCTTGGGAAACCAACCATTTGAACCCTAAAGTATCAGCTTCCTGGCAGCCACCACAAAGACCATCCCCTCAGGAAATGAAACAAACCCTATCTCTAGAGTTTCCCTGTTTCTTTTCTTTAAAGTTCCCTGGTGCAACTAGGCTGCAATTAAGAGGCAGGATCAAAGCGACTGCTTGCCTCTGGGGCTGCTGGGACCAGCAGAGCTTTGGTCTTTTTAACTATTTGCTTCCCATGACTTGCGACTCCAACAGCCTCTTGATCCTCTGGGTGTTCAGGTTCCGGAAGGGTGGTTTGCTGTGGGAAGACACATTAGCGTCGGTGGAAGGACTTTTCACATTGCTTGAGATTCAGAAGGCCCCTCCTCTGTGAGATTCCCCCTAACCAACACAAATCACAAATGTAAGGTGACAATTAGCGGGGCATTCCAGGTGGGAGAGCATGTGAGGATCGTCTAGCACAACTCATGGCTGCCTTCTACCACAGCCCTGAGGAGTGGTTTCTAGCTACTGCGTGTCTTCCCCCCATAACCCATACAAGCCATCACGTTTTGCTAGAAAATTCTTTCTCGTGCCAGAATGCAGTGTGGCTTTTCGTAACCTTCACTTTTCACCTCTGTTCAGGCCTCGGAAGGAACCCTAAGCAGGTCAAAAGTCTCTTCCGTAGGCGAGCCCCTTCTCCTATTTGAAGATGTCAAGCTTCCTCTGACAGAACTAACATGGCGCCTTCCTTATTCAGAAAATAATACCTTTATTTATGCAACCCAAGACACTCTGAGTTTTTCTGGCAGTGTTGACCCATTGCTGACTCATATTGAACCTTGAACCAGCCTCGAGAAGAGAGAAGGGTGGGACTTTTCACTTTCCCTCAATGCTCTTCAGGCCGAGCACACTGATGAAAAGCTGATGGATGAAGGTGGGTTGAGGAGGGACAGACGTCTTCCACAACTGCACAGGAGGCTTTCAAACTGTCTCTGGCCCCAGCAGTAAGCTGGCGACCTTCAGAAATCCCCGGCAGTATGCTGGACACTCGCCAAGGTACAAGGCTGACTGGTAGACAGACAGGCAGACAGACAGGTAGATAGATAGAGATTTAGATAAACATGTACACAGAGATAGATGGATATGGATACATCTTCACATAAACAAAAAAAAAATTTGAATAACACTTTAGAGACACAGTATTACACATGTTTTTGGTTTTCCTTTCTCGTTCTTGTTTTTCTGGTTGAACAAAATGGTGACCATGTTAGCAGTAGTGCTTAGTCTTCCTGCATGTCTCCATGGCTCTCAGCACAGAGTCCTCAGCAGCTTAGAGACCCGCTCCGCCATCAGTAGGTGCCAAGGTCACTGAGGGAACTAATTAATCCCAGCTCCCGTCAACAGCAGACTGCACTAACCTGCCCTCCTTCCTCCTTCCTCCGAGAGCAAGAAACCAGGAAGGATTGCTCCCTCAGTTCCGCCCAGGCCTACTCCGGGACAGGCTGAGCAAACAAAGGAAGGATAAGGAGGGGTGTTGAAACATTTCCCTGTGAGGTGGCCAGGTTTCACTCTCCAGAAAGCCCGGAGCCTGCTCTAAGGCTTTCAAATTGAGTTGTGACAAGCCTTAGGTTTGCCTTAGGAAAATTCTCAGGTTGGTATTTAACCTCAGGATCCCTAAGCCCTTATTCTCCTACAAACTCTGCCTTTTTTCTCTCTCTCTCTCTGTCTCTACTACTACTAGTAGTAGTTTTATTAATGCCTTATAAATCCAGCCAGTATTCATTGCCATGCTGAAAATTTGCGTTTTTAATAAAAACTGCCAGTTTTCTAACTGACCACTAAAAAGCATGATTTCCAACCCCCCCCCCTCGGGGCTGAAATGTATGTTGTAGAACCCAACCCGCCCTAAATAATTGATCAGAAAATGTAACTGAGAGGAGCTAAGATTATTTTTGGAAACATCGACAAACAATGACCTGAGACGCAAAGTTAGAGAACGTTGGCGTTTGAAACCTTGTAAATCCCGAAGTTCATATCAGTCCCCTTAGCCAGAAACATGTCAGGTCTTGAGTTAATGGTTCTGCAGCTGTGGATTCTTATTTGATGTTCTGATCTCTTCCTTCCAGTCTGATAAATAAGTGTAGAAAGTCAAGGGAAAGCGCCGATGCCGCCTGTGTGCTTTGTCGGGTCAACAGAATGGAGCCCCCCTCCGAGGGCATTCGGGGCAGTCCCTGGTGGCCCTCTGTGGCCCCTTCCTCCCTGGGCCCCCGAAGCCACAGAGGCAGGAGGGGCCTGGGCCTGGGAGTGCGTTTCCCGTTACAGTTCGGCAGAACCCAGCAGATCCTGGAGTTAGGTTTATGATATTCCCCATCTTGCTCCCTGGTTAAAAACAGGAAAAAAAAAAAGAAATCAAAACCATATGTTCAATACAGTATCAGGCTTCTAGTGAACATGCTGCTATTAAATAATAACAGTCAGCCCGTCCACCAACGTGAAGGGCTCGGGAACCGGCCTGCCCTGGCCCGGGCGGTGGCTGGTGGGGAGGGGCGGCTGTTTGCTTGCTCTCTCGGAATGGCCTGGCGCTGGAAGCCGTCCAGCTTCTAATGGTGGAAGCAGAACGAGGACTGCATTTACTGACTTACTTCCCTCCTTCACGTATTCCTTCTTCCCCTCACATTTTCAGGACTGAAAATTAGAAACACTTTTCTCCTACACACAAAATTACTCCCTCACAACACTTTCTTTTTCCCCCTGCTTTGAAATGGCCGTGGCTGCCAGGAAAGCTTCCCTCAGAAGAGCACATGCTGTCCCGGCCAGAACGGTGCAGGGTTAATGCCAAATGCAGCCAGCCAGGTAGACCTCGGGAGAGCAGTGACCCTCAGGGAAGGGGGTGCCTGAAGGGACCCGGTGGGGGGTCTTGGGGCTCTGCTGATATTTTATTTCTTGATCTGGGTGTGAGGTACGCAGATGTGTTCACTTGTGAGAAGCCAGTGAGCTGGACACTCAGGATATGTGGTCTGTTTTTTCTTTGATAAAAAGTTTTAAAAATGTAGACAGCCTACTCTACACTGTATTATAAGATAAAGGGGGAGCTAGTTGGAGGTACTCCTATATTCTTATTCTAGTCCCACATAGGCTTCCTCTTCTTGCCTGTTTCTCTCTTCTGGAAACTTCTGGGCTTCCATCTCTGTTTCCGCCTATAACCAGAACAATGAAGGACGATAACAGCCAGTCTACCATCCTACCCCGGGACAATGGCAAGTTCGTGCTCCAAACTTGAAACTTGAAAGGAAATCGTCAGTGTTAAATAGTTTGATATTGGCAATGATAATGATAACAATAATAACAGGCACTTTGTCATCATGTACAAAATATCTCCTTTTTGCTTCTTTTTTTGTTTGTTTGTTTTATTCAAACCCATGAAAGCTTTATTTAAAGGGTCTTTTTCTCCTATTTGGCAGTGAAGACTAGTGGAAGGAAGGCAGAGAGTGGGGACTGCAGATGACAAAGCCCTGTGCCCTTTCTTGCTGTGTATCCCTGCATGCCTATAAGTCTGTTGAGGTCAAGGGAGTGTGGATATCAAAAAATAAATAAGGATAGGTGGCTAAGAATGGCAAGAGCCCGAAGCTTGTGGATCAGTGATACAGATTTGAACCCTGGACTCCCGTAGGATGCATGAGGGTTACCGAATAGCTTTGGTTTCTTTATTGGCTTAAATCGAGATGACGGTGCCCACCTCTCAGGATTTTTGAGAAGACTTGGTGAAACAATGTACTAGTACAGATGAGGAGCCCCTTGTCAATGGGATGGGGCTGATGCCATTGTAAACTTAATCTTGACCTGCTCCACCAGGGCAAATATTCTCCCGAAGTCTTCACTGGGTTTAGAAAAGTTTGCGGAAAAAATTAGCGCTGTATGAAAGGCATAGGAAGAAAAATATTTCTTAAATTTTCCCCATTTCCTTTCTCCTCATAGAATTTATACTCTTCTATGACAAGTAAGATGTGTAAATAAATCATCTCGGTGAAGGCAATCCATGCCATAAGGGAGGAGTAAGGTGCCTTGTGAGTGGAATTACTGCTGTTCAAGTGGAATTATTGCTATTCAAGTGAGGCAGGCAGGGAAAGCTTCCTGGAGGAGACAGCAGCTGAAGTGGCCTTGAAGAATGGATGAGATCACAATGTGTACACTTGCAAAGCACCTGTGCAGGTTTCTCTGGAACATGGGGTGCAGCCTAGGGAGTACTTGGCATAGACCACATTGTGAATGACCTTGAATGCCACCCTATTGATTTCAAACTTCATTCAGAAGTTTGAATGAACGCAGTGCAGTGCCACCAAATATTTGTGAGCAGGTAATGATGGGGTCAGACATGGCTTTAGGGAGATAATTCTGTGAGCACAGTTTAGACTCAAGGATTGCAGACCCTCGGGCTGGCCGTGAAGGCATGGGATGGAACAGTGGCAAACAGTGAGAATCAGGTTCGAGAGTCATGTGCTGATTCAAGGATCCACTTACTACAAGCTTGGGCAACATTTATTCAGGCTGAGGAAAAGGGAGGGAGTCAACACAACCTGGAGACCATGAACTTAGGCAACAGAAAAATCGGTGACACCAATGACAGAAACACGCAGGAGGATGGGGGAAGATAATAAGATTGACTTTCGTCATTAGAAGTTTTCAGTGAAGTTGGAATGTCCTCTTAGATGTGTCGGTCTAGGTTTCTATAGTGTGCAAAGCTACATGTATATTTGGGAGGACGGATATTTGAAATCACAAATGGAGTTGAGATTGCTAAATATAATCTAGAAAATGGTTGATGACACGGCCTTGGGGACCATTTACATTTAAGGGTGTTTCCTAGGCACACTTCCACTGGTATGGAAACCCAAGGTGAAGGTACCGTGGGCCAGGTGTGTAGGCCTTATGACCTCTCTCGCTGCCTTTGGATCTGTGACAAGGACTCATGCTGTTCACTGTGTCCTAGGTTAGAGTTTCCTAAAACCAGGTGATAGTAGGAAACAACGCCACATCATAAACAGAGTTCGGTATAGATGAAGACTTAGCCCGGCGCTATGATGTGCAGAAGCCAAGACAACATCCCTGACTTTGGGGACAGCCCTTTTGGAAGAGTGGTGAGTGGGAAGCTGAGCTGCAAGGCACTGGGAGAGTGGAAAGTGAAACCGGTTAGGGAGGAAGCGTGGGATAGTCAAGGCAATCGAGTGAGCAGAGAGGAAGCTGGGTGAAGGGAAGGGGGTTGAGGTTAGCTAGGCTGGTAGTTGGCACCTGGGGCAGCTCTGAGCTCTAAGAGGGGAGGATGGTCTGGGAAGAAATGGTTTTTGAAAAATGTGTAGGTATAAGCTTGTTTCTGCTATAATAGGAAAGGCAAAAAACATCAGATAGATTTGAAAGAAGGTGGTAACTTGAGGTCTAAGTGCTTCTCCAAGAAGGTTCCAGAGGCCTTTGCCTTGAAATGAATTCTGCTGTATTCAAAATAACTATTTGGGGGAGTGGCCAACATACTGCCTCGGTCCCCACTCCTAAGCAAAGACGAGCTCTGCGTCCTTACAGGTTTAACCTCAACACAGCAACTGCTGCTGCTGTCTACAGGTGTCACTGGTTGTACTTTTGTTACTTCATTATTTCCTTAGCTTCTTCCTTCATGGCACTGGGTTTCAGCAAAGAGTAGTTCATGAGCCTAGCACTTTCCTCCTAAATAACAAGATTATATGGACTATTTTAATGTCTCTCTATTATAGCAATCCCCATGCATTTTAAACTTGAGCCAATGTCTGATGGGTAGTACATGCTCAGTAAATGTTTGTGGAAGGTGATTGAGTCATGGAAGTGTTTTTTTGTTGAGACAGGCATTTCTATAGACAATTATTAGCTATGAGTCATACTCACAGAAATCCATAGTCCATCATCTACCCAGATACATCCAGAAGTTTCTATTACCAAGAAAAGAGCATATATTTTTTCCCCTTAGGGCAGGGGTCCTCAAACTTTTTAAGCAGGGGGCCAGTTCACTGTCCCACAGACCGTTGGGGGGCTGGACTGTAATTAACAAAAAAACTATGAACAAATTCCTATGCACACTGCACATATCTTATTTTGAAGTAAAAAAAACAACAAATGGGCAAAAGCACCTGTATGTGGCCCACAGGCCATAATTTGAGGACACCTGCCTTAGGGGAGTTCACACATGGCTATGAAGTTGTACTTTAGTGCTAAAGAGAGGCCAGTTAAATTCCAAACCTTTCAGCCAGGGATCTCATTTCATTTAAACTTAATAGAAGAAATTTGGCTGATGAATGCAAAGGGCAAAGAGAGGCTAGCGGTGAAATGTAGGAACTGGGAGTTATCTCAAGTCTCCTAACTTGTAAAATAAGTTTTAGTTGCTTGATTGCCATAGGATAGACACTTCTGGTTATGTTCGGCGGCACGAAATGTACAGCACACCTCACAAAATGGATTGACCTATTTCCTCAACCCTTGAGGGCCACTTGAAAACTTAATAAAAGACAAGCACATCCATAGTCGAGGCCAGAATGAGATTTGCAGACACTGGGACAAGGTCATGTTTCTGTATTATATTCACTTCTCCGCCCAGCTGCCCCCCCAGGGGGAGAAGGAGTTGTGTTTCCTTGCCACACCCATTCCAAAAGCTCTTACCAGTTACTCCACAAGTTGGTTTTGTTGGCTGCTTAAACTCTTGGGAACCTTGTTAAAAAGACAGATTCCCAGGCCTCAGCTCCCAAGATTCTGACTTGGGAAATCTGGGGAAGGACCCAGGAATCTACATTTATTGCAATGTAGATTGAGACACAAATTATTCACAGACCTCTTGGCACAAGGGTTAAGAGACAATTTAAATCCCACATTTAAATTCTGGCTTTGCCATAGACTAGACACACAACTTTAGGCAAATTTTGAAATCTGTTTGAACATTAATTTTCTCATCTTTAAAATGGGGGTAATAATACCTACTTCTCTGGGTGATAATTAGGATTAAATGAGATCACCCATGTAAAAACCTTTCTATACTGCACAGAATACACACTCAATACATAATAAATAAGATCTATTTCTCTGGGGTGAACATAAAACTATTGGAGAATAACCACCAATTAATGCTATAGACACTCTAAGTGATTCCAGAAAAAGCAAGGGATTTGACTTGACTCTTCCTGCAAAATCTTGCTATCGCTCACAAAGACCTCATTGTTCTTTTAGCAAAGTGCAAGAAGGCATTATAGTCTACAAAGGACTTTTGGGAATGTTTACATTTGAAAGAGATGGTAAGACACTGGAGCATGTTACCCCAGACTCAAGGAATTATAGTATTTCTAGGATGATTGATTGAAATGTAGTTGCTTTTGAAAACAGAAGAGCTGGGCTACATTTGGAAAGTTTCATATAGTGCATGTGTGAAAATGGAGCACTTGAATGAGCTCCATGATTGGTCGTGCCTTGAGCTGTTTTGGCACGGATAAAATTGTTTCTGTCCTCACCCGGGCTGTTTTTAGGTTGTTTAAGCAGATGGTAACTGGTTCACTTTGGGACTAAACTCCTGAACTTAAACTTTTGGAAATGAATGAATGAATGAATGAATTTCCTCTGGGGCCAAGAAACCCTCCCATGCCATGTGCCAGTCCATTCTGGCCCTCTGGTCCCCGAGGAAAGGTTAACCTCTTTTTTGCTCAGAGAATGACTAAGCAAGGATTGCTTCCAGGTGTTTCCTAGAGCCACACTCTCCTTCCTTCCTGGTTGTGGTGACCCAGTTGCCTGTGTTGGAAGATTCAATATCACTTGTTCTTTTTTATCTCCCACTGAGAACCTATCAACAGTAGAGATACTTTCGCAAGTTAGGTGTTTGGTGGAGCTCTGGGTCCTAAGATTTGGGTCACACACAAACAAGAGGAAAGAAGTGTGGTACGGAATCCATTTCATCAGCACACAGGGAAAAATAAGAACAGAAGAGTGAAAAAGACATTCAAAAATAGAGGAGGGAATGCAAAGGAAATGTATGCTACTCTGGGATCCAGACTTCTAAGTTTCAGATTTCACTTGAGAAAGAGATTTTCTAATTTTCTCAAATCAAAAGTATATCTGCAAATCTTCAAATCTACTGTGAATCGTTTTAAAAAGGCCCAGGCTCTCCATTCAGAGAGCATTTATTAAAATCCAACTGTATGCCTCATACCCTGATGTTATGTAAAGGAAGCAAAATATAAGCGATTGGTAGTCAGCAATTGAGACGAGCCACTAAGACACACACGTGCAAACACGTGGCTCGTGTGCACACACAGGCAGGCTCCGCAAAAACCAGCAGACGATCCTGGTGCTAACACCCTTTGGCTTGGGCCCCAGAGTTCATGCTTAACCTGAGATGGGAGGGAGGGAGAGTTGGGCCTGACTCTCGCTAGAGTGGGCCTGGATTAGAAGGATGCCTGGATTTAGATAACTGTGAAGGAGAGCGGACTCCATCCCATATCAAAGGAAACTGCTCAAACAAAAGCCAATGGGAGGAAATGAGCTCTTATTGTGTGCACACACAGAGTTCCTCAGAAAGGAAATTGCCTGATTCAGGACACTTCCGATGCCTCCTGAAGCCACAGGGAAAGGCTGGGCCTGGGTTCCCACAACCTGGATAAGGTGTCTCCTTCAGTCCTGGGTCAGCTGCTGTAAAATGGGCAGGATTTTAGCAAACCATCCATACTCCCAGACTTCCAGAAACTTTGATTATAGAATGTGTCTTTGGAACCTAAAGGCAATTCCTCATGTTCTTCGTTGAGCTATTTGGTGTTGGGATTTAAGAAAGAGTGGGGAGCAGGCGCTCGGTTCAAATATCTTGCTCTCTTTAGAGCCAGGGCTCATCCATTCCTCAGGGTCCATCAGCCAACTGAGGAATGGCCCTTGCCCAGTGGGGCCACCTCGCTCCAGGGCCCTTGTTGGCTCACTGTGGTGGGTCAGGCCAACTGAGCTGAGATGGTTTGATCTGCCAGGAGGGGTTTTACAGCCAGGACCCTCAGCTAGATAATAGCACCATCAACAAACCCGTCACCTGCCAGCTTCCATTGGAAATATAACCCAGACCATGAGCATTTGATTTTGCAGGGCACAGCCTGATGCCTGGGACTTGTCCTGCACCCCATGTGGATGGCAGAGACATTCCCAGTTCCTGAGAACTTTAGGGTCTAGAAAAGAAACATACACTCCAGTTGACATAATAAAATAACAAATGGGAATTTCCCAGGAGCCCCTGGAGTGGGGGGTGGGGACACCTAATAGTTCTTAAAACAGCATAGAATGAGCAGGATTGTTATTTTTTTCCCCTCCTTTATATTGCTTGATTGACAGTTTGAGTACAGTTAAGCTCGGATCTGTGGAGATGCTATTATAACCGGCATGTTTTATAGAGTGGCTGTCCAATGACATCATCGTCTGAAAGCGGTGCTGGTGGCAGAGAAGCGAAAGCAGACCGAGCCGGCTCCTAGCCCGGGCCAGGTCCCTCGGCTGGTGTCCGCGCTGCAGTGGAGGGGTCGCCGTCCCACCCTCGGTCGCAGCCCCAGAGCTCGAACAGGAGCTCAGAGCGTTGCCAAGGCAGTCGACCCCTCCCTTCCCACCGCCACCTCCCACCCTGAGGTGAGCGTCTGCCGCAGTGGCCAGAGTGGCAGGCGTGGACAGTGGACGTGGGAGAGAAAGTTGATCCAAAGATAATGCTCCTTGAACACATCAAGTTCCCCTGCAGTTTAGGTGGATGCATTTTCAGTTTACTCTGGAGATTGAAAAAATCAAGGTCGTTACATTTTCTTACCGGCTGTTCTTGGGTGGTTCGTTTGTTGAGTCAGTTGACAAACCCTAGGTGAGTAGCTAGTATGTGTTGGATGCTATTCTGGGTGCTGGGCTACAAAGATGCATTAGCAGCCTGGCCGCTGGGGTCAGCTGGCTCGTGTTATAGTTCTAGCCAGACCCAGAGGAGACAAGGTCAACCTCAAGGAGATGAAGAGGAAAGGAGATGGGGTGCAGGCCTCAGCGTGGGTGGGCCTGGCTCTCTGGGGTGGTAGGGGCAGGGGCCAGGGCTGAGAATGATTTTCTAAGAAGAGATTTGAACTGGGCCTTGGAGGAATCATGAAATGACAACAAGCAAAGAAAGGGGAGGGAGGTATCCCTGGCTCACAGTCTTCTAATTAGCATCTTCCATCTAATTAGTTGCTTCTGAGACTTATCAATTCTCATCTATAAACTGAAACTAATAGGCAACTGAGCGTTGGACAGTTTCTTTCTTTTTCTTTCTTTTTTTTGCTTCTTTCTTCCTCACCCTTGGAGGAAAAACAAATGAACTAAGAGTTAAATTTGCCAGTAAATAGCATAATATGTATGCACAGAAATAAGACTATTTTATTCAATCTGGCTAGAGCTGGGTAACTGAAGTTTTTATCCTTCGGCATGGATCTTGTTTTGTTATCATTCATCAGAAGTGGAAAGAAAAAACACGGGGCAGAATAAAACTTCTCTGTGGATTCCTGCTTGTTCTCCCTGAACTTCTATCTTCCACGGCGTCAGAAAGGCAAGAAAAAGAACCACACCCTTGTTGTCGGCCACAGTCTGGACACTGTTGTACCCTCCCTTCTGGCTAAGAATGACTAACTAAAAAACGATTCATCTCACGTAACATTGAATAAGGGTAGTTTCAAAATGCCTCATAGTTTAAAGGCTAATTTACAGGATTAGGTCATAGAAATGCTTGTAAAATTCCAATGTGATTTTTAAGTTGTATTTAGTTTATGTGGAATATCAGCATGTACCCAAAATAAAAATTTTTTAAGAACCCGCCAGTGAAATTTTTGCAATGAATTTAAGTTTTCATGCATTTCAAACATTATGACTGTTGTAGCTGTCCTGAATAAACACTGGCTGTAATTTTGAAAGCAACAAATTGAAGAATGCAGAGAGGAAACTAGGCCAGCACCCAATAATACCGCTGAATAGGTCAAGATCAGAGAAGCTAAGGAAAGCATGTCATCTGCTAAGAAAAATACGGAAACAAGTAGAGACAAGTCAACTTATATTCAGGATGATCCCCCAAACCATTGGAGTTCACCGAGAACCATGAAACTTTGACTTTTTCGTGTATTAACAGCACTTTTGTCCCTTTGTTTTACAGTGTAGACCAACTGGTAGATAATGTGCATTGTTCCTCATTGACTTTGTAATCTCATTCTTTGCCACAAATATAATAGCCTGTTTGTTTTGCTGCTGGTGCACACTGGTCAAAGAATCAGACTTTTGTTTCATGGTGCTTGTTTTGAAGAAATCAGTTCTGGGTACATCTTTACACTGCCCATAAAAACAGGGGCTTATCTGGGTGAGAGATATGCCAGGTCTGCTCTGGGATAGGCTTACATTTATCCACAACTATAGAAAATAAAATTGAAATATAATAAAACTTCAATTCAATCTAATTACTGAAGAGCCTGAATTATAGACTATTCATAAAGATGTACAGTTTTATTAATTACAACAACATAGAGCAATTTGAGCTGGCCAAGAGTATTTTATCTAACAATGACCCTTAAGAAGTTCTTATTAATAAAGATATAAGAATGATTTGTAAGTAATATTATAGGTATTTTAATGCAAATAAATGGTTATAAAACTCCTGAAAAGTTTGGTCTCATAAGTAGGGTAAATATTCCCATTAGAATTATGTTAAGATTGCTAATTTATTCAGCAAGCTCACCTCCTCTGCCCTTTTATTTCATAAATAGTTCAAAAGTAAACTCCAGCTTGGGGGTGGTTTCAACTCACAAGGGAATTCTGATCCGTTGGTGGTGGCTGCCTGCCTCGAAACTTGTTTTGAAAAGTTTTTGGTTGCCAAGTCTAGACCCAGAAGGAAAAAATGCTGGGATCCATTAGTGATGCCTGCCATAGGCAGGAAAGTGGGGAGGGGAGGACCAGATGACTTTCATTTGCTACCCTTGGCATGGGCTCTTCCAAATGACTGCAAAGTTAGTATTCTCGCAAAAGTTTTCTCTAATTGCCTACAAAATGATAGTTAACTTTTATGTTGCTGGTAGCAAAGTTTCTAGGTGTCTCCTCAGTCCAGCAGGTGAAGGTTCTTTCTACAAGGGTGATAGCCATTTAACTATCTCAATTCACTTAAACACTAATTAAGAAAATTAAGTTGAATTTACTAAATGTAGCTGTGTGAAATGTACTTTTTAAAATAACTTTGAGAGACAAAATTATTTTACAACTCTTCTTTCTCTTGAATGTGATATTTAGGCAAAAGAAAGAGCTTGTTACATGGGAATGAAACAATTGAAAGCACCTGCTATGTTCTAGGTGCTTTGATTTACTTTCAAAATGATTTTTGTCCCCTAATTTAATGTTACCAGCTACCTAAGAGATGTATAGTCTTGTTCCATTTTATTGATAAGAAAAGTGAGGTTTAGAAAGGGACTATTTGTTCAATGTGGAGCTTAAATTGGAACTAACCTTTGAACTTGGCTGAAATTTCTGTTTGGAGTTCAGAATTGAAACATATTCTTCTTGTCCCAACTTTTAAACAGGACTCTCGCATTAATGTTTTGTGTATTGACTAATAAGAATTCGAGAACTTTAACATTTTGAGAGCCCTCAATAATCTTCAGCTACTGTTATTTCTCATATATATATTAATATATGCACACACATACATACACATATATATACACACATACATATATATGTGGGTGAATGACTATCGAATTTCATTCATTGCAAACCACTTGGTGTTTTTATTTCAGAAAGAAAATGTGAATGAGTACTCTTTATGTTAGAAAATTGTCTAAAACCTAGAAAGGGGAAAATTTTATATGAGGATGAAGACTATAAAGTATACAATAAAATCAGCAGTGTGTGTAAGAAACCAGAATATTGCCCTGACATTTTATACAGTATGTAAATCGAACTTCTAGTCCAGAGGAAGTCTGCTTTTAGTTAACCACTGTGAATAAACTTCTGTTTCTGAAATTCACAGTCTCTATCTTTTGGTGGGAGGGGGCAGTGGGATTGGTGGTAGAGAGAGGCTCTCTCTCTCTCTCTCTCTCTCTCTCTCTCTCTCAGAAGGCTTTTTATTAATTTCTCTTGCTGAATTTTTGACCCCGTAAAGAAAAAGAGATCTATTGTACCGAACCACATACAAGACAGGCTCCCCCAGATGGGCTTTTTCCTTCCTGCTGAAGGACACAGATATCGGCTTTATGAGCTGGTTACAGTCAGCTTTATCGCAAAGCCTGTAGATTTTCTTAATATACTTATTGCTGTTCTGTAAATAGCACGGAGGCAATCATGGATCTGAATCACTTATGGGGTCACAATGAGACTGATACTGGCAATCTTGGGAAGAAAGCATTGAGTAGCCTCAATAATGAAACCAGTAATTGGAATTCTTTCTTATTGTGCAGGCTGACAGTCTTGAAACCAATCCATTGGGCACCTATTGTTTACCTCTGAAACCTAATGAGATAATGCATGCTAGAAGAACTTTATTCACTATATAAATTCTATGTAAATGCCAGCCGATTATTTTAATGATAATAATTGCATTAAAAATTTTTAATTAAGACATGAAGAGAGCTCCGAGATTGTCCAGCATGTTTCTTTAAAAAGATGATTTATTAAAAACTGCAATATGCTTTACTCGTTTCTTTATTTTCAAAAATATTTGGAGGAACAAGCACCTGAATCCTGGCTTTATGTTAATAACATAAAAACTGGCAGGGAACTGAGTTGTTTTTTTTCTTTCTTTCTTTTTTTCTTTCTTTCTTTAAAATGGTGTGCTATCCTGATTTTTTTAAACTCTGAATTGTCCTTTGATTTCCTTTCAAAGCAGGACAGGAGAAGAGATATATACTCTAAGTTTAGGACAGGAAACTGCTAAATTTGAAGTCTGATATTACTATATCATGCTCTAAGGGATGGCTTCATTTCTCTCATAGCTGTTTCTCTTGTTTATTGATAGTAGTTAATATTACAACCTAGAGCACCAGTATGTGTGTTCCAGTGTAAAGTGTCATGGTTGCCAAGGCAG
Organism: Microcebus murinus; assembly: GCF_040939455.1. Taxonomy (NCBI): domain Eukaryota; kingdom Metazoa; phylum Chordata; class Mammalia; order Primates; family Cheirogaleidae; genus Microcebus; species Microcebus murinus. The sequence goes on along the minus strand of NC_134116.1, from coordinate 19,451,064 downwards.
CAGTGTTACTTAAATAAAAACTGTTTAGATCTCTAGATGTTTGCTTTAGTTCATTCATTAAACAGCTAAAACAAAAAGCAAAATAATTAATTAACAATGCCTTTTACTCCATATTTCAAATCACATTTTGGTTCAGTGGCATCGTTTTTATTTTAAACAGCTTCATAAGCAGTTCATATTTGAATCTGCAAGCCAATTAATTGCTCTACTGTGACTTGTACCCCCAAAACATAGGTTTATGTGAACCTAGAAAACATTTAGTGTGAATCAAAGTATATATGACAAATCCTTCATCACATGTTCTAAACTTGTATTAATTGTATCATTGTAGTTAGTGTTTTGTGCTGCACTAGAAACAATATATCTTGGCAAATATTCCTTCCCATATTTACTACTCCTGGATTTAATGTATAATTATTTATTCTTTGCATAACAATTTAATTTTCATAATATTTCATAGTCATGGACGAGGATCTTGTACACGGTTGAATAGCTTAGTTAGTAAAAGCATGAGACAGTGATTACAGGTACCTGACACCACAGACATACGTTTCACCCCAAACCTTAGCCAACCATTCCAAAAATATGCACTAGGAGTCCCCAAAGAGACCAAGCCGTAGTATAATATCTTTAAATATTAGAATATGTAAAACATAAAAAGAAAGAAATTCTGTTCATTATTGCTGTTAAGAAAAATAAAATCAAGATAACATTTTTTTCTTAGAATCTTCCCTTTTCTTCCAAAATCCTATAAAAATCAAAGGAGGCACAGAGAAGGTGAAGCAAAATCTTAAACGTAATGTTCAAATTGTCACATATAGTCTCCAAATGGTTAATTTTCTATTAGTTATGCTTTATTATTAGAAGCAATAATAAGTAGTTATAATGTAACATTTTTATGCCAAGTCTATGAAAAGTGTTATGCAAATTTTGCTATTATTAGAAAGCTACAATTTGCAAGCCATTGTCACTCTATTCGTTCTTTTATTTAATCTCTTTTTTAAAAGTTGGCCACCCCCCCACCACAAAACAACCCACTCATTGTAACTTGGAACTATTCAAATTGATATCAAGTTGTTTAAATATTAAACTATTTTTTATCTTGAGATTTATTTTTCAATAACACATAATTTCTGCTACACAATTTGGACAACAAACTGTAATATATAATATGCCTATCATATCTTCTAAATGAGCTTGGTCCACAATAACAAAAATGTGTCCAGACTTAGCGAATAATAGGATTTCTCTATTCCTCAACTTTCTTGCATTTTAAGATGTTCAATCTGGAAATGCTTGACCTTAGATGGTAGTGACATTTGACCCGTTGTTCAGTTTTAAAGGAGAAAATGACATGTCTGTGAGCATAAAAGCCCAGGGGGCATTTTTAGAATTTTTGTCTTAGTATGTTTATGTTTTATTTCCTGTTGATAAAATATTTGCTTTCTCAAGAAAAAATATATAATATTTAATATCATATGGTAAACATTCAGACCTGATATTCTACATTGCTAGGAAACATGGTTTTTAAGAGCTGCTTAATGTCTGATGATAGGAAGATATAATCTATTTTAGCATTTCCTGTTGCTTAACATTTACATTGGTTCTAATTGTTTATTCTCATAAATTATGCTGTGATTAACATGCTGATACATAAATATTTAATCCCATGCCTGATTTTTTCCTTTAGGATATATCCCTAAAAGTGAAATTCCTGGGAACTGCTGCTTTTTACCCTTAGCATATCTGAGAATATTTTTTATTTTCATGTTGGAAATATAATATGATCAAGTATATTATCTTTTTTTTTTATAATTTTTTTTTATCTTTTTCTTAAAACCTTGGTCACTCTTTGAAAGTATATTATCTTGACTATTAAGTTTTCCCCTCAAACTTCGATAGACATTTTTCTATCATCTTTTAGTGTTAGCATGTTGCAAAAGAGAAATTGGAAGCCAATCAATTCCTTTGTAGTTAACTCTTTTGGAGGGAGAGGGCTAATAATTTCAGAAATCTTACTCTGTCTTCATGATTGCCAGGAGGTTCTGAGTTCGCAAAGCTTTTCATTGGCTTTGTCCAGGACATGGAAGTCTGTTTGGATCTTTTCCTCAGCTCTTTTTGGAACTTCCCAGGATTCCTTTAGCTGTATCTTTTAATTATTGCTTCAATTTCATTTGTTCTTATCTTTTTTTTTCTCTCCAGGAACATTAATAATTCTTGGGTTGGATCTTTGTTTTCTGACTTCCGTATCTGTCAATAGCTTTCTGATCAGTTTAATCTCTTTTTTATTTGTCTCTATATTGTGTAAATAAATATGCCTCAGGTACATTCTCCACCTCATCCACTCTACTTTGAACACTGACAGTGCACTTTACTGCATCAAATTCAGATTTTAATTCTGCTATGGAAATGTTGGTTTCCTTTCATTTCTTTCTTACATCAACTGGCCACCACTTTTATTTCTGCCTGTATCTTGGTCCCTTTCCAACTCAGTCTGTCTTCTCTTATTTTTCTTTCCTATTTCATGACTTTATGAAGAAAGGATGAGCTTTCTTGAACTTTGTTGAAAATACAAAGCAAAAGCTGGGTGCGGTAGCTAACGCCTGTAATCCTAGTACTCTGGGAGGCCCAGGCGGGAGGATTGCTTCAGGTCAGGAGTTCAAGACCAGCCTGAGCCAGAGCAAGCCCCCATCTCTACTTAAAACAGAAAAATTAGCCAGCATCATGGTGCATGCACCTGTATTCCCAGCTACTCGGAGGCTGAGGCAGGAGGATTGCTTGAGCCCAGGAGTTTGAGGTTGCAGTGAGCTATGATGACGCCACCCCATTCTACCCAGGGTGACAGAAGGAGACTTCCTTAAAAATAAATAAATAAGAAAAAGAAAACAAAAAATACAAAGCAAGAGGCTGTCTGAAAATTACTTCAAATTTTTTAATGATAAACCTTGAGCCACCTTTTTGACTCCCCTTTTAGTTTGCAGAATCTTCCCATCAGTCATATTGGATCGTTGTTGCATTTCTAGCTGTTGTTTGTTTATTTGTTTTTTATTCATTCATTGATCTTGAATGAAGAGAGGTCTGTCTAGGCTTGGCTCTTTTTTATTCAAAGCAGGGCACAGAAATCTTCTTACAGCTCACCATTCACTTCCTGACTGTCAATATAATACTCCCCTTAAATATTATGTAGAAGATTCCTGGATATAAATTTGATTGAGTTTGGTGGTGTAGCTGCTTCAGTATAGCGTGGAAGGAGTTGTGACCAGGGTATATCCAGCAAGGATATGTCAACTCTGCTGAGTTTCTTATCCTAAGGGGTTACTTTTTGCTACCCAACTTTTTCTTTGCTTAAGCCCGGATGCCAAATCTACAGCTCAGCCAAACCTTCTTGCTATTGCTATTTCCACTGCACAGGGAAGAACTATCGAACGGTTAGTTTTGAGATTGGTGGAGCTACTAGGCAAAATTCTACGGTTTTCCCGGCTGAATATAACTAGTAGAAGCACATAGTAAACATGTACTGAGGCATTTAAAGATTGACTTTTTTGCTCTTCTTTTTTCATATTGCTTTTTATTCTTAGAAGGACCTGCATGCCTGTTATCAATGAGAGATTCACCTGTATTTTCTTTTGCCCTTTTGTGGATTATCTTTTTAATGAAATCAATCAGTGAATCAATTGGTATAGTACAAGTTGAATTTATAAAGTCATTTATTCTCTATTTTTCCATATTTTCCAAGCAATATTTACTGAATAAGGCATCCTCTCTCCCTGTGTTGTGTTTATTATCTTTCATCCTAAGTTCTAATATACACTGGAATCTCTTTCAAGAAATTTTTAGTCCATTCATTGATTTATCTGTCTATTCCTAACAGTTTTAATTGTTTTAGATTAATAGTACATGTGTCCAGATACACTGAGGGCAATCCCATATATTGTGATTCTTTTTCAGAAATTTATGTTCTGTCTTCATCTGCTGCTATTTCCAGAGAAGAAATGCCACGATCATTTTTTAAGTTCTTCCCTATACTCATAACAACCTCCCCTAACAATAAAAAACATCCCTTTGAGGTTTTATTAAAATTGTTTTGAATCTGCAAAGTAATTTAGTAAAAGCTGATATTTTTAAATGGTACTCTACAAATATCTATCAATTTTATTCAAATATTCTTTGATATTTCTAAATAAAATTTATTAATTTTTATGCTGATCCAATACATTCTCAGCAGTGTTCTCAGCTGCCATATGTTTTATGAAGCTATTATGAATGGAATATTTTTCTAGTATATATTCTACCTAATTATTGCTGGAAAGCAAGAAAACTATTGGTTCCATTTAACTTTGCTTAGTTATCTCATTTCTGGCAACTTAACTGAACTCACTTTTTCCTTGTGAGAATTAAATTTAATTCTCATGAATTTTTTGGCTATATAATCATATCATCTGCAGATAATCATAACATTTTCTCCTCTTTTCCAGTAACTATGCCATATATTACTGTTACATATTAATGCATTGGCTGCACCATTTCTTGACTTTTTGGAAATTTTGAAAAGCTTGTCTTCTGAAAATTCTTAAAAATAAATGGTTAGTGACAGAGGTCTCTCTATATTTTATATCATGTTGTGAATGCAAGTTACCCCCAGGGAATTTTAAACTAATTATATCAACCAGCAGCAGATTTTTCATCTCGCTAACTGAAATCTCAGACAGCTAAGCATCTCATAAATATTAGCTTTATGATATTAAAAACAGAGTTCAGGATAGTACATTTTAAGACTGATTGCACATTGGTTTCCCGCTTCATGGAAAATACAACTTTCATATTTAAATTTAAAATAAAGAGACAAATATATTTTTTGCTTTGTTTCCTCTATCCATCCATACATCCATTTATCTACTCAGCAAATATTTATTAAACTCTGTCCGTGAAGCAAAGAAATGAAAAAATATATATAATACCAGTCCTACAAAATCATAGCCTAGCCTTATCAGGGATACATAGTTCTGCCCACATAATTGTGCCCAAAACCGTTCATGGCTTGAATAAATGACATCAAGTGAAAATGTATGTACTTATTAAGTTCTCATTATATTCTGATATGCTTATGGGTTAAAATTTCATCCCGTGAGATATAGTCACACATGACAGGTGAGTAAAAACAGATGTCACTTGTGGATCCTGTTCATTTGTTACCAGAGGGCTCTCCAGTTTCTTATACTCTTATCAAGGCTTATCAGTTGGGGAGATTTTAGAGCTATATGAATAAATGAAACATATTTCAAGTGTACTGGTTTTCCCACCCATTGAAAAAGAATCCCTTAGCTAATTTTCCCTTTATGAAATGGTGATACAAAAAAATTCTCTTTTGAGATAGTAACACTGTACTTATTATTATAATACTTATTATAGAAATTATCACATAGGGTTCTTTGGAAATTTACATTCCAGAAAATGTGATAGATTTTTCTTAGGAATTTTCAGTCAATTTTTTCAAACGTGAAATTTTAACTATTAAATGTTGCCGATAAGAAGCATTTAGATATTTAGATTGAAATATCATAATACTGAATAGTTTTCAGATGCATTAATATTTCACATTTTTCCAAATATGTTAATATTTCCAAAATAGCTGTTTTTGAAAAATAAACAATAATTCATACCTAAAAATCTAAAATAAAATTATTAATTCTAATTTTTGAAGCATGATGAAGGATTTTGATACATAATGATAGAAAAGGAAAGTTATGTATTAATATTTTGGAAGTAACTCATGACAATTTTGGTGATGTTTCAATTAAAACAAAGGCCAATGTTATTAACTCACTCCATCTCTTAAGATGCCTTCTGAAAAAGCATTTGCTGCTATTCAGAAATTTTTTTAAATCTAGACATCTGATATGAATTTGCTTTTTGACTTTTGTGACCCTAAACCTAGCCCTCTGTTGTTCCCCCCCAATATTTGATATTTGATTGTTCTAGTTGTAGGGATATAAGATCCTCTATACTTCCAAATCTGCTTTTTCTTAGTGTAAATGCTTAAGAAATATAGTTAATTTGGTGGATTTCTTAAAGCCAGAATGAGTCAGAGCTGGGCATGGTGGCACGTGTCTATAATTTCAGCTACTCAGGAGGCTGAGGTAAGAGATCACTTGAGACCAGGAGTTTGAGACCAGCCTGGGCAACAAAGCAAGAGCCTGTCTCAAAAAAAAAAAAACAAAAAAAACCACATATATCTATATCTATCTATATATATATATATAGATATATATAAGGAGTCTTGTCAAATATTATGGGGGTACCAACATCATTTTGATTACATGTTATGACTTTGCCACACCCCAACCATGATTTGAGGCATGCCTTTTCCCCGCCACAGTGCTACTTTTCAGTGGCATGAACAGCCCAGGTACTCTTGGCTGGCCCTGATTTTCCAGTAAAAAAATCAGTCTATTGTCAAGGGTGACATTACAGCCAGAGTAGTATCCACCATGGTCATTTCAGGCATTTAGATGTGCAGGTGCATTATTTTCTTCTCCAAGGATGGTGAGTGGCTCAGATGAAATCATTAGCCTTAATGAACCTGTGCTTTTGCTGCAGGGTTAACACACCAAACCCCATGGGTCACAAGCGTCTCCCTAAAGATCCCTCCCAGAACCAGGCAAGAAACATGGCTTCTAGAGTGTCCAAGGCCGTTCAGTATTTCCCAGGTTTTTCTGCTGACGCACCCTTATAGCAGGGGAGGGGGGGTTGGACTGCTCAGAGTTGGAAGGACTGACCGACGAAACCTGCTTATTTATCTAAAAAACCTGCTTATTTATCTATATCTTGCCATCTACTCCATTATGAATCTTTGCTCTAATATTTTTTAAAAATTCAAATTACATACCACTTCAAGTATTTGACTTTCTCTTTTACCCCCAACAAGTTTTTAAGTAAAACTGATGCTTTCTTAATAAGCTGCACTATGTTTGCCTTGGGCCACGCAGCCCCTCACACCCAAGTTTGAAGACCACAGATTGGCCTAGAATCTTCTTTTATGGTTGGGTAAACTGAGGCTGGACAGGAATTGTGACTCAACCAAACGGTACCAGCTAGCATGTGACCGTGCAAGAGCTCACTCTCTAGACTCACCTGTTTTCTGACAAACAGGCTGTTCCCAAAGGGCAGCCAAGTGTCTTTCAAAGGGCTTTCACTTTTTACACTTTCCACTTCGGAAAAAGAAATGCGGGTTGTTCTTTCATCGTCAAACTGCTTGGGCCCTCATGAGCTAATTGTCTTTTTGGTGGAGGATAAGGAGAGCTGAACCAATTACCTGTGAAGCGTCCATAATCTGCCCACAGACTGACACATTCACACACTCTTGGTAACCAAAGTGTTTCTCTTTCTGAGGAAGACCATTAGGGAAGCCAAAAGCATCAACTTAAGACAAATAACAGTGAACCCTTAAAACTTCCAGCCTGGAGACATGGATATTTTTTTTTAATCAGTTTTCTTTGAAGATACTGGAATTACTATTTTCGAAGCTGGTTAAAGCTTTGGAATGCCCATTAGCCTACTTGATGGGGAGTTGGTTATAGCAACCAGCGAAGTGAAGAACTCATAATCAGGCGCAATAAATATGTGCTGCGGCTGAGTCATTCATACTGCAAAAAGTATTGCAGGTTATCAGAGTAACCTTAACCAAAGTTTCCAGCTGCAATGTTGCAAGCTTTCTGCCATAGCTTGGTAAGAGCCCCAGGAATGATGATGCCTTATACCAGTGTTCTGCCTTATCTCTTCCAAATGGTCCATAGTATATCACTAGAGTCTCAGCAAACAACCTAGCAGAGGTGAGGAAACTAAAGATTCAAGTTCAGTGGCTTTCCCGAGAGTACCTGGTTGTATACGCTGTGTCTCTTACCTCTCTTAAATTCACTCAGTAGTGTGGATTTAAGTAAGCAATCCATTTCTCATTTAGAGGCACACTTTTGTTAAATCCTAGGTAAGTCATTTTGATTACTGCCAACAAGACACATTTCGATAAGCAAAACTTCATTCACATAGAGTTTCATTATAATCCTTAAAATTATTTTGCATGTATTCCACCCCTAGTTAAAAAGAGATTGTATTAGCAAAATAATACTTTAAATAGAAAAGCATCCCTGCATGGTCAAGTTGCTTTTTTATATATAGTGTTAATGGAAAAAAAAAATTTCAGTTATTGGAGCATGTAGAGAGCCTAAGTAGGTAGCCGCGTGACAATCTGCATGCCAGAAAAAGGTATTATTCAGACTCTACCTTTTTTTCCTCTCTCATTTTATCTTGTCAGGTTTGGTTTGATTCAAAGCTATTGGTTCTCTTAGAGAAGGAGGTCAGACCAGTTTGAGGAACAAGGAGCATTAGAAGAGCAATTGAAGTATGCACGTGGGAATGCAGATGATAAAATCGTTTTGGAAAATAATGAACAAGTAACTTGAGAGCTTGTCTTGAGGGTGGTATCACAGGTTAGGCCAGGTTATTAATTTTCCAACTCGGCAGTATACCTCTTAAAGAACACTTAAAGGGAAATGGATATGTTTTTTGAAAGAAATGTAATTGGTAGAGGGGAATTACAAAACTGAAAGAAGTCCATGGGCCAGTGGACCTGGGAAAGCAAAGCTACATACATTTAAGTAAGAATTGTGTATTTGAGAAAATATGCAAAATATAGAGTTAAGACGACAGTTTAGTACACTAAAATAGATGTCTAAAGATTTCTTGGTTTGTCTGCGTGATGCCAGAGCACCCAACCTCTCTGTTGCTTGCTTTGGTCACACTGGGTGCCAGTTGACATGGCCCGGCGGCTCCACATGCAGGGTGTGGTCCTTGGGTTTTACATTTTGCTTCTCCATGCACAAGGACCCAGGGGAGCCTTGGCCCATTCCTCAGTTTCCCCTTCCATAAAATGGGAAGAACAGTGTTTGCCACCTCAGCAGTTGCTCTGTGCCCAAATGCGGATCAGATGACTGTGATTTTTCCTTTCTCCCCATTTTGATGTTGCACTCCTCAAAGTAGTGGCCCGTTGTTACCATGGTGACACAGCACAGGGTGATGTTGCTTAGAAATAAAGACAACTGGTGGTGGCTGGGAAGCAGAGCCCGGTGGTGATTAGCCTCTGAGCAGTGTCCCTCCCGTCTGGGTAGATAGGCAACAAAGGAAGCTGTTCCCGGAGTAAAGGAAGGAATGAGAGGGCGTCTGATTTCACAAGTCCAGCCCGATGCGACCTGCATCCAGCAATTAGCAGTAACGTTACCTAGTCAAGCCTGGTGTCGCAGGGCTTACGTTTTTATAGAATACATGCTTTGTTGCCAGGTTTTTTTTTTTATTATTATTTCATCACAGCTCAGGGTTTTAAACTCTGTAAATATTTGTTGTTGATTTCAGTATCTAGCAGTTAGCTCAATTTCCTGAAAGATAAGAGGAATTGTTGACTCAGACTCATGTCTGCTGCCTACTTCATACTTGTGGCTTGAGTCATTCTTTGTCGATGACGATTTTTAAAAGTATGGCAGGAAATTGATTTTTTTCTTTCTTTCTTTCTTTTTTTTTTTTTACTTGTAGGGTGAGCCAAATAACAACAAAACAAAATCTTATTTTCATAAATTGGCCTCTTCCTGATCCTGAATTGCTGGGTTCTGCTTTTGCGCTGAAGTCAAATGGTGGGCTGTAGGGAAATTTTATTTCGTTAAATATTAATGAAATACCATCACCCAAGTGTCTGCCTCTGCTGATATATTTCCCATAGCGTTCACATAAGTGAATAGCATTCTGTGTCCTTATGGAGTCTTTTGGACTTTCGGATCCTTCAATCCACATATCCCATATCTGGTTCTGTGTTCTGCGAAGGTGGTGGGGTAGGGTGGATTTGGATGTGGAAAGAGGTTGGAGAACTGGAAGGTTCTTCCTGGCAGAATGTCTCTGGGATGTCCTCAACAGCTGGGTCACACATCTCAAGAAGGAGACCCGTCCGTGGCCACCACCTCGGAGGACCAGGCCAGAAGAAGGCCTGTGCTCTCTGGCCTGCCTTCAGAGATACACTAACCCCCAGGGTATGCTGTGGAGAAGGTTCGCGTGGCTCAAAAATAGAGTCTTTGTTTGCTAGAGAACACCAGGGCCCAAGGACTGGGCCTCTTGGAGCCCAGTCTCATCAAGAAAAACAGATTCAAGCCCACGCGGACTCCCAGCAACCTTTTCTGCTAACAGCCTTCGGGAGCCAGCTCCGCTTCCACTCAGAAAATTTGAGACCCTCCGCTAAGGTCTGGGACCACCGCCACACATGCAGACTGGGCTTGGGGGTGCTGGTGAGGTCTCGGTGCACAGCAGCGTTCCATAGGCTGTGCTAGTAGAAAAGAAAATATTTAACATAAAGGGGAAGAATGAACCTCTGGGTACCAAGTCACTAGACCTTTGTCCTTTTTGCAGCCTGGGGCTTAAGCATTCCACACATTCCTCTTCTGTCTTGTCCACCCCTGCTCCTCCCAGGTGCTGAGTGCTACCTGCAGACCCCAGCCTCCTCCCATCCCCTCGGTCCCCTTTCGTGCTGCCCCCTTGGGTTTGGACTCTGGAGCAGGAACAAAATGGGCTCCACCAATGTCCCCTTTCCCCCGATACAGATGCTCCTTTTAGATCCTACGGCTCCGAAGCCCTGCTCACAAATCTAGGCCAACCCCAGCAGAGCTGATAAGATTTCCAGAAGAGCTCCTAAAAATACATTTCTCCTTAAATCAGCCTTGCCAATCACTATACAATCACAGAACTGTAAGGACAGAAGTTGCTTTAGAAATCGTGGAGCCCTCTCTGTTTTAAAGCTAAGAAACCGGAATCCCAGAGTGTGGAAATAATAGCAAGAGCAACATGGTTGAGAAATATTTCAAAGCAGATAGAACAAAGCAAACCATGAAGTTAGGCACAAATTGTGAGCTATGTAGCATGTTCATTCATTTTTTGTTGTTGTTGTTCTTTCATTCACTCATTCAACAAATATTTATTGAGGGCTCACTGTGTCTTAAAGTTAGGTTTTGAGCTAGATGTCGGGGGTACAGATAGACGCTGCCCTCACAGGCATTGCTTTCTGGTTGGAGGAGAAAATGCACAGATAAGCAAGTAAATATGTGAGTGCTAAATAATGATAAGGACTTTGGAGGGAAATAAAGCAGGGTGAGCCAGAGTGAAGAGGTAAGACTGATGCAATATTACATCAGGAATGGCCTCCCCATAGGCTGACATCCAAGCTGTGTGACAATCTGGGACAAAAGTAGTCCCAGTAGAGGGAGCAGCGAGGTCAGAGCTCTGAGGCAGGACATGCCTGGCTACTCAAGGAGCAGTCAAAGGCCAGGGTGGCTGGAGGGGAGCGGAGAAGGTGTGGGGACAAACATGGAGGGCAATATAGGCCATTGGAAGTTCCTGGGCAGAGGAATGACATAATTTGTCATAAATTATGTCATTCCTCCTGGGCAGAGGAATGACATAATTTGGGATAATTTGTTGAGATGTGACAGCAAGGGATAAGAGGTTGATGGCTAGGAGGTGGGTGCACTCACCGCTAATCCAGGTGAGAGATGATGGTGGCTTGGAGGAAGGTGGCTGCAGTGCAGCTGGGGAGAGGTGCCCAGACTCTGCACCTCTTAGGAAAGGAGAGTCAGTGGAATTTGCCAGTGGATGAGATGGGGGGTATCAGAGAGGGAGGGAGGGAATGAGGAAATAAGAGAGAGAGAGAGAACACAAATTTTGGAGTTGGGTTTTAAAGCCATAAAACTGAGAAGGGAGTGGTTAGACAGAGGCCACGTGGATTTTGCCACACTGCCTGTGTCCCAGCCTTTCCCTGTCTTCCCCACGTTCCCCACGCACAGACACACTGGCTCCTCCTATTCCAATTAACACAGGCCACCAGGCACAAACCCTTTGATCACTCTCATCTTTATTCCCTTTCACCTTAAAAACATTATCCCAAATGGTTCTCAGTAAATATTTGTTCTGCACTCTACCTGGGTCTTATCTCACCATTAAAGATGCTAACCTCCGCCCAGTCATCTCTCAGCTCTCCATGTGGCTCCCTCCAACACTGTCCAGCATCTGCCTTTGCTTTTCACTGACACATGTGCACGCTCCTTGTTGCATCTTCTATGCAGTTACTCATTCCGACAGAAGGGAAGCCACCAGCTCTTCACCCCTTTGCAGACCAGCTGGGATTATCACGTTCTGAGTCCACGATTGATACAGACCCTCTTGGTCCAGAATACCAGCCATGCCCACCTCTGATGTCACTCTCTTCTGTGACTTGGCACAAACACACACACACGTGCACACACATCAAGGTATTTAGGATGCACTCAGAAATAATTGCAAGATTGCTGATACAATTTCCAGCCGGGAGAGAACAGCCCCTTCCTCCACCTCCTCAACTGTAGTTGCCTCCATGTGTACTATCATCATGCATCACGCCTCGGGCCTTTTGTCACTTTATTTTTATTCTTTTTTTTTAGAGACAGGTCTCTCTCTGTCACCCAGGCTGGAGTGCAGTGGCGCAACCATAGCTCACAGCAGCGTTGAACTCTCAGGCTCAAGCAATCCTCCTGCCTCAGCCTCCAAAGTAGCTGAAACTACATGCATGTGCCACCACCCTCATTCAATTTTTTAAAACATTTCTTGGAGAGACAGGGTCTCACTATGTTGCCTAGGCTGGTCTCAGACTTCTGGCCTCAAGTGATCCTCCCATCTTGGCCTCCCAAAGTGCTGGGATTACAAGTATAAGTCACCATACCCTGATGCTTTTTTTGTCACTTTGAATTGCCCCATCTCCCAGAGCCTGACCTTTGAAATTGGCAGCACCCTGTTTTTGCCTCTGCTCTCAGTTGGCCAAGGGTAGATGGAGAAAGTGACAAAACCATAATCCTTTCAGAATAAATTCCTGGTCTTTCACTGAAGTTATGCCTCCTGGACCACTTGATGTTCCCTGCCTTTCTCTCTCCCTGGCATCTTCTGCTCACAATGGATGTCTTAAGCTCCAGGCACCCGCTGGAAGGCCAAGCCCCACCTTTGCCTGTCTGCCTGCTTGACTGAGAGGGTAGAGGCCACAAGACAAAAGCTGCCCTGGTTTCATTTTCCTGCTGTCTAGCTTCCAGCCAGGCTGTAGCCCTCACTTCCGGCCTTCTGTGGGCCCCGTGAGTGAGGAGTGAGCATCCTGTCTCTTCACGGAGGCCTGGCCCCAGGGAGCTGCCAACTGCAGCTCTCTGGCCCACACCTAGATCCTGCCATTTTCCCAAGCTCCTGTTCCTGTTTCTCTCCTTCCATGTAGAAAAGAAAAGAGTGTGGGAAGAGTAATGGGAAAAGCAGGTGTCTCCCACCCTCCCAGGCGCTTTAGGTGGTGCAAACCTGGGGCTCAGAAGGGGTGACTTCCCGGGATCACACAGACAATCCAGGCCTCTCTGACTTCAGAGCAAAGAGAGTGGCAAACTTACCCTGCTGCTGCATGGTGTCCTTGCCCCACCGAGCACCCCAAGTTCTCCTTCCCCGGCTCCCACGGCAACGTGCTGTGGGAGCCACCACTCAGGAGCCAGCAGGGCTCCCTCATCATGGCATCTAGCCACCACGAGTTGCCCAGGTGCCCTGATCTCCTCGTGGCAGTGGGCTTTTTGGGCTGCTCCTTCCTCTTGAAGCTCTGAACCTCTCTCCCATGATGCTGCACTATTTAGAGGAGCTTCTGTCTCATTTTTTGTGTGTGTGGTTTGACTTACTGCTCTTTCTGCCACCTCTAAATAACTAAATGAACTGTCCTTGACCTTGTTCAAGTCTCTCTTCTCTCCTAAATATATGCATGGAAATCTCCATCTCTCTCTTTCTCTCGCTCTCCCCCCACCCCGTGTCTCTCTTTTAGTTTAGCCATTCCATGGTTTTAGCCATCATTTCTATGAACATGACCTCCAACTCTGTACCCCTGCACATAACTTCCATATCCCCATTTCTATCTGGCTCCCACTTTCTCCTGGGTGGAGCATCACTGTCCTGCCCACACAGGACCCACGTTTCAAAGTCCTCTTTGGCTCATGTCTCCCCTGCACTCCTCACCCCAATCCCCAAAGATGATCTGTTTCTAATGCATTTCTCTCAGCAGTGTTCTGGAATTGCCCTCCTTTTGTTCCTTCTCACCACTGCAGTGTGGTGTTTTGCCTGGATTATCCCTTTCTCCCTGGACCATTGCTGTACCCTTTAACCCATCCCCACCCCCACCCTGGGAGCTCTTGGAACTCTAATATGTCATGAGAACTGCTTCCAGAAAGAACTTCCCCCAGTTGGAGTCTTGTCCAGCTCCTGCCTGTGCCCTCCCTCCCTGTCCACTGTGCTGATCATGCTTCTCAGCACGATCACCCCCAAGTTCACACCCAAGTTCACACCCAAGTCCTCCAGTCAGACTCGGCAGCCTGAGTCTAAGCCACTATTCACACTGGGGACCACCCCATCCTGAAGAACACTGTGGAAGCTTCAAGAAGTGTTTTGTTTTCAGTTGTCCAAATGCCTGGGAGAATATCTGGAATTTAATAGATGAGAGTAGAAGGTTTGATATCTTGCAATGGACGTGACTCCCCCAGAGTGAAGGATCAGCCTGCATCTCATGTGACTTTTGAGCATCCTGCTGAACATTCTCATACTTTAGAAAGCCCATTTATTGTGATGGAAGGCAAGGTCTTCACTCCATTTTACATATTCACGCCAAGTTTTATTTTTATTTTTTGATTTCTAGACAGTTTCAGTATAATTGAATTTTTTCAAGAATGTGGCAGCTATGTACATTGAGATAATATTATTCTTTAACTTGATAGAAACTTCATCACAAATTGCTCAACATTTAGAATAGCCACCTCATTTGTCATACATGGGTCAGTCTGCATTTGTGCTACATAACAGTGCTACAAACATATAGGTGTCAGCTTCTGATACTTCATTATGTCTTCTAATATGCTTGTGCTTTAGCACTGAAATTTTAAACTGTATATTATTAATTTTACAAAATTACTTGTCTTTGACATCTTAGTTACGGCTGCATTTATAGTCATGGAAATATGTTAATTTTTGTAAAAAAAATATAAAAAGTATTTGTTGGCTACACTATTTATTTTTTTTGTTTATGTTACAAAAATTTTGTCCCAAGAGGGAGTATTGGCATCTGTGGGTGTACAGGCAGAGGAAATGGCCATCAGGCCGGTCAGTGGAGAGAGGGAAGGACAAAGGTCAGCTGAAAGCAGTCCTGCTTATCAGTGCCCATAGCCCAGGAAGGAAATAGAAGTTCTAACAAAGACTTCCCTGGGAATTCAGGGCTGGATTTCAGCCGGCAGATCAATAATTGTTCTGTCTGGCTGTAGCCATTGGTTCTTGGGCATCCAGGAAACCAATAAGTGCAATGTCAGTCTTAAATGGTATCTAATATAATTGTTTTTATTCTAATAACAGCATTGCCTAACTGAATTATAAATATTTGGATAGAAAACACAGACTCAGTGAAAAACAAAATTTGAATACAAATATGTGTTGAATATATTACATCTGGCTGTAGTTTCAGAAGTATATTTAGAAATTTCCCCTCTTCATACTGAAGATGAGATTTCATTCTCTACCCATTCCTGGCAATGGCAATGGCAATGAAAACGGGCTTGAAATTTTCACATCTTAAAATGAGCTGTAGATTTTATGAATTCTTCACTTGTACTTTAACACATAGATACATGAAAAAAATTTAGTTGGGAATTTCTCCTTTTATTACCTTTATCATGGAAAAAAATGTTGGCTTACCTTATTCACTGTGTGACCTTGGGTGTCTGTGTATTTCATTTCCACTATGGAAATTTATTTAAAAGTATGTTCAAAAGAACAAAGTACCATTAAAATGAAGACATCATTGTCAGTCATGGTTCTTTCCCCTACTTAGAAGGAATGAGGGTTTGGAGTTAGTTTCAGAAGAGGACCTCCCAAGGCGGTGCCTAACTCACATTCTAAGCAGGACTTCATAGCTTATACTCACCTTTGGAGAAAGAGCCTTTCTACTTTCTTTCTCTTATACTTCATTGATTTTGGAGAAAATTATAACTTTTAGTGCATTACAGTTATTTCCACCTGCCATTTGGGAGTGTGTGTGTACACACAGATGTGTGTGTACACATAGATGACTTTTCAGAACTAATGTTCTTAAAAGGCAGGTACCATATAGGGTTAGGTACCATGTAGAGAGTACTGATGATATACTACTTAATATGTTTTGGTCGCAGTGCATGTGTTTATGGCGTAGGTATTACTATCTCCATGATGACAAGGAAACCGAAGCTCAGAGAGGTTGGGTAACATCACACAGCTATTCAGATGTAGAAGACAGACCAGAATCCAGGGTAGAAAAGTGAGTTCCTTTCTTATCCCTAAACTAAGCAGAACATGCGAAGCCCAATTTTCTTTATATTTTCAATAAATTAAGAAGAAGCCAATTTAAAGGTGTCTAGAAAGAAAAACCTTTGAAAAGACAATCTCTTTTGCTGCCCGCCTCAATCGGGTCCTTTCTTTCGTTTGCATTGGAATCTCTCTCACGTCTGTATCTTTTTTGGTCCATTGAGCTTCCTGTGGGAAGGCCCCAGAGAGGAGCCGCTTCTCGGTGGCTGTGATTACAGGGCGGTATTACACCCCACTGCTGGGGGTCAAGTGGCTCTCAGCCCCGGTACTTCAGCTGGCAGCTCCTCCCGGTCCCTCTCCAGCCCAGGCGTCTGCCTCGGATAGGTTCAGGATGCGGCCAAGCCATTGATCAGCGGAGAGAGCACACTGAGAGCTATTTTAAATGAGGCTCCAGAAATAGAGGTGGGGATGCTCGAACATCAAGCCACTCACAGGAAGGAAAAATTATTTTTGAGAAATATATTTTAAGCGTTTAAAAATTAAAAATAGGAAACCCAGAGATTCCAAAAATTAGAAAGAGGAAAGTCAAGGAGATAAGGTTTCTTTATGGTAATTAGATTTATATAAAATAAAATTAAAGGCATCCTATAAATTACTTAATGGGTAATGAGTCCTTGACTGTCTGACTCCGAGATAGGTTTGTTTTTCAAGGATCCTTTAATCAGCTCCCTGGGAGGCTGATGTCTGGCAGACAGCAAAACTATCGGAGATGACCCAAAGGTAAACTAGAGGAGCTGTGTACTGCAAAATTGTTTCCCTTAAGGCTGTCTTAGATTTTGATCAATCTGTGTCTCAAGATCGGACGTGATTGATGTTTTTCCCTTCAAAAATGTACAAACGGTCTACAGAGCGTTGGTGAGGTGGGTGGGGACACCTAGGGCCACACCTGGGGGCCACCTAGGCTTGTCTGAGGGGCATGGAATGAAGGGAGGTCACCTCCTTGCAGAGAGAAAGGCCTGGCTTGCCGAACTTGCCCTGGATAACTTAGCAGCTATAAAAGAACGTGAGCAACAAATTCTTTCATATAATCAAAAGTCACAGCTTTCTGAAAATCTAACACTTCGAAAGAAGAGTTTTAAATATATTTTTGAAAAATGAAGTGTCATGTAAGTAAAGACCCTAAAAATAGCTGGGGATTATTTTGTAGAGTTGAACTGCAAGTCCTTCAGCATTTCAGGAAATACTACAGGGCCTTGTTTCTTTATACTGGAACTTCAATCTTGCCTTTCCTTTAAAGATGAGTCAAGAGGTGAACCTGCATATTCCTTACGCCGAGCGCTGTCTGGAGAGATGGGAGCACTACAAAGCAGACTCTTCCCACTGAGGACTGAGCTGCTGGTCACCAAGGGCCACTCGTCCCTTTAAAGTGGTCCTTTCTCAGACAAGGGTCTGTAAGACAAGGCCTCACCCACCCCCACCAAAGGCCTGCTTCATCCTGAATAAAGTCTCTAGGGCTGTGGGTTTGTCTATTTTCTAATTCTAGAATGCAGGCTCATCTGAAACAAGCCTCTCAGGTGTCTTCTGTTATCTAGATTTGTTTTGCTTTGTTTTTATTGATCAGAACCACAGACTCTGGGGGCAGCCCCCAAGCAGCCACCAACTTGCTGTAGGTTTCAGGGAACCCAAGGTCCTGGGGGCACCCCTCTTTGTTCTTTCCTGGACAGCAGGATGCCTGGCGGACAGAAGGACAGCTGGGCGGCAAGGAGTGCTTATCACAGGGTTCTCAAACTCTAGCTGCAGTCAGTCACCCCCGCCACCCTGGGCGAAGGATCCCGGGTTTTGAGACTCAAATAGTTCATTCTCAGGGCAGCTCCCCACCCTCAACCTACTTGGCAGGGGCAAGCCCCTGTTGGAATTTTCCTACAGGTAATACTGAAATGCTCTATTCGGAGCATTATTCTTCCACCTTAGACTCTGGTCCACAGTAAAATGCAAATGTTCCTTGGAGGAGCATCAGGAGCTCATTCAACAAACATTTGTCCAGCATGTTCTTTCTACATACCAGGTACTGAGCTGCACTCGGGGGGTTCAAAAATAATAGAGAAAGTCTATTATATACACGGGCAAACCCTGTAGGAGTTTACACTGGGGGCGGGGGCAGTGGGAGAAATCGACGTGTACAGGTCTTCTGAGTTAAGGAGTAATGACATCTATCAGAAAATAATTTCCAGGCAGTGTTAAAAGAGGGGCTGCAAGAGAGAGTCAGATGGCCCTTGCAGGGCAAGCTCCTGGTCTCTGCCATGAGGGGGCTTAGCCAGGCAGGTTTCTGGTGCGCGAAGAGGAAGAGGAAAGGGCATGCCGGGGAAGAGGAGGAAATGGAAGGCCAGAGAAATAACCAAGGGCAGCTACTTGCAAAGTCTGCCTGGGTTCTGCACAGGGAGGAGCCAATTAGGGTGGGATTGTTTGGGACATTGGAAATAAAACTGAAACCCAAGTCGAAAGATGTAAAGAAAATAGAAAAGGCAAACCAGTGAGACGGGCTTAGAAAGAACTGGAAAATAAATGTGAGTGGAGAGCCTGCTTCCCAGTTCAGCCCAGAAACTTCTGGGAAAGGTTACTGGCGACCTGCATATTACCAGGGCCAATGCCATTACACATGGAACCTTTTTGGAAATTAGAAAAAGGTGCCCTCTCCAGACAGTTGCATTATTAGTAAGGGTCCTTGTGGGCCGAGGAACTTGAAAATGCTGCCCCTTCCTCCCCGCTCACCCAGGGCACCCAGAATGGAAACAGCAGCCAAGTTTCCATCACACCCTCGAAAGAAGCAGCCTCCCCCTCAGTGCTTCCAGAATGTTCTACCTGTGCTTCCCACCCAGCGTGACTGCTCGACCCTGACATGCTCCACTCACTTTCCTGCTAATAGTAGCTGGAAGAAGAAAACAGGCTGTTGGCTTTTGTAGAAATGCCGGGGGAGATCTCTGAGGGCCTCTCAGTCTGAGAAGCGAGGCCCGCTCTAGACAAGGGGCCCGGGTACCCTGTGCGGCAGACCTTCCATCTCTGGGCACCGTCCTGCTCTCAGAATCCGTGGCTAGGGTGGGTCCACCCCGGGCACAACCCACTCATCCATCCATGCAGAACTACTGAGAGAGAGGAAGCCTGAAAGCGGATTTAATTAATAAATATTTATAAAGTGACTTTTTTTTTTATCACTTTACTGTTTACAAAGTACTTTTCTATTTCCCCTATAATCTGTTTTTCATGCAGCAACTATGTAAACATAGGCAGGAGCTATTACCAACATTTTACAGATGAAAAAGGCCGATCTCAGGAAAACAAACCTACTCAATGTTACATGACAAGGAACCATGGCAAAATAAAGGCTGGAAGCTGGTTCTTAGGACAGGGTACTTTCCACCATTCCAGAAAGTTCGTTGACTGATAGAAGAAACGCAAAAGCCCCTGAGACGGTGCCATCAGTAGAAATAGAATGTGAGCTACATAGTATTTCCTGATTTTTTAGTAATAAAAAAGAAGCAGATGAGATCAATTTTAATAATATTTACCCTGATGTGTTAAAAATTATCAATTCACTATGTAATAAGTATTAATAAGATATTTTCACATTTTTTTTCATAGTAGGTCTTTGAACTCAGTGGGTATTTTACCCTTATAACACATCTCTGTTTGGATGATAAGTTTTCATTGGAAATACTCAAGCTGTATTTAGATTTCATAGAATTTGCAATTGAAAAAGTAGATTCATATACTCAAGTTGGTCTAATCATACTTAAAAGTTTTTCAGGCCGGGCGAGGTGGCTCATGCCTGTAATCCTAGCCCTCTGGGAGGCCAACGCTGGAGGATCGCTCGAAGTCAGGAGTTCGAGACCAGTCTGAGCAAGAGTGAGACCCCGTCTCTACTATAAACAGAAATAAATTAATTGGCCAATTAAAAAAATACATAGAAAAAATTAGCCAAGCATGGTGGCACATGCCTGTAGTCCCAGCTACTCGGGAGGCTGAGGCAGGAAGATTGCTTGAGCTCAGGAGTTTGAGGTTGCTGTGAGCTAGGCTGACACCATGGGCAACAGAGTGAGACTCTTGTCTCAAAAAAAAAAAAAAAAAAAAAGTTTTTTAATAATGGAATCAAGGGTCAGTTTTTAAGTTAAATTTAGATTAAGAATAAATAAAAATGTAAAATTTAGTCCCTCAGTCTCACTAGGCACGTTCCAAGTGCTCAATAGCCACCTGTAGCTGGTGGCCCCTGTATTGGACAGCGAAGCCCTAACACACACCCTTCCTCCCAGGAACTTGCAGTCTAGTCGGGCCCACATTCAATCAGGTCTCTGCATTGGCATATTTCAGTCCGGTCCCTTAATGACCACGTTAAAACATGGCCTTCCCCGTCCTGACCCTTCCATCTCCTTTGGTGGCCCCACCCTAACCTGATTCAAGTTTGCTCTCCTATCTCCCACTTCCCCACAGCTGCCTGCCTGTCCCCACTCCTTGTGGTGGCCCAAAGGAGGCAGTGCCTTTGGTACTGGTAACTACACAACTTTTAAGATAGGAACAGAGAACAACTGTGGGAAAGAGTGGGTTCGGGAGAGGCTATGACAGCAGTATGTTAATGTGTGCTGCCATGCACACCCATTTGCTTTCCTGAACGTCTTTGACTTACCAGTGACTGGCCGTCAGGAAGTTTGGCTACCTTTGCTGTTGAAGGCAAGTTTATCTTCCAGACAAATACTGCATGATCTCACTTACAGATTTGAAGTGTTCTCACAACTAAGAAATGACAAGTATGTGAGCTCATGCGTATGTTAATTAGCTCCACGTAACTACTCCAAAATTCAGACGTATTTCAAAACATGTTGTTGTACACGAAACACATATACAATTTTTATTTGTCAATTAAAAGAAATGCACAATTTGTTTTGTAATGAGCAAGTTTATCTTCATAGAGTCTGACAATCTAAATTCTGGTGGGATTTTCATAGTAAGGAGAAATGAGAATCTGTTTCTCCCAGGGGGGATAAATGTCTTTTCAATCTGTAAGTATAAGCAGAAACATATACCATTCACTGGACTGCATGGAAGCATGGCTCCTGTGTGGCTTTTAGGCATATCTGAGGAATTATTCCTGCCATCTATGCATAAATACTCATGTTTGCCTGTTTCTTTCCTACATGTGGAGCCTTGGAAGAGAGTCCACAGCCTTGGAGGATGAGCATTATCTCATCTTTGCTCTCCTGTAACCTATCCCAGGGCCTGGTACATAGGACTCAGGGCCCCTAAATAGTATTTTGCAGATATAAACTGAATATGTTCAGCCTATCATTGAAACCCCCTTATCCTAGTGCCTGGTGTCACTTACACAGGCAGGAATGTCTCCTTGTCCCTTGTTCTCCTCACCCTTTGATCTCCCCTGGGATTAGAGGTGGGGGTTGGAGGGAATGAAGATGCAGGTCCAGGCTGGTTTAGGAAACCTGACCCAGAGTGGATCTGGTTATTAAACTCATCTTCTTAAGCTCCCGAACTTAAGCTAGTTGATGTTCGCTGCTGTGAACACAATGCTGCCAAACAGACATGCAGGAGCCTGCCTGGATCCCTCAAATATTTTATAATTGAAGTTTGCTCTGTGGTATAGCTTTCAAGGTTGCCTGTTTCCTTAAATGCACACACAATTATCACTCATGCAAACACTTTTGCTACGTGAAAAAGTTATTGGGATGAAGTAGCATTTCCCCGACAGTCCCAAGACATGTCCTGCTAAAGAAATGTGCCTTGATCAGATACATTCGAGACCCCATCTGAACTTATTTGGTACATGCCTATTTTTTTTTAAAAAAAAAAATTTCATGCCAATTTTAAATAACTGATGTTCAGTTTTCATTAAGTTCTTCTTAGCTATAAATTCTCTAGAAGGACCTCAAGGCTAAGCAAGGATGTGGGGTAGCATGTGGCATATATAATTTATGAAAGTGATCAGCTTCTGGACTTCAGCCCTGTATGCATGCTTGTCCCAGTAATTATAAATTTTTAGTGTTCCAATAATGTGATAAGCTTTGAAAAAATTAAAAGAAATTGAGATGCTTATTTTAGAAATCTGAACTCTAATTATATGTGTGCTATAGATGTGTTTTAACTCCGGCATTCCACGTAACAGCATTTTTAGATGATGACTCAGTTAAAAACTAAACTGAACTAAACTTAAACTGACTTACATGCAAGCATTCAGGCATCAGTTAAATCAGTCAATAAGTATTTCTTGAGGATCTTATATATACCATGGACTGAGGCTCTAGGGGAACAGAGGTGAAAGCTACGAAGAATAGTTCTCACCCCGAGAGTGCTTACAGCATAAAGGGAAGACTAACATTAAGTAAATAACAGTGGTGGCGAGTACATATTAAGATATCTGAAAATAAATGTCAGGATGCTCTTACCTATCCATCTCTAAGTTCAAAGCTCTGTAAAACAGAAGAAAGGACATAACGAATAAGGAGCCCACACTTCATCCAAAATGGCAATATCTTTTTTATGTAGGAGAGACATTATCCCAAATAATTGTTTATAGCATTCCCAACAATAAAATCAATAGCCTAAATGTGAAATTAATTGGAAACCACAGTTCTAATACACTGTTTTGGCGATTAAGCACATTAGATTGAATTGTTTCAGAAGGCCTAATTATTGTGTCTCCCACACTCATCTATTTGAGTCATTCCTAACTTTTGGACTGCTGCCTAGATCATTCTGCCGTACGGTTTCAGTTTCGTGTTTTGTTTTTTTTTGTTTCTTAATGTATAACTTTTCTCATTATACTCAATGCCCAAAGCACTCAATAGCACATTTGCAAACTCTCGATAAGAGTTAAATAGTTTGTTAAAGTGTTGATTCTATGGAGTTTGGGTATCAGTTGTTTTATTTGTGTTTTGCAGGTTCATGATTTTAGAAGTGCCTGTGTGAAGTCACTTTTGCTGGAAACTGCAGCCTGGGAGCTCTTTTGGTGTTCACATCTTGTCTGTCTGTCAAACATACTTTACCCTGACCTTATGAGTGGATGAAGATACCTCAGTTGTCTGACTTTGCCAATCGCTTCATTTCAGAATTTAAAAAGGGGGAAGGAAAAGAAATCCTGCTAAAATATGAACATCTGAGTGGCTTATTTTCCATCGTTGTCAATAGCTGTGAGTGTCAGAACTAATATTCTCCCAAGGAGTGCCATGATATTGAAGTCACTTTATTAAAAACAGTTATATCTGCAAAACAGTCAAGAGACTTGGACATTTAAAGCCGGAGATGACACAGAGCATGCTTCCACTGCGGTCCACTGTCTTCAAGTGGGACATATTGATTGATGAGTGACTGCCTGCCGATACATTCTCCCCTCACTCCGCTCCCTGGATTGGACTTCATTAAGCAATCTATCGCTCACCTTCAGACTTACATGTGGGAGTTTTCACAGCAGTAGTTTTGGAATCATTAGAACTTGGATTGATTTCATCATTTAACAGAAACTAACAGCCCAAACTACCTTATCACCATGGCTTTGAACGTTGCCCCAGTCAGAGATACAAAATGGCTGACGTTGGAAGTCTGCAGACAGTTTCAAAGAGGAACGTGCTCACGCTCCGATGAAGAATGCAAATTTGCTCATCCCCCGAAAAGTTGCCAGGTGGAAAATGGAAGAGTAATTGCCTGTTTTGATTCCTTAAAGGTAAGAGAGTGCGTTTCATGTGTCATTGCAATGCCACGGTGGACTTTCATTGCACTTTTACAGAAGTTTAAAAATCACTTTTAGATTCTGTTTTCTTGTTTGCGGTGACTGCTGAAAGATTTTCACTCCAATTTTTTTCCTATGAGGCGTATATAAATTTTTTACATATCCATGTTTAAATTAAAAATACATGATGATGTATTTCTGGTCTGGCATGACATTCATGTACCCAAGAGTTTTAAATCAAAGTCTGGCTTGTGACAACTGAAGATAAATATTTTATTAACATTTGATCTTCTGGAGGTTATAGAAAGGTGAAGAAATTGAATGTGTCACTCGTATGTGCCAGTTATTCTGACTTACTTCTTGAAGAATTTTCTGTTCTTGTGGCTTTCTTTCTTGACCAAGTGCTTTCTAAAACACTTCTTTGAAAATTTGTCACAGCTAACAGAAATTATTAAGTGCACATTCAATACTCGGTACTCGAGAACCTACTTCATGTGAGTTCTGTAACAAAAGGGACGACTGTGATTCAGATGGCACCCTTGATGAGCTGGCTGTCTGGCAAGGAAAGTACAGCACATCAGCAAATAACTACAACGGGAGAAGAAAGAGACGGTGCCTTGAGGGAGGACTAGTGGGGGAAGCTATTACGTGGGAGGCCATAGAAGAGAGCTGGTTTCCAGCTGACTGTTTCAAGAAATGGTTTTGGAGGCTGTAGCACCTGAGTGGTATACTGAGTTGGGTAGAGTCTGGACTTGAAGAAATAAGGGAATTTAATGAAACACCTGTAAGTGGGACAATTTAATGCATAACGCTTTGGAGTTTATTTAGCCCTAAAATTATGGTGCTATGAATCCCAGATTTTCTAGGACAGTCCTGCAGGCATAATAATACTGTTTTCAATAGTGATAAATATGTAATAGTGGTAAGACACATAGCATAAAAAGAGTTTAATGTTTATATCTCGCGCATTTGCCAAATAGTTAAAAAAAATTGTTTATCAATGCTCTTGATATATAAGTTAAGAAATAATATTCCTGTGAGTTTACAAAATAGTGTGACCTTATATCCTATTCTTGGGTATTGAAGGGACTAGGTATGTCCTTTGGAAGAATTTCATCTTAAGTAAAAAATTGTATCTTATAAGACTCATAAGCCAAAATGTATCACTCTTGTAAATATAAGACTTCAAATGGGAAAGGGAAAATCTTTCAATACTTTCAAAGTAGAAGAATACATTTCTAGCCCAACAGAAGTCTTTTAAGGATAAAATTTTGACAAATTAGATCTGTTATCTACATCAATAGTTACCCTTATTTTATTCCTTTTTTATCATAAGAGGTTTATTAGACTAGATTTTAACTTTAAAATTATGAATCATTTTGCCTAAAATGCAAATGAATAGACAAATCATAATTCATAAAAACTGTAACAATTTGTATATTAGTATTTATTTTGCCTTTAGTCAAAAAAGTAAACCAAGTCTGTATTTGCCTCTCTGGTTATACCCAACAGAAACATTCACTATAAAAAGCAGTGTAGATTTAAAACTAGATCATAAGAGCTTCAAGATATAAAAGCAGGTCAGAGATGAGAAATTTATTTTCCAGGTCACTCCCCATTCCTTCATTTTATTAATCTAAGCCTTCCCCAGTTGTATATTCAATATTAAACACCACCATTTTTACGAGTTTCTTAAAGCTTTATATTCTTTAAACTAGTTAGAGAAATATGGGGAAAATATTCCCAACCTACTAAGGCCAAGTATTTCTTGAACATCAACAGGGCAACAACTCCTATATCCTTATGATTCATTATATCACTGTGGATTCACTAGGACCGCAGTTGTTTCAGGAGTCCAGCCCGTAGGATAAAGGATAGTGAACAATTGAGCATAAAAACCTGAACCAAACCGTGAGAATGTTGAACAGTATTCAAGTAAAAAGGCACTTTAAAAATCATTTCCAGAAGTGTCTAGTCGAATTTTATCATGTGTTGCAGCATAGTTATAAAGTTCCTCAAGTTATGAGTTCACTTATAGAATTATAAAATTTCAGGTTATTTAATCTGAGTATAATGTTATGTATTTTTAAAGTTGCCCTACTGAAAAGAATGTGAAAAGAGCCCGGTGGGACAGGAGTTAGACAGGCCCCAGTCCGAATACCTGCTCAACCACTTCCCAGCCTTGGGTGGATTATTTATGACTTCTTGACTTTGTCTCCTCATCAGTAAAATGAGGATATTCACCAGTGAAATTGGCTAAAGTATGCAGTAGTCTCTAGCACCAACGTGCTGACAGATTCGCCCTGCAAGATTGCTGTAAGGATTGCAAGCTCTGACCATAGGACTGACAGATTAGACACTCAAAAAAATAGCAGCTAGAAAGAAAAATAATGGTGATGATAATTATGAAGCTATTCAACTTTATTTCACTTACTATATTAAGAAAGACAGTGTTGCCCCTTGAAACCAGTCTGCAATAGAAGTAAACGACAAGGACTTTCAGGTCAGACAGTTCAGGGCTTGCTGTACCTTCAGGGGGTAGCTGTAACATTTGGGAGCAGCTACTTTACCTCCTTGTTTTCAGTTTCCTCTTACATAATATTGGTATAATAATTCCTACTTTGTAAGGTTACTTCAAGGAATACTTGGCTTAAGGTACCCCACATGAGCATGTTAGGAACTGGCAATGTTGGTTTCTTTTCCTTCATAATAAATTATCCCAGCATAGTCATTGATTCTGATGAGAAATTTTAAAGGCAGGATGTGCCCAACTGTTAATGTGTCCAAACTCTTAAGAATCAGCCGTGTATTGAGCTGAAGCCCATTATCCAAAGTGAGGTGACACAAGATCGGAAGAATGGGCTCCACATGTACTCGCCATCAAATTGGTACTGACTGATTAACACTGTTGGTGTTCAAATGGTGGTGGTCTTCACCAGGGATTCAGGGGTTGGGGGGATAGACCCACACCTGAGGATATGGTGAGCATTGTGGAGGGGAAGGGCATACCTCTAACTCTTGCTAGGGAGAGGTAAAGATATAAAATGCAACCAAAATGTAAAAATAAATGGCAGTATGAGCAGTGAAAAAAAAAATCAGCCATGTAAAGGCCAGCACCTCAGTCATGCAAATTAGTCATGACATTAAAAGAAATGAGATTTGCGGCAGACATCATTTTTGTTGTTATTTATTACAAGATACTTTCTGCAAACACTGTGGGGTGTTTATTTATATGCATAACTGTGAAAGGAATCTGTGTTGGCCTATCAGTATGGAGACAAGTCAATGTGAGTCTTTTTGGTTGTCGTTTATACGTTATTTGTAGATACGTGTAAACCTTCCATAGATACTGAAACAAATTTGTAAAGAGATTTGCTGAGGTTTCTGAAAAAAGAATTGTACATATATAAATGCATTTGTAAAAGATGTTTTAGAAAATATGGTGACATCTGTGCATTATTCACAACTGTTACCTTGTTGCATTTTATGTGAAACAGTGGGCACAGAAGCAGCTGTGATATTTTTTTTGGAACTTCCAGTATTATAATGAACAATAGACAGTGTTTCTGGAAGGCCAGGTTACATTCCAGAACACTCTGTCCCACAAGTTAGGTTAACGTGACAAAATGCAAATTGTTTCATGAGCAATTAACTCCCTGCAGCAAAGGCCTTGACCAAGTTAACACTTTCTCTGATGCCTCCATAATCCATGAAACAGTTTTCCTCCCAGTTAAGATGTTTGTGATTTTTCTTTTCAGATTCTTTCTCCTACAATTGGTAGGAATTAATCTGGACTATTTGGCAAATTGAAACATCTGGAAAAGAATACATGAATTAATACTTTAATACTTATTGAGACTAAAGGTTTCAGTGTTTAACACTTTAGTCAAGTATTTATTAACTTAAACATTTGAATTCAAACTCAGCTTAAAATAAGGACAGAATTTTAAAAATTGTATTGCTAATTTTGGTTAAAAACACTGTTAGAATAGTTGGGAAAAATTTAGGCAATTTTTAGAAATTTAAACATAACTTTTCATAATAAAAATTAGCTCAGAGGCAGCAGGATTCTTTCAACACCTAAATCAGATGATGCCTCTCCTCTGTTCTAGGTCTCTCCGTGGTTTCCCATCCACCCCGAGCTTTACATCCTGCCCTGCCTTAGGGCATTTGCACTTGCTCTTTGCTCTGCTCAGAATAATCTTGCCTCAATTGTATCAACAGCTTGTTTCTCCTTTGCTTCAGGCTTCTGATCCAAAATACCAACTTACTAGTGAAGCCTTTCTGCCCACTTTATTCAAATGGTAATTCCTCCATTGCTGCTGGGATTTCATTTCCTCCTCAACTTGCCTTACTATCATCCCAATCCAGCATCTGATATACTAGATATTTATTTGTTTATTGGTTTATCATCTATCTCTCTTCCCCACTCTGCTAGAGCATAAGCTCCAGGTGAATATCTATTGTGATCACTATTGAATCCCCAGAGCTTAGAATAGTGTCTCACACATAATAGATGCTCAATAAAATTTGTTGGACGGGATGTTCAGTATGTTCATCAGGAAAGTATTTAAGCCTCTCAGACAGGACTGCTGCATAAGACTGTATGGGGGGGCACTGTACTGTCATCATAGTCTACAGTATCGACACCCTCTGGAGTCGGGCAGTGCACAACCTGTGCAGCCACGTGCTGTGGCTTTGTTGTCAGTATCCCCGTAGATTTCAAAGTCAGGGATTTTGTGTCGGAATTTGGAGACCCAAGTGTGACTCTGGCAGTATAATGCAACATTGACAAACTGACAAGGAATGCATTTAATTTTCTCTGCGGGGTAATTCAAACTGCATGTGACATGGAAGCTACTTGTTTCCTATGCTCCCGTTCTTTCTAAATTTCAAAGATGTAAAAAAGTAGACTTTGCTCATTTACCTGTGGGGTGCTGGCTGTAAGTTACCTAATGGCAAATTTAATTTAGTCTTAGTATTTATGGATGACAGTTTCAAAATTAAAAGCAATAGATAGATGATCATTTTGAATAGTTCTTACAAACATACCAAAAAGTATCAAAGTATGTATTTGGCCTTGACTTTAAGTTCATATGCTTGAATTGCTACAGGGCTCTTAAATAGAGGCTAATTCTTTGTAGAAATTGCTTGAGTGTTTTCTAAATTATAGGCTTAATTTTGGCCTATATTTTATATCTAAAATATATATTTTATATCTAAAATATAATTTAGATTATATCTTCAAATATAATCTAAGACAATTTTTTTATATCAATAGTAATCATTGTAGCCATACAGGCCTTCTATGTGCCAGGTACTTTCCATTCATTATCTATTCCTTCCAACAACTCTACCAGGTAAATATTATTAAAATCAACTATGCAGATGTAGATAAAGGTTCAAAACTCTAAGTAACTCACTTGCAACTACCAAACTTGTCAATGGTAGAGAAGGGGTATGACTCCAGGTAGGGGTCCAAAGCTGGCGTTAATCCACTTCATCTTCCTAACTCCTCTTGCAGAATAAATCATGACTGTGATTTGTTCTCAAATTCCTAATATCTTAAAAATGTTCATGTTTAACAAGTTTAGCATATTTAAATTAAAAAAAAAATGTTCTAAAACAGAAGCCCCTGGGAGCAAACCTGTTTAGGTACTAGATATTTAAATGTTTTAAAAAGAGAGAAACTGCGAGAGAAAGCAAGGCACATGCTGTATTTATTTTGTGTGTGTCTGTATACAGTGTACCATCACTTACTGGATCTCTGTAACAAAAATGGTTTTGTTCCAAGGCGTTGGTGTGTGTGTGCCCATGAGACTCTGAGATGTGTAAGTCAGCTTTATCATGTAAGAGAGTGCAGGTCAGGCTTGAGGATTCTTGGCCCCACTTATTGTACCTCCTATGACATAACAGGCCATTTCCCTGTCATTAGGCTTCTCCCCTGTTGGGCAAATTGACCGCTTCCCGTGTGTGCCCTCCCTGGACATGACTCAGATGTCCATGTCACAGTTTACCCCTGGAAGTCCATGTCCCAGTACAAGCCTGTGAGCTCCTGAAAGATAAGACTGTGTCTTAACTCATGTTTGTGCCCCTCGCATGGCATCTGGCTCATAGCAGAAATGTAATAATAACCAAAGAATGCAGAAATGAACAAAGAACTCTTCACAACTTTTCCAAATGGGCTTATTGATGATCAGTGACCAACAGACCCAAAACTTCCTTGAATGACATTCCACATTTTCTTTAACATCTCTTGTTCATTCGAGTAGAGTCCTCTTCTGCTACTTTTTCCCTATAGTGTTCTCCTAGTTCTTTCACCTTCCGATTTTACCTCTAACACCACCCTCTTCCCTTCCTTTCTCCATGAGGATCTTTGCAAGACCCAGGATTGGTCTTTTCTCTCTCTTTCAGTTTCAGTTGTCTGCTCTGAAAGCTAACCAGTGTTCATGTATTCAATTCCCACCTCAATGCCAATGAATCCGAAATCAGTTGTGTGTCCTTTCTTGCCATCTTGATGGCTCCACCTGCCTACTGAACATCTCCATCTGAATGGCCCATTGTCACCTCCAGTTTAATATGTCTAAATCCAGACTCTTCCCCCTGCTCCCACTATAAGCCGTCCCCTCCCCTGACAATGCCTTGTTCCTCAGGCACAAAACCTGACCACCATGGCGAGGAATAGTAGTCTTTTCTTTTTTTAAAATTCAGATTGTAGGGAAGTGTAACATCCTTAAGAATTAATCAAAACTAAGAAACCTTTACCCAGAAAAAGGCCCATACTCACAGACTATTGCAAACAATCTCACCATCTGAAAGGTTTTGTGTTTGCTTCTAAAAAAACTGTCTATAGATCGCAAGTTAAGAAATCCTCATCTAAGGAGAGATCTGAAACATTAAAGCGGCCACAAGAAGGCCAGAGGATCATTAAAGATTCCTTTTGGTTCTTTCACAAATTTGCCTAGAGCCAAGATTAGCACCGAATTCCTCCTAATACTCAAAATAGTCTATGCTAAGGAAGGAGAAACATTTAGCTTTCAGGACAAGAGGAGAAATATTGCTTCCCTATCTATGAGCAGGTGGAATCAGTTTCAATGCCTCGAGGGAGCAAAGGAATGAGGATTTTCAGGGCATCAGGCATCCACTTAAATGTCTTACTGAGGGATAACATATACGTCCCATGGGGAATGCCTCCATTCTGGCCCAGTTTAGAATTAAGAGTTAGACAAGATAATCTCTGTATTTGTTTCTGAGGCCTGTCATAACAAAGTGCTACAAACTGTGTGGCTTGACACAACAGAAATTTGTTCTCTCACAGATCTGGAGGCTAGAAGTTCAAAATCAAGGTGTTGACGGGGTCATTCTTCCTCGGATGTCCCTGGGGTTGGGGGTTGCCTCTTCCAGTTTCTGGTGGCCCCGTGTGTTCCTTAGCTTGTGGCAGCATCACTCCAATCTCTGCTCTCTCTTCCTGTGTGTTCTCTTCACATCATCTTCCCTCTGTTTGAGCCTGTGTCCAAATTTCTCCTTCTCAGAAGGACACTGGTTATATTAGACTAGAGGCCCCATCTTCTCTAGTATGACCTCCTCTTCACTTTATAGATTATATCTGCAACTACCCTGTTTCCAAATAAAGTCACATTCTGAGGAACTGGGGGTTAGGACTTCAACATATGTTTTGGGGCATACGATTCAACCCATAACAATAGTATATAAACCTAGAAAACATCAGAAATCCAACACTGAAGTCTAATTATTGGAGTTGGCAAGAGATGAGAGTCTTGCAGAAGAAGGAATGATGATAAACTGGTATTCTATGGTTACAACATTCCTGATTAAAACATGTACAAGTAGATAGAAATAATTCATGGAGAAAAATAGCAAAATTTATTTTCACCTGAAAACTAATGGAGTACAGTATCAATTTTAACTTTAATTGCATTCTTTAATAACTACATTGGTTTATTACTCATTTCACCTTGGGCAGTGATGCTAACTTTTGTTAGCCTGTGTACCGGTTCTTATGAAACCATTTCCCATTAAGGCTTAAGGAGAAAGAAATAGCTATCATGTTAAAAGATTTGTTTAATCTAGTTTTTTTTTTAAAAAAAATGGAAATAATTAGCATTTTTTCAGCACCCTTCTTCTTTCATTCAAATTTTTGTTCTTGGCTTAGAATTTTTTTTTTAAGTGCAGTGACACAATAGAAACCAAGACTTAAAGGCCCTGGCCTGGAAATCTTCATCTGAACCCTGGCTTTGCTACATGTCACTTTGCATCAGTTCACCTCTCTGGGCTCTAGCTGCCTCACTAGTAAATAGTCTTTTATCCATTTATTTATTCATTCATTTATTCCCTCTTTAAATAAACAAAAGGTGCAAACTAAAAAGGAATGAGGAAGGTAATATGAACGAGTAACACAGCTGTCAGCATTGGGAGACTTAGGGATAGGCCTTTTTGGTTTACAGTTGCAGTCCCCAACCCTCGGGCTACCGACTAGTACTGGACTAGTACCCATCCTGGTGTGTGGCCTGTTAGGAACCAGGCCGCACAGCAGGAAGTGAGTGGTGGGCAAACAAAAGAAGCTTCACCTGTATTTACAGCCACTCCCCATGGCTCACCTCATCAGATAAGCTCCACCTCCTGTCAGATCAGCAGGGGCATTAGATTCTCATAGGAGCCTGAACCCTACTGCAAACTAGGCATGGGAGAGATCTAGGCTGCACGTTCCTTATGAGAATCTAATGTCTGATGATCTGAGGTGCAGCTGAGACAGCGATGCTAGCCCTGGGGAGTGGCTGCAAATAGAGATTATCATTAGCAGAGAGGTTTGACTGCACAATACATGTGATGCGCTTGAATCATCTCGAAACCATCGCCCTCCCCCCCCAAGTCCATGGACAAATTATCTTCCATGAAACCAGTACCTGGTGCCAAAAAGATTGGGGACCACTGATTTACAACTCAAAAGGTATTTATGAGTCATGTTCACATTTATAGTTATCCTAACAGGAAGGTCACATGGAGACTTGTTCACAAATGTCACCTAAGAGCTATTAAAATTCATGGAGTGGCTCATTGGGCCCAACGGATGCTGGTGTTTAATAAAGTTTTCACTAGTATGCTATAAAATAAGGACACTGAAGTATGTTTTTGTCATGAAGGTAAATTCACTCAATTTAAAGAATTTTTTTTAATTGACATATGGTAAATGTACATATTCATGGGGTACATAGTAATGTTTCAATACACACAATGTATAGTGATCCAGGGTAACTAGTATATCCACCATCTCAAATACTTATCATATCTTTGTGTTGGGAACATTCAATATCCTCCTTCTAGCTATTTGTAACTATGTAATGTATTATTATTATTAACTATCATCATCTTACAGTGACAGAGCAATAGAATTTATTCCACCTATCTAGCTGCGATTTTGTATCTAAAGGTTGTTTTTATTCTAAGATTTTCTTCTTATTTTTCTGATTATCATAACGTTTCTTTCTTTTATAAAATGGTTGTCTTCCTAGATGAGTTTTGTTCCTTAATGCCCTTATTTGGCAAAAGAAAAAGTGGGGGACTCTATGTCATTTCCCATTCTTCTTAATTATTATTGCTCCCTAAAATTCAAAGACACAGGTCTGCCCATCTGTATACTACTTGAACTGAAATCCACACCAGCAGGCTCACTCCTTGGAGTCATGGAGTCACTGGGAGAGTTTTGCCATAAGAAAAGTTACTGTCAAATCCACATGTTACCTGAGAGAACCCTCCAAATTCCTCAAGCCTTTTTCTGTTAGCAAATGAGGGCAGCTTGTTTTATCCAACAAGCTAATTTCCACTCGGGGGTCAAGGAGGGAAGAGCCTGATCAGACTTTGAGACCTAGAATGCCTTTGTTTCAGGGCACAGGATCAGGTCCCCAAGAAGCCGAGAGAAGCTGGCTACCAAGGCCAAAGTCCAAACCGTACCAGGGAGACACACCCCAGGGCTGGGGAGACCAGGCTTGTTCTGCAGGAGCTAGACCCATGATGAACTCCACCTACTCCACAATTTCCCCATGAACTGACCCTGCTAATACTAAATAGCATATTCTTTCCACTTGGTTTGATTCAATTTCCTCCGGTCCAAAGATTGCAGTCCAGTATGTATTACTCGTTCCCAGCACGGTCACAACCAGGAAGAATAAAACTGATACTCGGAAGACAAACCCTCCCCTGAGCACTGACCTTTGGGATTCAGGGCGGGAGCAGATATCGACATACTTGTTTGTGATCAAACTTACC